>NC_081408.1:692506597-692842847 GCF_030272615.1 Cryptomeria japonica | reverse complement strand
ACAGTGGTAAAGCCAAAGGCTAACACGTGATGCAATTTACAATTGGAGTTGGAGTTAGTCAATAACAAGGCTCAAGAATAGACAAATGCTACTGCATGTTAGTGACATGTTATTCAATTGCAGCCGTTGAATGTAAAATATAGTGTAAAACATGTGACTAAGTTATGTGTTAGTTAGACCATAGCGTTGATTTTGAGTCGGAATAGAGGTGTTTGTCCTTTAGCATATAACAATAGTACAAGAATAGATGGCTGATATAGACAGCTCTGGCACAACTCTGGCACTATGACAAATTGACACATATATTTTAGGTGATATAAATTACTTAGTGGTAGTTTATATAAAATGTTAAACTGTATTTTCATATATGAACATGTAGGTTCCTTTTATGTCTTTTGAAATGCATTTACTTTCCAATGTAGAATACCAATAACATTAGTTATCCATGCAGGTTGTTGATTTTCAAGGACTATTGAGCAGTCCCCCGACAAATGTCCAGACATTCCCAGGTTGTTGCTCTCTCTCCCTTCTTTAATACTACTTGCACGGTAACATTTGTCCCCTTATTAATAATCTTTGGGCTTGTGCAACTTTTTGAAAGGGGCTTGTTATATATATAGTTTGTTGTATATAATTTTTTTATGCGATACAAATGTATGTATAAATTTCAATTCTTGATCATGTAATATTAATATCCTTACTTTTACTGAATTTGATAATGATGAAAATGAACAATGCAATTGGTTGATGCCTTATATTATATGCTATAGATGCACCATATTAGACAATAAGATATAATTTTCCAACTTGAATGTAGTACGATTATTATTTATGGATCTTCGAGTCATGAAACCAGTGTTGAATATATGAACCAGAAATCCTGATTCTAGCAAACTATATGTTATAAATTTTTATATATTATGTTGATTTGCATGAGAGTGTTTATGTTCATCCCAATGTATTTGTATATCTAGATTATTGATGTTCATGATGTTTGAGAAGTACATGTGTTCGATGATCCAACTCTGATTTGAAATGTTATTTGGGGTTCTATTTCAGATGTCTCCAATTGGCATGACGAACTCCTCACGTGTCTATCCTTCACAGTGTTTTTTTTCTTTTCTTTTCGTAACTTAAGACTATGTTTTTAATAAATAATAATAATCCCATATCAACAAAGAGATGGAAGCTTTAGAATAGATACTCGTTTCAAAAGACATGTGTCTTTGGAATAATGAATTGGATGCCTTTGTACCCATTAATTATCATCAAAGACTTTGTTAATGATAATGAATCCCTGTGTATTCTCTGACATAGATTGACCATCTTGATTATTGCACACTCATTTTACACCGTCGATTTTGCAATTAGCGGCTGCAATTGACTAACCTATCGCTAACACGTTGTAGGAAAGGTCCGTTTTGGAGCCAGAATAGATGCAGTCAATGCGTTAAGTGTGTTTTGCATCCTTCTTTATCAATCCTTAACAAAGTCTAGTTTTTGTGTTGTATTTTGGATGGGGAGAACACAGGAAGCCTTTTTAACAGCGTTGGTGATGGATCATAGTCATTATTTCGTTGCAATTGCAATGAAATATGTTCTATAGCCGAATGTCATGGATAGTTTATGCCTAAACCATTAGCTAGGTTATACATAACACAGCGACATGCTGACTTTGTATTTCAATGTGGGAATAATCGGTCATGTGTTGGCTATGTCATTTGTGGTGAATGTGTGGTGTTATTGATAGTGTGAAGAATATGAATTGCATTTTTTTGTTTCAATTCAATCATGTCTATTGTGTTGCAAAAAAGTTTGAGGGAAAGTGTTGATCTTGATTATGGGTTACTGGAGCTAAAGGCAGATGATCTCCTAGGAGTTGGTTGTGTTCGCTTCCAAGTGACATGTGACATCGACCTACCTATAAGCTAAGTAGTTTTAATAGATTATGCAACATGTAGTATTTCTTGGTGTTGTCAGTGTTTAATGCTTGTGACTGGAGAACCAATTTGTATACCCAGGAGAGAGTTGGGCTTTCATCTGCGGGACTAGTTTGGCATTCATATCTAAAAGATTCAGGAGTTGGCCTTTGGCATCGAGGACTAGTTGAGGATTCAAATCTGAAAGGCTCAGGAGTTGGGCTTTCAGATGCGCGACAAGTTGGGGATTCAAATCTGAAAGATTCAGGAGTTGGAATTTCACATCCAAGACTAGTTGAGGATTCAAATCTGAAAGAGTCGGGAGTTGGGCTTTTAGATGCGGGACTAGTTGGGGACCCAAATCTGAAAGAGTCAGGAGATGGGCCTTCAAGTCAAGGACTAGTTGGGGATTCAAATCTGAATGAGTCTCGAGTTGGGTCTCCAATTTTGAACCCATTGTCAAGTCGGCTTCTCAGTGACTGCACAACCACACTGGTAATTATTTATCACTGCATTATATTTTTTCCATCATTGCATGGCATGGTTGCTAGAAGTTGGGATTTATAAGTGGAAATGTAGATATATACATGGGCATAAAATGCATCGATGATGTGTGCTATTTTATCAAACAACATTATGATAGTGGTTGTGCTGGTGAGGAAGATGAGGCCATTGGAAATGTAGATGAGGGTGATTATACTGATGCTCCAGGCGGTGAGAGTGAAAAAGGGGATGTTTGTAGCGAGCACAAGGTGAGCATAGAGCAAGAGACTGAACGGAAACGTGATTTTGCCAGCACTCACGAACAGGAACAAGGAGGAGGGGCAAGTAACAAGGAGGTCCACTATTAGTCATTATATATTGGATTATCTTTATAATGCTTGATTAGTGCAAAATTGAGTGTGACTCTTTGTCTCTGTTGGCTATGTGCAGTAACAGGCCGATCACAAAAGAGAACATATTAATGGCAGGTTGCACTACTTTTGTCTCTTCCGTTATTGTTCTGAAAATGGAGGTTGTCAGTTTTGTGATCTGAGGAGGCTTAATATGCATAGAGCCAGAGAACATCAACTTCCATTATTGGGGATTGCACAACACATTCATCAACTGTGTGGTAGTGGACAACGCAACGTGGATCATACGAACAAATCATTGATGCACTTGAAAAAGAGGGAGTCTAATATCAAATACCAAATGGGTGTATGACACAGTATGCAAAAAAAATGTGTCACTGAATGAGTGTGCATGAAATATGGCAAGAAAACATGTGATGAGCTTCCTACTGAAGGGAAGGAAGAGATAAAGGAAACAATGTGAGTGTATGACAACAGTCTGGTCAGGGAGGCGAGAAGGAAGAAGGTTTTAGAGTTACTGGAAAGAAAGAATATTGCAACAGAGGTAATTTTTAGTGATCGTATTGTTTTGCAGTTTACAAAATTCCTTTAAACATGTGAAGAATGACTTATTGACCTATCCTATCCTGGTGCCTATATTTTAAGTGACAGTGCAAGCCATGGCAAGGAGGTTCTGGCATCGAAAGCTAATCATGAAACAAACGTGCCAGTGAATGAGGCTGCATCTGTTTTGTTGGGAAAGCAAAAAAAGAAGAATATAGCAGAAAAAACAAGGCCAGCTTCAGATCCTGAAACAAATGAGGGTGCACATGTTTTGTCGAGGAAGCAAAAAAAGAAGAATGTTGCAAAAAAAACAAGGTTGACTTCACATCCTGAAACAAACGTGCCAGATAATGAGCCTACATGGTATTTGTTGAGGAAGCAAGAAAAGAAGAATGTTGAAGAAAAAACAAGTCCGAATTCAGATGAGGTGACATGTTTGTCATCAAAGGTGAATGTCTATTGGCCTATCCATATGTCTATTTTCATTGCATGGTATGCTTTGCACTCCATTGTGTAGTATGTTGACTATTTCGTCCATGTCATTGTAGGTTGATTTTGATAGTGTGCCCAAAAAATTAAGTTGAAAACCTTGATCATTTGTTAGGTATAAGTTTGTTTCGTCAAAGAAGCTGAAGGAGATGTCGAATGAAAAATTAGGTGATGCAGTGACGAGAAGATTGTAGAGCAGTCTCCTGAGTTGGGGCAGACGATGGATGATACGAGCAAAGAATAGTCAATGCAGTTTCTTGATGACACCGTGTGTAGTATTCCCCAAAAAAAAAGTCCAAAATCGCGGACATCTGTTAGGAGGAAGAAGGTGAAGGAGACAACGATTTAAAAACCGAGTGCATGCAGTGGCGAGACAATTATAGAGAAGTCTCCTGAACTGGGCCATAGGTTGGAGGATAGTTGCAAAGATGAATAGGTAATGTGGTGCCATTGTGCATGACATGTAATGCTATATCATCACATGGTGTGTTATGCTATAGAGTAACACTTTTTGTATGTAGTCAGTCACGGTATTGGACGAGAAACTTCAGAAATCTATTTCAAGGGAGAAGTTGAAGGAGACATCGAATGGAAATTTGAGTGCATGTAGTGGTGAGAAGATTGCAGGGGATTATACTCAATTGGGGTAGACATTGGAAGATAAGAGCAGAGATGAACAGGTATTGGGCTCTTATTTTGGATAACAGACGGTGAGAGGCAATGTTATACTGGAGAGCATTTTTTATGATGTTGTGGTTTGTGTCCATCATTTGTGTTCCTATTATTGCCTCAGTCGTGTAAAATTCATCGGCCTTGGTCTAGTAGTGTTCATAGGCATATGGGTTTAATGTGTACTTACACTCTTGTACAATGTGATATGTTTTGCATCATAATCCGATAGAAGAAAGTATTGAGAAAGATTTTGGGGGAAATGATGATGGATGTACAAATGCAGACCGTGACCACGATGGGGGCAATGGGTCGGGAGAGATAGCTATTCCGGTATTGTTGTATTGCATTGCTATGAATTGATTTGCCTATGTTTGACGGACATGTATAAAGAATTTTATTTAAGCGACCGTGTCCACTCATTACTGATGCAGGCAACTATGGAAGACAAAGAAGAGTGTACCAATGAAGATGCTCATGTTGTTGTTGTTGGAGTTGAAGCCAACCTACTAGTGGATGGGGAAGTGGTTGGGGAAGGCGTTATTGATAGCCTGGGGAAGGCATTATTACTATTCCAGTCCCATGACATTGTGCTAAAGTTTGCATCATCAAAGTCTTTGATGCAAATGCCCAGCTGCCTCGCCCAGGTCCTTTCGCCGATTGTCGGACTCCCTAAACTCATGGGTGGTGTGGTCTATTAAAGACTTGGTCTGTTCCCCACCCGCGATAAGTTTCAAAGATGACAAGATCCCTTCCTCCATCTTCTCATTCCATCATTTATCTTATTCCAATGGAATGAAATAGGCAGCACTCGTATGATGTCGTTTGTATGTGGCAGGATGAAGTTGGCGAAAGTGTCTAGCCACAAAAAGAGGATGTTAAACGCGGCCCTGTGATCAGATGGGTAAGTCAAAGGCTATGATCACTTGGCATCACCCCTCTTGAGTTGCATAAGGATGAGAAGAAGCGTAAAGCATTTTACGGTGTTGTCAACTCCATTGCGCAATCCAGACAGCAGAGGCGATAATATTTTTCGATCATAGTTGTTGTTCCTCTTTCCTAATATTTAGAGCGAGATACTGTGGTGGAAGATCAGTCTTGATAGACTATTCAGATGGGATTTGGAGATGTTATATTGTGATGGCTTTTACCTTACCATAGTTTAAACCCTATCAATTATTGTTTACGTTTTAAATGAATTGTACTTGATTTTCAACCATTCCTACTATTTTAAGCAACATAACTGTAAAGGCTTGATTTGTTGGAGTGTTTCATGGTGATCCTGCACCACCAACTACCCTTTAATAACTTCAGAAACCTATCTTTGGTGCACAACATTTTTAATAATGGTAGTGGATGGTACAATAAATTTGATGATAGCCATTTATTGTTCAAGTTTTGTTCAAGGTCTCTTACATATTGCATATGCATAGGTTTTGTTATTGCATAGCAATAGAGTTCCTGCAACTCTTTTACGTATACAGATCAAGCGGAATGTTTGATTGAAATTGTGAACCATGTGCTCTTTCCACTGTAGCTTACAATAGTTCAATATACAATTGTTATTGTTTATTTTTTAACACTGAATCTGAAATGAATTAACAACAAAAAAATAACAAAAAAAAAATCAATTAAAATACACCAGACTTCTGTTATAGTTTCATGGCAGATGTGTAATAAGTTGGATGCCGGACGAGGAGTGGTGACTGATGGAGTTATCTTCCCAAAACATGGATTCCCAATTGGCAGGTAACCTACCACCCAAGTGCCCAATGTAGTGAACATGTCAACTTTAGTGAACACGTTAACTTTTGTATTGTACATAATATTATTCATGCAAAAAATGCAATAGATAGTTGTTCATTTCGTGTTGGCATAAACTATTGTTTCCTACATTTTTCACATTGTCTTTCCCACCTGTCTACTGATACTTCTTTTTGGCATTGTTTGCAGGGATGGCAATGGGAAGAGCACGGACAGGAAAAAGAAAGGGCGTCGAAACATCTGTTCTGCAGAATGGAACGCCTACTACGAATTCAAAGGCCAATGGGACACTCGATGTTCTCACCTCTGACGACAGTTTAGGGAAGTTTGTAAGACAACCACCACTGCCCTTTGCAAACTGGAATGATGGGATGGACACAATGAGGTTTGACACCATGCATGTAGAACTACTAATGCAGAAGGTCGAAATGGCCCACGCTAAAAATGAAAGGCTCAAGGGGATTGTTTCTGATCTTGAATGGATATTCACTGAAGTGAAAAGGAGATGCATTGAACTCAATAAGAAATGCACTGAGCTCAATAAGAAATGCATGGAACTCAATAACAAGGTCATGGACTTGGACAATAAGAATACAGACCTTGAGCTAGAAGTGTGTAGTTTGCAGATGGTGAATGAGAGACAAGAGGTAGTGTGTGAGGCGTGCGCTAAAAATAGCAAAATCATAAGTGACTAGATGCAAGGCATGCTAGATGTTTGTGCACAACATGCTCACTAATGGAAATGGAGGCACGCAGAGGTGTTTGCCTCCGTAACCGATGAAGATGATGGGAATGATGTGCCTCCCCTTACTCCCATCACTGACTGAAACAAAAGTTATTTAAATACTCAACCTCTGCCTCCATAAGAGGCTTGTACTATTATGAAAGTTTTCTAGATGTATATTGCTGACTAAAATGTTAGCAGTGGTGCAGATTGTTTGTAATCAGACATATTCTTTCATTTAAGAAAACACTTCGTATGCTTCATGAATGGTTATTTTCAATAAATCCGATTGACCGAAGTTTTTCTTTCTGGTTCTTTTCTTCGAGAGCCCTTCTTGAACTAGTTGTAAAAATATATATGTATTAATAAAATATATTAAGTGGCCTCGCCACCTTTTCAAAAAAAAAAAATGTGATTGACTTCACTTAAATAGCTTCAGTGGTTAATGATTGGTTTCTTGTACACTTTTTCATGCTTTTTGAATGGTTATATGTAGCTTTTCTACACGTCTTGTATGATGAATGGTATTTGCACTTCTCTTAATGACTTCTAAATCAGTCTTGGTGAACCAAGGCAGGTGAATCTATACCTGAAACCTAAATCTGTAGGTTAAAGATTTTTATATAGCGGATTTAAAAGAACCAGTAATTGTATGATGGCAATTTTTCTTAACTTCCACCTACTTATAATAGTTGCCTATTGAAGACTGAAAAATGCTTATTTATAAATGATGAATAAACTGAATCACAATTACATAAGATAGCTCAATGAGTATTCTTCTTCGTAAATATTAAATATAGATTAATGAGTATTTAACTATTTAAGCTTTATCACATGAATAAGGTGGAGTATAACATGCAGGTTAGTTATACTTGTATTCTGTAAACAAAGAAACTCAAGTTGAAAGTAACACTTCATATATATGTGAGAAGTGTTAGTCATTTTCGCTGATTCGTTGACTGGCTGCCTGCAAATTTCATGTCGTCGTCTCACGATGAAATAGACTAACACGTCGTGTTAGTCAATTTCATCATTTCAAGAGCGTAAAGGAAATGGCGGCATGCTAGTCAGCGAATCAGTGAAAAGGACTAACGCAGTGTGTTAGTCTATTTCGTCGTTTCGCGGGCAAAAAGGAAATGGCGGCCACGCATTCCACGAATCAGCAAAATCGACTAACACAAATCAACTAACATGGCATGTTAGTCTATTTCGTCCTTTCGCATGGCAAAAGAAAATGTCGGCCATCCAGTCCTCGAATCAGTGAAATCGACTAACACAAATAGACTAACATGGCGTGTTAGTCTATTTCACTGATAGGTGGACTGACTGGTTGCCATTTCCTTTTGCCACGTGAAACAGCGAAATCGACTAACACGTCGTGTTAGTCGATTGTTGGCTCCAAAAGACCTTTTGTACAGCATGTTAGCGACAAGTTAGTCAATGGCAGTCATTTTGGAGCCAGAATAGCTTCAGCCTTTCCTTTTGGCCCGCCACATGGTGAAATAGACTAACAGGCCGTGTTATTCTATTTCACTGATTCTCGGACTACCAGGCCGCCATTTCCTTTTCGCTCGCGAAACGGCGAATTACACTAACATAGCGTGTTAGCCTATTTTGTCATTTCACGGGGTAAAAGGACATGGTAAATACAGTCTGTGAATCAGTGAAATTGACTAACACGGTGTCTTTTGCTGATTCGCAGACTGCTTGGCCGCCATTTCCTTTTGCCCCGCGAAATAGCGAAATAAGCTAACACGCTATGTTAGTCAATTTTGCTGATTCGCAAACTGTATTTACCATGTTTGACAACTTTGTCGATAATTTGTACTATATGTAATTTATGTTCAATTTTTAAGTTTCCTTGTCGATAACTTATGAAATTATTTTATACTATCTGCTACTAATATACACATAGTCTAGTGCTATCTTCAATTATCTTGGCCCATTCCCTTTGATGACATGTAATGGATTGTTTATATTGTAACAATAATACATTTCTAAAACCTAACCTCCTTAATTAATCTTGTTGATCTATCTTAAACAAAACATTGACATACTTGCATCATCATGAAGGAGAGAAAATTGTCTTCAATCCAAGTGTTCACAATTTACACATCTGCATTCCATATCTCGCATCTTAATTTCATTGCATATCAAAATTGCATTATTACCGAAATCAATGCTATTCCTTTTAGAATAGACTTAATGATATGACATGTTTAGAGAAAGGATTATATTTATTAGATTATCTGCATTCCATATCTCACATCTTAATTTCATTGCATATCAAAACTGAATTATTACAGAAATCAATGTTATTCCTTTTAGAGTAGACTTAATGCTATGACAGGTTGTGTCTATTTTGGCTCCAAAATGGACCTTTCATACAGCGTGTTAGCGATAGGTTACTCAATCGTAGTCGTTAATGGCAAAAACAACGGTGTAAAACGCGTGACTAACATGCGTGTTAGTCAATCCATACTATCATTTTGGAGCCAGAATGGACGCGTCCACTATGACATGTTTAGAGAAAGGATTATATTTATTAGATTTAAATTAACATATAAAGTCTATTGGTCTGTAGACATATAAAGTGTATAGAGACAAACATATAAATTGTAAACATAACCGACACAAACATATAAATTGTAAACATAACTGACACAAACATATAAATTGTAAACATAACCGACACAAACATATAAATCGTAAACAATCGAGACAAACGACGTACAAAGATCGGCTATGTAACCATACAAATGAACTATTTTATAAAAAAGAGCATAGTCATATAGGAGCAGTTATACAATTTTAATGAGAGGACCTCCTCTGCGTTGGGAATCTACTCTGTATCCTGACAAACCTTCGTGTTGGCTGAGGATTACGATAACCCATGAAAATGCGGGTGTAGTCCATAATAAGGAAGTTCCATGGAAAGAATGTCATGACATCCTCGATACTCTCATCGGAGTATGGCACCAGGGACTATCCGCGTCTCTAATGGGGTCTGTCAACACACTGAATGTGAATCCGAGGGAGAGTGACTGGCCAGTACACAAGGGCGAAATACACTGGCCATAGTCGCCTATACAAAGTGACCGTCACCGGAGTTGACAATCTAGCGAACGAGATCACGTCTTCTATGTGGACAGTGTACATATTGTCCTTAGTATAATGTCTTCCCATTTGAATGGTCCAGTCATCGGCCCGTCTGGGAGTTATTGTTCGGATAATATCTGAAACAACGATATCTGGGAGGCACTGAAATAAGGCAGACTCCTCGTTGTTCTCTGCCAACCTCTGTAGCAGTCTTCAGATACATATGATAAGAGTGTTAGTAATATAACTATAGCATTCAATAAATGTAATACATAAGAGTGTTAAGCACTAAAAAAATGCAAGACATAATCACACCACAAGAGTATTAATTATTTAACTAGAGCATTCAATAAATTGAAGACATAAAAGCGTAATACTGAAAATTAAGTTGCATAAAACTTGCGCCTATCACCCGACATGTATGTGAAAGCCATTTAGTGATAAAAAAGGGACAAAAGCAATAGACCTGCATACAAAGATACATTATAAAATATGGTTAGGGACAATAATAGTAAACATTACAATGCAACTACAATAAACAAAGATGTTCCATATTACGCAACAGGTTGAATGAAGAATGGCTAAACATCAAGCACATATATGACATAGTTACAAACAGAAAGCTTAATCTAAACAAATAATACCAAAATTAGTATCAGGGAGGATCATTTTATGACCCCTGTCCATGTAAAAGACCATCAAAAGCCAATCGTCAACGACGACTCTTATGGCTAGGTGTTGAGGGGGTGTCGAACACTGTCACACATAAGTGTGGATCACTTTTACCGACTACAAGACATGATGACTAAATAAACATGTGCAGCATTCACATGTTTAGAAACCACTTACAGGTGACACTAGAGTACCAACCTATATCAGACACAACCAATGCAGTGGCAAGGACATGCGGTTCCGGTGCTTGGTCCAATTGCCTCTTTCCCATTCTCCTCCTAGAAGTCTCAAAGGGGAAATCAAAGGTGACAGGTTGTTGAGCATCATGACAGATCTCACTTGTAGTACTCTGCCTATGTTGCCGCCGATTGCGATGACGGACCCAACTTGCACTGAACCAAGGCCGCATACGTTCGGTGGTTGTATTGGCTAGATCGCTAGAGGGACTAAAATCAAATGGCATACAACCGACATTCTGAAGATCAGCCATGAACCTATCTAGATAGCCTACAAATGCCATTAGTTTATCGCCTGAACCTGGCATTGTTTGTGACAACATGTTTAACCTTTTGTTTGCTTTGTTCCACATTACGGTGTCCACATCCTCTAAATTTGTATGTGCATTAGAAATGCTATCGACGACAGGTTCAGGTGTTGGGTTTTCATTAGTATTAGCAAATGTTGGAGTCGACATAGGAATAGCAACTATATGAAACAAGATCTTAAAGTGAAGTACACATCTTTTAAGTTAGCAAAGATCAAGATTCGGGAATATCCACTTACCCGAAACACATGAATCGTGGAATGAATTGTTCATCATTGAAACAACCTTCAACGCATGCTTGCACATGTTTCCTCGCAAACTCCATGGACATTCATAGATGTAGAAATGATCCCCAAATTTCCTAACCACATACCAGTTGCATGAGGACTGACTTTTCACCCAGTACCAACTAGGAGTAGTGTCATCTGGAACACAATCAACATCAGGAATTACCTTTGCCCTCTCCATACTAGTTTGCAAATGTGTCAACCTGTAGTTTTTGATAAATCCAAAATGTTGTAATTCTCACTTATGCTGGTAGAATGGTTCCACTTTACACACAAGTATAAAATACAGATTGTCCATCCTCCTCAAGTATGTGTTTTTATCATCTCTTAGGTGCAACGACTTCAATTTTTCATGGTATGATTCGATGGCATTATTTGTGTCCTGGTTAGCATGATTGAAATTCCTGAAGTTTTTCACCCACATAGCTAGCCAAAAAAAAATTGAAAAAAAGAAATTAAAAAATAGGAATAGGATGTCAACTACCAAACGACAACCAAAATGGGTAACAAGTCGTAAAGCCAAGTCAAATGTAATTCCCAACTCACCAATATGGCCTTCTCCTTGACACCATGTGTTGTAGAAGTACTCTAAAAAACATGGCTAATCACTAAATTCGGCAAAGAAAGTGTGCAGCTCCTCCACAGTGCTCTCTTCACTTTCATGCATTGCCATCATTATCACTCCTAGATGGTGAAAAAATTTCATTGCTCTTTCCTTCGTTGCATACTTGTACACATTCTTCAACCATGCTCGATGCACGTGCCAAATACAAAGTATGACACAGCATTCAAAAACACTCATGTTAGGAACAAAACATTTAATTGAGTCGAGAGCCTACTCATTTGAAATAAAACGTAGAGTAGTGTATCATAACGTTTGATTTCATGTAGACAAACATTTTGCTCTTGCACTTACTCTATCGCTTGAATCTCTGCACTCGCATCATCCATGATAAATGCATTGATCCTCCAATCGGGCCTCTTTTCCTTTCCTCATCTCTGCAACTCCATCAACCACACCTGGATATCCTCGATCTTGTTCCTCGATGTCACAGCCCATGCAACAGGCACCCCCAATTTCTTCACGTTGAAGATGAGACACGAATACAATTGATACTATTTTAAACAACAAATAGGAAGATCATGACCATCCACAAATCAAATGGGCTGCATGAAAACAGGTTAAGTTCGAAGAGACTTACCCCATATTTTTTTGTTGCAAATGTGGAATCCATTGAGATGATTGAGTCATGCGAGAATCAAACCATCATGTCAAACATCCAAGACATTTTTATTCCCATAATGAAAGGTATGTCGGCACCTTGTGGCTGCTGGAAAAAAAAACAAATTTGCCTCATCTTGTTTTTTCCATTCTAAGATGCTAGTGGCATCGTGCACATGCTTTCGTGACTGAATAGAACGGACCCTCATCGCCGCGTTCATAACATCCTTCCGTGTGACGAATGAATCTCTCTTCTTCAACATGTCATGAAAAATGGGATCATCAAGATGTTTGTCCATAATAGCATCAATGCTCACATCCATCAGCAACAATCTCTCTATATATGCTTTGCATTCATCGAAAAGGTTTAGTGCAAATTGAGAGCGCATCTCATCGATGGTATCATCCATGCCATGACAAGCTTCACCATTCTTTTCTACATGCAACGGTTGCTTCAATATCAAGATGGCCACATCTAGCCTACCATATAACACCTTAACAATGAAGTGGCATGTACAAACTCTTTTTTATATATATGTTTGGGCACACTTCTTATTCGGCGACTTTTTCCTATTGTCTTCTGGTCCATATGAACACCAATACCTTCAAAAACAACTCTCCTATTATCAACAATAGTTGTAATGTCATTAAACATAGACAAAGAATAGGAAAGAATGTGTCTATGAACCGATTGTACATCTTTGTTGTGCACAGCACTATCATGCTCATTGTGCTGCTTTCGGACGAATTGGGTTTCAACACCTTCATGCAATGATTCCCCTATGATGAATGCATCCAATCTACCTAGTGGAATTACTGCACATAGGTCTATTGTTGAATCATTTTCGACACAAACTGGTGTCCACTGAATATCCCTTGAACAAAAATGACGCAAACCTTCACTAGTATCTTGAACTTCCAATACCATAATGTCCTGCCATTTCTAGTGTTTTCCCATTCTAGTCCTGCACATATCGGACAAAGAAAGAGATATCATCAACAGTAAGTAGCCATAGTGATGATATCTTCAATGTGATAGTGTTTTGAGATAGTGGTTGATGTCAAATGTGTTTACCATGATATTGGTCGCTTGGCACAAATGACGTCACAAAGCTACATTAATGTTAGGATCATCCTGTTAGCAGATATTTTTGCAAAATAGTTTTAGCACATACTCGGAGTAGCCTCAAAACACTTACTCCAATACCCAATGACATTTCACACATTGCGCACTTCCACATTGGTTTCCATCGGGTTAGCATCAAGAAATTATTGCCGATGGCCGATGGTGCGCTCCCAACAAAAAGCTTCCTTATTGGGTTGTCGGTATAGCCCCAAACATGTTCTGACGATGGCTGATGATGCGCTCCAAACCTTCTATCTTCCCATCGGGTTATCGGTGTAGCTCCAAACATGTGATACTGATAGCCGATGGTGCGCTCCAAACCACATGCTTTCCCATCGAGTTACCGGGTGGCAGAAAAACTAGTCTTGCCAATACCCGATCACTCCACTTCAACTCACTCCTCTTGCTGACTTCTTTGCTCACCCTTAGGTGCTCCTGCACCAGAAACATTTTTCCACATTATTCTTTCCTTACAGTATGGGTGAAGCATCCATGGAAAAAGGGCTTCTTTTATAAAAAAATGCAAAATTCTCCTTATCGGCATAAGTTACCCCAATGAGATCACCCAAGGAGGACAGTGTTGATCGAAGTAAATCATGTCAACATTGTTTTCAAAAGCATGAGCAGCCAAAAAAAGTGCGACTAAGTGGAAACCCATCGAGGAGGGTGATGGTGTGACAAGAAGACGGTGTCATCGGGATAACATACACTATCGGCAACAAGGAAAAAATGTTATCCCGATACCCGATGGGGTTATCGGTGGAACTCTTGCCGATATTTGATGAGGTGATGTATGCATAGTGAGGACATCAGGTTGTCAGGAGGTCCTAATTTATGTTACCCCGATACCTGATGCATCAAATAAAGAAGGTGACTCTATCACAAAGACTTTCTCCAATAAAGCAATTCCAGTCAAGAAAGGAAGAAGACTCATCAGGATAACATACATCATCGGAGAGATGCATATTGAGTTATCCTAACACCCAATAAGAAAGATGAGCTCATCAGAAGTGAAGTGACTACATTGGGAAATAATACGCTGATAGACCAAAGCAGCCCAATAAGGAGAATAAGGTGCAAAAAGACTAGTCGGAATGACCTATGCCGATAGGCGAGACAAAAAGGTAATTGAAGGAACATAAAATTTGGGTGGCGCGAAGTAATTGAATTATCGGGTAGGGTTATGCCAAATAGCTGTTGGAATATCTGATATGACGGCCACTATTAAATGCTAGCGATCAGGTGGATTTGATCCACATGAAGCAAAATTGATGAGTTTTGATCGTTAAAGACTCCCTCTAGCCATTTCATATCCAGCATAAAGAAAGAGTTCTCATGACAGAATTATTCATAGTTTCTTCAGCCATCAACATTGAATTTGTAGATAGGAAGTGCAGGTAATTTGAGAATTCAAGCACTTAATCATGGAGGCTTCTGGTTTAGAAGGGAAGAGAAAGGTCATACACATTTCAAATACATAGTCCACTAAAGCTAAAAAGACGAAGTCTGTGGAGGGTGTGTAGAAGCGAAAATTGAACCAAGACATGATTGACCAAATGGAGTCATCGGGTGCTAAGTCGAGGAGATCTAAAACCTATTTTCTGCCTAAGGATCAATTGGAAGATAAGTACAAAGAGCTTGGAGATATCTGGACAACCATAAGGGGCCATTATTTTTTCTATATCACTATTTGAGGTGGAACAAGGATATGCCATTATCGAACCCTTGGACGACAAATTTGGGTAGATTAGTGGTCCCAAATGTTTTCTTGAATCTCAGTTTATTGGAATTGCTTACCAGGAAATACAACAAAGAAAAAAGATGTATCCAATTGCCTAATGGGGATCCATTCATCCAGATATGTGTCACGACCATTCAGGAGGTCTTTGGTATGACTTATGAGCCCTACATGCCCCTATCCTTTACAGACCTAGAAGGAGAGTATGCCCAAATGGACACTGCTCACACAGTGTGGAAGTTAGCGATTCACAAGAAGGAGAAGGGACGACTTACAGAGCAGGATGGTCCTCCCTTTGAAATCACTACATTCAGAAAATACTTACAGTACACATACTGGGCATGCAGCCAGGTCTGTGGGGAAGAATTTCCTGATGTTACAAGGATAGGCCCATTGGTGTTGGCTGTAGACATTCAAATGCATGAGTCAAGGCCATTTTATTATGCAACTTACTTGGCAAAGAAGCTGCATGAAGGATTCTTGAATTTGAAAATAGAACCTAACCCTACTTTCAAATTTTACTCATTACTAATGCATATGGTTTTGTTTCGTGGGCAGATGTAGGCTTTGTGGCTAGAAGAATTAAAGGTGACTTCTAGGAACAAGGAAGGACAGGACCAACCAATCCAATTATGGGTATCCCTGTGGGACTCAAGGTTTGACAAATCACACTATGTGTTGTTTGAAGAATACTTTGTGAAGCCCTTGTACAAATTATTTGGGGTGGAGTGTGATGCGTCTATCTCATCGGAGATTAAGAGATTCTTGAGACCCCATGCTTTTGGAGACACCAAAGTCAACCACAATTGAGGTGATTGGTTTGTATACCAGAATTTCAAGGTTTATGGTTTTGAGGGTGTTCCATATATGTTGCCCATGTTAGTTCCTAATAGGATTTCCTATTTAGAAATTGTTAGGTAGCTTAGCATGTCTAATGCCAAGCATTTAGCTGGTGCACACAAGCAGTTGTTTATGCCTAGCACTTTACATTTCGGAGATTACACCATTGTCTCTACTAAGGCTTATGAAATGATAGAAAAGAAGTTGGTAGAGGAGTACCATCTGTATGGACACCAGGCTCAGAAGAATTATGATCTAGAGGGATACATCCACCATTGTAAGAAGAGCCAAAATCTAGGAGAGTATTTCCATATCCCCTTGGAGGCTGAAGATCTATTCAAAAATAAGGAACGGAATGAGGTTGTTGCAGTTTTGGAGGAATTGAACCAAATATTGGAAGAACGGAAGTAGAGGCTTCAGGAACTAAGAGAGGAAGGAGATTCTAAGAGCGGGTATGATGAGAATATAGCTGTATGGACCCTTCGAGCACCTGAGTTAAAAGAGGTGGCAGAGAGCCATGAGCAAGCCATGGTGAGAATGAATGAAAATGCAAATGTAAGAATGGAAGAGCATGTTGCCTTTGTTGCAGATGAAGTTTTTATACACTCTAAAGAGTTCAAATCATTTTTGTATCACTACAAAGGGAAAAAATTGAGGGAGAGCATCCCAAATGTTACCCCACAAAATGAAGCAGAGATGCCTAAGAAATTGAAAGAAGACATTGATGTAGAGGTGGCCATAATGACACCACAGAGAGGGAGATAGCTTCTTATAGAGCCAGGTGTCATCTTGTTCCTGGGTTGGGACTTAAGTGCCTCTTTCATTTTTGATAGCTTGTTGCATTCTGATAGAAAGGATGTAAAGTTAATTATACAGGGTGTAAATGATATTTTTATTGGATCAAGGTATGATCCAAATGAAGAGGAAATGTTGCTCTAGGCCCTGTACCCTCCAAATAGGAGACCAAAAATTATAGATGTGGATAAGGAATTTGGGCATATGATGAAGCTCAAAATGGGAGAGGTTAATCCAATTGTCACCACAGATTTGGGGATTGACATTGCAAAACTTAATAAGGCCCAAATGCAGTGGGTAGTGAAAGAGGGTCAAAAATATAAAAGTTTATATGAAGACTTGTTGAGAGGTCATGGACATGAAGTGCCACAGATAGTAGATATCGGTGCTCAGTGGAAGAAGAAGTATGAGGATAAGATGAAAGAGAACATCAAGTTAAGGAGGCAAATTCTAACTGCCAGGGTAGATGTTGCTTATGTTATGTTGACTAATAGGTTTGAGCATTTAGTGGAAATCCTCGGAGAATTCTGGGTGAATTGTCAGAAGACCCTAGACAATATGGTTTCTCATAAAAGGATCTTGACGAGGCTAAAGGCACTATTCAAGGATAAGAATGTCGATGAGAAAATAGTTGAGAAGATCCAGAGAAGGTTGAACAAACACAAGGCATTTGGCATAGATATTGACCAAGAATTTACTGACTGCAAGGATATTGTTAGGTATGGTATACCAGATATTGTGGATGATGCAGATTAGTTAAAAGAAAGAGGGATTTGGATTACAAAATTCCATGATGTACTCAGCACATCCCTTGATGTTGCCCGGGCAGATATTTTGGACATGAAGGAAACAGGTGATTGGATGGAGAAGATGGTTACCATGGAGATCATTGTCAGAGATACCATGTTCAACATTAGCACTCATAAGGACAGCAAGTATTTGGAGCATATTAAAAAAATGTAACACATTATTGGACAACCAAAATTGACTCATGTATATGTAATGTGTCATTTTTGTATCAAAAAGGGAGATAGATAGATAGATAGATAGACATTTTCAGCCACTGGGTGGGCTAAAAGTATTATGTTTTAGAAAAGTCTAGTAGGAATGAGAAGTTTAGTCTATGCAAACTGAATGTATTGGAGTATTTTGTAAGTGCAGTTTTTGTATACATTCTTATTGGAGAAGTTAAATATAGAAGATTTCATGTCTTTATCTTCAGATCATTGTGTGTAATTTCGTGTTTGATGAAACCATGTCCTCTTGATAAATATTTTTTGATTTGTTGTGATGTGCCATCACATGATGTGGTATTGAATGTAAATTTGGGTTTATATTATTCATACAACACATAATGAAACCTTGATAGTGATGATCTTATAATTGTCTCTTGAGTCATTAAGAATGGAATAAACTTTTGACAATAGAAATTCACATACATATCATCACCTTGATTTTCTAAATCTATATATGCCTGACATATATAGACTCTTAACCTATGGTAAACTCAGTCATCAAATCCATGAAAATGTACTTATTATCAATGAAAAGGAATTAAGTATACTTAATTTTCCTCCTTAAGGAAAAAACCTAAGACACTCTCATAATTTGCCTTGCAAATCATTTAACTAAACAATCCTAGATCATTTAATCAAAATGATAAAAAGCATACAGACACAAAGACAACATAGATCTAGGCTCATAAATGTTCTGATTGTATATTAATATTCTCTCATGAAAATTTTACATAGACACAAAATGATCCTCGAAAATGCCAAAACAAAAGCCTGTATATATTTTGTCAGAGCTTTCATACAAAATTCTTGCAATCCCCTTCTAGGTAGTCCTGGTATCCACTTATAGAAAATAGGATGCGACAAGCTTTGAACTTCCCTAGAAAATATTCCTATCCTAGCCATAATTCCCCCCAAAAAGTTACATCAATTACAGAATATTATAGTAGTAGGAGCGCAACTAATTCTGAAAAGTATTCCTCTGTAGATCAGGTTACCTGGGCATCGGTGGGACCTTCCTCTGCTTTTGTTTCTTTCAAAATATATTTGGTTTCCCATATTTTGAATGTATCATCATCAGGCCAGGAGAATTTAATGAATTTTTTTCTTCAGTTTGTTCCAACTCTTCCATGATTTTGTCAATTGTTTAACTTCCTTCTCCAAAAATCCGAAATGTGATTTTATTTTCATAATTTCCTCAATAGTCTGAATAAATAAAGAAGTATCATCCATGTTTATAATGTTATTAATTCTCTAACACAATTTATGACCGAGCTCCTCAATCCATACTTCTTTCTCTTTTATCTTGTTGGCGCTCAAAAAACCTCCAGAAAATAATTCAATTTTTTCAATTGCATACTCCTTTCGCTACAAGTTTTCCCTCTTTTCAATGTTAACTCCTTTTGTCGCAAATCTAGGCAATGCATTTGCTAATTCACAAGTAGGTCTGATTATGACATCAGCACCTTCTTCTCCCTGGGACAAAGAATATATAGTCTTCAAATCCACCTCTCTAGCGATCCATTTATCCAAAATTGGCTCCAAAGTAGCCTTTTCTTCTTTCAAAGAATATAAAAGACTCATTACCATTTTCATATGTATATGCACAATTGTTGACCCAATACTATCAGCAAACTTCAAAATAGTACCCCTGATCTTTTCCTCATACTTATTTGCAAAAATTGTTTGAGCTTGCCTCAATCTCTCAATCTCATCCTGGATGTTCTCAACTGATTGGAAACTAGGAGTCATGGGAGAAGGAGGGAATTCAATAATTGGGCTGGAAGGAGGGAGCTTAGCAGAAGAAGAAGCAATCATCATTTGGGAAGACTCACCCCTTTGATGTTGTCATTTCAATTTACTCTTCAGTTGTGCAATAGTGCCATCTTTAGAAGCTAACTCAAGCTTTGCATGATTATAAGCCTTTAGCACTACCTCTAATTTCGCATGGAGATCAAATTTCTCCTTGGCCTCTTTTTTAGCCACTGCCATGCCGAATTTAGTAGACTCTAAGGTCATGCTAGCAGCTTCTACTACCCCTGTGTCTCTGACTCTTTTCAGAATCATGCCCCCTGAGTAATGAGATTCTGAGAAATCTCTTCTTCTTTTATTTTCCTCTCTTTTAAGTGACCACATTACAAGGGTTGCATGGTCATTACTATAATTCATTCCCTCTAAAGGCTTGGTCTCCTTCTTTACTGCATCAAAAACTATTACATTGGCTATGTCCCATTCTAGAAGAATTAGCACTCCAACATCTGCAATCAATTTTCTCCCTTCCTCAGGGGAAATTGCTTCAAACTCTTTCACCATTTCCTTCTTTATTTTTGCTTCAATAGCAGATGTATCCTTATGGGGTTGTTCAACTTTCCCCTTTTCACACCTTTCTTTAAATTGCCCTATATAAATTCGCCAAACAAATTGTAGAAAGGCTCCTGTCTTTAAAAAAATGTTATCAGCCAAAAATTCATCACGGGTCTACTTAATGATAGGATCCAATTCTCTACCTGCAAATTCTTCAACAGTCATTTTGGAACCTGTTGGCTCTTCTGGCATCCCTTCTTGCAATTCTCCATATGTACATGCAATCTCCCCTAAGCTTCCTAGTTTTAGTAATTGCTCAGCAACTACCTACTCATCACCTATAAATCATGAGGATTGAGAAGGATAATATAAGGATTGACTTGACTGTGCCTCTTTTTCTAACCTTTGCCTTTTTGGGGAAGCTTGTGAGTGAAGGGCATCCTCCATTGGCCTCTTTCCCTTTGACATAGAAGGTTCATCCCTCCTAGGCATTACCACATTATATCCCAATTTCTTATACATTACATAGTCTCCAAGGGGAATGACTTTGGCCAAAATGGGCTTAGTCAAGACAAGCTTGGCTTTCTCAGGGTCTGCCTTCATTACAGCATCCTTCTTCTCATTTAGAGTCTGCATTGCTTCAAAGTATCCTATCAAATAATTGATCCTCTCCTCAAATGGGTGAAATATTTTCAAAGTATCATAATTCTTGTCAAAAAATTGGACAAAATCAAGGGTCTTCTTGTATGTCAACCATTTTTCCTTTTTTACTTCTTGCTCATCCAAATTAAATTTATTTCTTATCAGATCTTTAGGTAAGTGAAATTGATGAATTCTGCAACTGCACTTGACTTTCTTCCTAAACATACCATTCAAGAAGTCTTGAGGATCAGCAAACCTAGCCACTGTCGTTGACAATCTGTATGGCTGAAGGAACTTCTCAAAATGTAGCCAACCACCTTTGGTGACTAGAAATTGATGTGCCATGGTGACTATTGGGAAGATTGTCCCTCTTCCTTTATTCGTCAGCTATGCTTCTTGTAGACCTCCAATTTGCCTCATAATCTCAACAATACCAATCTTAAAAGGAACATGATAGGGGAGAAAATATGGGGTTCCACTAAAACCATATACTCTGAAAATAGTGGAAACGGGATATAAGATTATGTCACACCAATTTTGCACAATCTTGATGCTCTCTGCAAACTCCTTAGGTCTGATGAATTCAAGGAGAACCTTTGGGATCCTAGGGTTCTCTTGACACAGAATAATTCTAAGCTTAGATGCAAAACATCTATCAAATTTCAGATAGCTAACATCTTCTTTGTCCCAAGACAGATCTGCACTTCATAACTGAACCGGCATGTCTTCACCATCCCTTTCTCTTAGTAGGTCCATATCTTTTCCAAAATATTTCACGCCTTTAAATAAGAACATATGCATCAACATGTAATACCAGCCAAAAGGTCTATCCACTTTAGCATTTTTTATCCCAATTAAACCCATGTGAATGACATCTGCAAGATAAGGTGCAAAATCATATGCTACTGCTAAGGATGGGTTCAAAATTTGTGTCATCATAAGCATATAATGAGTTGGCATGGCATTCTCTGCATCTTCTATGAAAATTTGACATAGAGACCAATATACACCCTTAGCCCTTAAAGTGAAAAAATTCATAGGGAAAGGCTCCATTGTGTTAGGGCCTACCAATGTTAACCCTCCTATCTTTGCAAAAAATTCCTTCAATGGCCCATTCCTAAGATGATCCTTCTGGGCATCATAGACATTCTTGAGCATTTCAAAATCAATGGGTTCTAAATAACTTGAGGCTTCATTTAACTGGAATACCCTTCTGAGTTCATCATCAGTGATTTCAATTAGGGGGGTCGTTTACAATCCTCACAGTCCTAGTGATAGGGTCATAACTTTTTGCAATCTAGGTCAACAAATCAATGTCCATGAAAACTCTAGGGACCACCAGTTTCCCAACATCTAATTCCCATATATTATTTATAGGACCAGGTATATTCTGTTGGCCAAACCCTACCCTGAATAGACCTAAACCTGTCATGCCTATGTGGGGATCGCTCAGCCAACATCCCTTGTCATATAAACTGTCACCAATCCGCAGACGGGGAGATTTGGGCACAAGTTCCTTTATCTTGGTTGTGCTATTTGTGGATTGAACCAATTGTTTGAGAAAGTCATCGCAAATAGTAGGTATGTGCAGGATCATGGTGTGCCAAAACAGGCCCTTAAGTGGCAATGAAATTTCAGAAAATCAGAGTTATGCAACTTCACATGAAAATTTGTATAAGTTGTGAACATTATTTTTAAAATATGTAAGAAGAGAATATATAGAAAATTGAATGTAGTTTCTAAGCTACTAGTTATTTTTTGGAAAAAAAAATCATATTTGATGAAAATTTCAAATTTCAATGCAGTGGTACTAAAATTTTAGGAAAAAAATAAGTACACGTATGTCTGACCACCCTAATCACAATCAAATCATAATATTTTTTATAATATTTATAATATAAGTATTAGACTCATGTTTGGATGTGACACATTTTTTAAAAAAAAATTTTATAAAGTAAATAATTATTTATGAATTTTTTACTACATCTTTTCAGAAATTCAGAAACTCCTACATCTGACCACCTTAACTTGGTCAAAACCTTATTAAATTTATTTTATTTTTATTTTTCCCTATAGTAGACGAAGCATAGGATGTGATGCATGTTTTGGATTCAAAAAATGTTATACCGTTTGAAAGTTATGAGTGTTTTTCAATTAGTATATCAATCTGGACTATTGTCAAAATTCAATTAGAAAATAAATAATAATTATTTATTAAAGTCGTAATAAGTTTGAAAAAGGAGAAGGTACAACTCAAGAAAAGACCTCTCAAGCACCGTCAAGCACTGAAAATGTAGCAGCTGAGACACCCAATACCGAGATACCCAAAGACATCATAGCAGCTACAGGTACTGACCAAAGTTTTGCCTCTACCAAGCAACCTACCGAGGGTCAACAAGCCTCACATGCTATTGTCTTATTCCAACCAACCAAAGGTAAAGAGAAGAAGGTGAAAAAGCATATTTTTAAAGTTGATTTGACTAAATCGATAGTGTTGCCCAATGTGGATATCTCAAAATTAAAGGGGCAAGCACTTATTGATTTCAGTGAACTATGCAAAGCAAAGGCCGAACAAGAAAAACAAATGGCCATTCAAAAGAAGAATAAAGTACTTCAGAAGGTAAAGACACTACTAACAGATATGCTACCTTCAGCTACAGTGTCAACCGATGCAACCATCCACATTCAACTGGATGAACTCCTTACTCAAATAGAAACATCTAGAGTTGATGCATCTGAGTACTTGAGCAAGCTCAAAGACAAGGAGCTTACTGCAAAAATGATTGAAGAGGTACAAAAAGCTCTCGCTATTGGAAAAGTCAAACTTGTCAAATTCATTGTTGAGTTGTCCCCTCAACTCAAGCATATTCTTTATTTATTTCAGAAACTTTGCACATTTTCCATATTCATTAAAGATATCAAGAATAAAACTAATGCAATTGAGAAAGAGATCACCGATCTCTCAAATAAGTTGACCACAGAGACCAATTCAGTTCAAAAAATTTATACCAAGCTTCAACGGCTCATGGCTCAACAGTTAGAACTCAGAAATGAAGAACATAAGATCCGGATGGATATAATGACACTCCAGACATTATTCCTTCCTCATCTTTCATTAGTTCAAGAACAGATTAACTGAGCTACATGCCTATCTACTACACAAGAGGGAAGCACTCTTGATGGCTTAATATCACTATTGGCTGATATTCAAGCACAAAATTCTTTAATGGAAAGTGTAAAGGATGCACTCTCTGTCGCCCTCACCGATGCCCGAAAGAAGTATAAATCTATTTTTGATCAATTACCACCCCTAGATGGAAATTAAGTTTTTGATGTTTGTCAAAAAGGGGGAGTAATAATATATATTTGGTGAGTAATATAGTTTTGATATAGTATTCAGAGTATTGTATACAGGGGGAGTATACCGAGCAGAGTATGCAAAATATTCAAGGACAATAAGTAGAGAACACAAGCACAGAACCGAGTATGCACAAAATCAGAGTTATGTACAGTATAATGATAAGGGGAGTATATCTGAATATACTATTTCATTGGCTATTGTATTTACTGTTAAGTATAGTCATTTTGCAAAGTATATAGATTTTTGAGTTATGACTTTGAAAGTAGTTTTTATCAAACATCTCAACTAATGTCAAAAGGGGAGATTGTTACTACTTATCAATTGCCATTACTTTTTATAGTCAAAGTCATACTATATATTCTAGTCGGTTAGCACTACCGAATCATGCAGTTGGTACACATAGAGAAGTCGGTATGCACAGTCTAGTCAGTTACAGAGGAAAGCAGTCACAGAACGCAGTATACACCGAGCTGTCTATCGAGTATATTTTTTAGACTACTGAGCAGCAAAGATGACACACCGAGTTGACATACACCGAGTGAAACATGTTACCAGATACATTGAACCTGGACATGCATATGAAAACGTGTTACAAGATCGAGGCACATCTAACCGTTATTACATTGGAAATTGCACCAGAAGATTGTGTATGATTACAAGGACAATCTAACCAATGAAATATTTTGTTTAGTTATTCATTCGAGGAATCTTGTTTGTAAGATCAAAGCAATGAATTGGATCACCAATTTAAGAGATCTATTTATACAACATAAAGCGAAGTGTATGTATGCATGGAAGAAGACTATTACAGAGACACAGAGGTCACCGAGAAGGTTTTCAGAGAACAGTCGGAAAACAGAGTAAACAGAAGGGTTTACCGAGTTACTATATGGGTTACTGAGGTATGCTATAAGCAAGGTAATCTATTTTGAGCATATAGAATCTGCCATAACATTTCAGATGTAAAGTTGTAGATATTTGTAATGATTTTATTGTAATATTGTGAAGTTGAAAGAGAAACCTTTAATAGGGTAAAAGACTCTAATCAAGTCTATAAATTGTAAAACCTCTAACCAGATGCAGCATTCAGAATAAATGTTGTAAAATCCTTTAGCAAGGTAGATCTAATAGATCTTGTTACTCCTAATAGGGTATGCTATCAGAAATAGATAAAATGTAGCTCTAACCGAGCATTCTTTATTATTGCAGTAGTGAAGTTGTGGGTGCCATCCCCACCGCAGTTTTTCTCTCTAACCAAGAGTTTCTGCGTAACCAAAATATATGTGTTATGGAGTGAATCATGTATGATTGTTATCTATTTGTTTTAACTTTATTTTATGTTACTACACTATTCTGTTTATGCATAACAGTGAAGTTATTATTCAAGAAAAGTTTTGGACTACTGATTCACCCCTCCCCTCTCAGTACATTAGCTTTCCATATTGGGCCTAACACATATGATGTCCTAGGACACCATATGACCCCTTAAGACACCAAATTGTGTGTTATAGGTCATATGTTGTCCTAAGGGGTCGTAAGATGCCATATGACCCAAAGCGACCCAATATGATGTCATTAGGGGTCATGCGGTGTCCTAAGGGGTCATATGATGTCTTAAAGGGGTCATATGACATGATATGACCCACTAGGACACAATATGACCCATAACAACCAAATATTGTGTCTTAAGGGGTCATATGGTCTCCTAAGGGGTCGTAGGACACCATATGACCCCTATGGACACCATAGGACCCCTTATGACACCATATGGTGTCGTAAGGGGTCATATGGTATCATAAGGGGTCATATGGTGTCCTAAATGGTTGTAGGACACAATATGACCCAAAGCGACCCAATATGGTGTCATAACGGGTCGTATGGTATCCCAAGACATCATATGACCCCTATGGACACCATAGGACCCCTTAAGACACCAAATCATGACGTTAGGGGCCATATGGTGTCCTAACGGGTCATATGGTGTCCCATGGACCCTTATGACCTCTTAGGATACCATATGACCCCTAATGACACCATATTGAGTCACTTTGGGTCATATTCTGTCCTAAGGGGTCATATTGTGTCCTACGACCCCTTAGGACACCATATGACTCCTAACAACATGATTTGGTGTCTTAAGGGGTCCTATAGTGTCATTAGGGGTCATATGGTGTCTTGGGACACCATATGACCCCTAATGACACCATATTGGGTCGCTTTGGGTCATATTGTGTCCTAAGGGGTCATAAGACACAATATGACCCCTTAGGACACAATATGACCCAAAGCAACCCAATATGGTATCATTAGGGGTCATATGGTGTCCTAAGAGGTCATAAGGGTTAATAAGACACCATATAACCCCTTAGGACACCATATGACCCCTAACGACACAATTTGGTGTCTTAAGGGGTCCTATGGTGTCCCAAGACACCATATGACCCCTATGGACACCATATGACCCCTAACGACACCATAGGACCCCTTAAGACACCAAATCATGTCGTTAGGGGTCATATAGTGTCCTAAGGGGTCGTAGGACACAATATGACCCCTTAGGACACAATATGATCCAAAGCGACCCAATATGGTGTCATTAGGAGTCATATAGTGTCCCAAGACCCCTAACGACACCATAGGACCCCTTAAGACGCAAAATCATTTCATTAGGGGTCATATGGTGTCCTAAGGGTTCATATGGTGTCCCATGAACCCTTATGACCTCTTAGGACACCATATGACCCCTAATGACACCATATTGGGTCGCTTTGGGTCATATTGTGTCCTAAGGGGTCACATTCTGTCCTATGACCCCTTAGGACACCATATGACCCCCTAAAACATGATTTGGTGTCCTAAGGGGTCATATGGTGTCCATAGGGGTCATATGGTTTCTTGGGACACCATATGACCCCTAATGACACCATATTGGATCGTTTTGGGTCAGATTATGTCCTAAGGGGTCATAAGACACAATATGACCCCTTAGGACACAATATGACCCAAAGCGACCCAATATAGTATCATTAGGGGTCATATGGTGTCCTAAGAGGTCATAAGGGTTCATGGGACACCATATAACCCCTTAGGACACCATATGACCCCTAATGACACAATTTGATGTCTTAAGGGGTCCTATGGTATCCCAAGGCACCATATGACCCCTATGGACACCATAGGACCCCAAATGACACCATAGGACCCCTTAAGACACCAAATCATGTCGTTAGGGGTCATATGGTGTCCTAAGGGGTCGTAGGACACAATATGACCCAAAGCGACCCAATATGGTGTTATTAGGGGTCATATGGTGTCCCAAGACACCATATGACCCCTATAGACACCATATGACCCCTAACGACACCATAGGACTTCTTAAGACACCAAATCATGTCGTGAGGGGTCATGTGGTGTCCTAAGGGGTCATATGGTGTACCATGAACCCTTATGACCTCTTAGGACACCATATGACCCCTAATGACACCATATTGGGTCGCTTTGGGTCATATTTTATCCTAAGGGGTCATATTGTGTCCTACGACCCCTTAGGACACCATATGACCCCTAACGATATGATTTTGTGTCTTAAGGGGTCCTATGGTGTTGTTAGGGGTGTAGACACCCAAAATTGTCATGTCTAATTAAATAAATATTTTATTTATTTAATTATCTAATCCTAATTCTTCTATTAATTAAATAAATTTTTATTTATTTAATTAATTCATTTATCCTCTTCTAGCCTTATTTCTCATTTAAATAAATACATTTATTTATTTAAATTATCCCTTTCCTAAATTAAATAAATATTTTATTTATTTAATTGTCCTATTTCTTCTATTAATTAAATAAATCTTTATTTATTTAATTAATTCATTATCTTTTTCTACACATGACACATGTCATTCATCTCTTAATTCCTACACTACCTACCTCTTTCATTATTTTGGTATTTCTTATACCTACCCTCTAATCCTAGCTGACCTCTCTTTTTACACCTCTCAATCTTAACCCTCCATTTCTTATTGTGTCTTCTATTTAAGGAGATGCTTTCTTCATTGACAAACCCTAATGACTGATTTTGGAGGACTTGGCTACACTACAATTCTACTTGCAACCACATTCCGTTCTTTGTTGAGCTCTTGTGCATACAAAAATCTGAGAGCAAGCATATCAAACAAGATCAATGGAGATAGGAAGAATGGAGATCAAAACCCTAGTGGACATGTGATGGTATAATGTTTGTGATTTTTGAGTTATTTGCATTGTCTTAGGTTATCTTCATATGTTATGGTGGATCTTTGTTCATTGTTAGGCTAGGGTTTAGTGGTTGAATCCATTTTAGTCTTTCAAATATTGTTGTTTATTGCTATCCATTTTCACCATATACATTTTGGCACGCCCGGTGGGACTCTTGTCCCTTTGCATTTAACATTTTTGTTGCAGATTTTGCATTTTTGAAGTTGCAGATCGGACGATTTCGACGACATTTTAGATTTTTTCCGCGTCTGCGAGTGTTCGGATCGCGTTTTTGTATTTCAGAGGCGTCTGTGATATCTTGGATCGCGTCTATGTTTCTGTCATTTCTATTTTTTGCAGGTTTTCGAAAGTCGCGTCTGTGATCCCGAATCGCGTCTGTGCACCATCTGATCGCGTCTGTAGAAGAAAGAGGCGTCTGTGTTCTTAGATCGCGTCTGCGAATCACAGAACCGCGTCTGTGTCAGACAGACGCGTCTGTGTCTGGTATAACAGCGTCTGTGTATTCTGTTTTGCAAATTTTTCAAGTTTTTCGATTCGGGTTTTCAGATTTTGTACTTAGGGTTTCAGATCTGGTTTATTTTTGGCTAACCTTTGCAGATCTAGCTAACCTGGTTTGTGCAGCTTGCTTTGGAGGCAAATACGTTTTTGTTGAAGGCCCCTTTTTCACAAAGTCTTTTTGGGTTTTCTTAAAATTTACCTAACTTGTGTGTTTGCAGGAAGGGGTTATCACTTGAAACAACCCAAACTACTAACAATTTTGTTGCAGGGCCTTGGCTAGGGTTTTTGTAATTTTATTGTGTGCCTTGTTTTCATAGCTTAGCAAACACTTCAATTGGTGCACTAAAATTGAACCATTGTCTTTTGTGTCTTGAGCAATAGGCTCTTTTTGTTTACTCTTTAGAGGGCCTGTCTTCCCGTGTGGTCATTAGGACTACTAGTGAGAAGAGAACGACCCAAGTGGTAGCAAAAGAAAAGCCATCTTCTTCCAAGCCACTATAATCAAATGTATTCATGGTGAAAACTATGAATAACGTGTGCTGATTAGTTCATACCGACACTATGTCTCCCCATAAACCCGTTTGATCAAATTTATTTGATCATTTGTAGGGCGTAACCCCTACCGGCTGGGAGCCTTCTGTATTTACAGAGCTGAAAGTGCCGCATGTATGGCCACACGAGCGGATGCCCTTACTAGCACCATTTTGTTTTAGATGCCCAAATCCTTCTAATTGTTGAGGCAGGAGGTCGGACCTCTGGTAGCGGCCCACACACATACGGTTCTTAGTAGAGATGCAAAGTTCGCCATGGGGAGTTTTCATGGGGACTGATGCTTGGCTGACCCGAGAAGTGAGTGCCGAGGGTGGAGCCAGTGAGGTCAAGCATCTAAGTATCCGCTCTGAATAGCGTAGCCTCGGGGGTAAAACCCCATGTGGGATCAACAATTATTGTCCTGGCCAGCCATAAGAATTGTGCTTGACTTATGATAAACATTCAAACAATCAAGACAAAACAGCAAAATATTGTGTCTTTTGTGTCTTCAAGTGTATGCAAAAACTTTTTACATCAAACAACACACTTTTTGGAGTCTAAACAGTCTGCAAACATTGGGTCATCAACACTGTGTCCTCTTGTCACGAAAAACAGTCGAAAAATCAGATTTGGTCACAGCAAAACAAATTCACAGATAGGAAAGATTGCACTAAGGTTACAGAAACGCGTCTGTGTCTGTTAAAACCGCGTCTGTGTCTGATAAACGCGTCTGTGAAGTACAGAATAGCGTCTGTGTTTTTATCAGCGTCTGGGTAGAACAGAGACACGTCGGTGTCTGGAAATCGCGTCTGTGAAGTATACAGGCGCGTCTGTGTCCACAATTGCAAAAAACTGTTACAGTCCCAGCAAACATCAAACAGGAAATCTCAGAATCACGTCTGCGTCAAACAGAATAGCGTCTGTGTCTTAAAACCGCGTCTGTGAAGTACACAGAGGCATCTGTGTCAGGATTTGAAAAGTTTAACAGTCAAGTAAACAAAGAAATCAGTTTCGGCATACTTGAGCTTCCTAGGTTGTCTCTTCAGATTTCATCTAGCATTCAGCCTGTTCTAAGGTCTTACACAGTCCATCATTGCTTCATACCTCATTTTACATTCATACTTGTCTAAACTTGAGTCAAAAGGTCACTTGCTTGTCCTCACTATACTTTGTCAACACACTACATACTACAACACTTTGCTAAGTGGTCCCTCATCAAGGTTTCTTACCTTTGGGTCTCATTTGGTCTTACTTAGAGTCAAGGTCAGCTTACCTCATCAAAGAGAAACTATCCTCTCTTTGGAAGTTACACCTACTCTACTACATACATACTTGGTCTTACACTTTGGACATTGCAAGTAAACTTCAGATTCATTTACATTCCATACAACTCTTGGTCTTACATACTCTTGTCATTTTCGTCCAGTCTCTCACATATTGCTAAACACCTAGTTCATGGTTGAAACCCATCTTCAAAAATCTAGGAGAAAAGCTAAAGAAGCTCAAGGGTCCGTAAACATGAGTTCTTATGAGTATGACAATGATGTCTTCTACAATCCTGAGCACACTACATTACCAGACATGAATGTTTATAGACACAATCCAAATGTGGAAAGCGCAAACGCTATACACAACGCTACACACAATGATAATGTGGACAATTCTTCAATACTATCAGCAGACATACAAGAATCTATAATGGACCCTCAATTCAATAGATTGGTTGAAGAGATAATGAGGAGAGATCGTCAATACTTTCTAAACATGATGGCACAAAGTGGAGCCAAAATACCACATGATTTTGACTTATCTCAACTTATGGAAAGTAGACCTTCACAACAAACTCAACCTAATAGTGGAGGACCAAATAATATGATGCCGGAGTCACCATCAGTTTTGCTTCAGAAACTAGCAATCCCACATATACAAGCTCAAATGCATGATACTTACGCTCAAAGACCATCATGGAGGCCTTATGTTCAAACACATGCTCAAGATATGGGTCAACCAAGACAAATGGATACTCAAGGACTTCCTCAAAATTTTGACACAAGGAGACCTCATGCCAAAATTGGGGGCAACACAATGGAAAATGAAAGGCCCATTGAATATGGTTTATATACACAAAACAGATATGGGGTCCCTCAACAAGAAATTATGCCAAGTGCTCCATACATGTCGCAACAATATAGACCTCCATATGGACATGTCTACGATCAATATCATCCATATATGCAACAAGTTCCTCCTCAAATGGGTGTTTCAAACATGGGACATGCTATAAGAAATCCATCTCCTCCCAAAAATAATTTGGAGCAACAAATTAGAGATCTACAAAAGAAAGTGGAAGACATGGGCACATCAAAACCCACATATACTATGAGAGATATATGCCCTTATCCCTTTGATAAGAGCATTCCAATGCCTCCGTTTCCTCCGCACTTTGTAACACCAAAATTCGACAAATATAGAGGGAGAGGAGACCCCAAGGCACACATAAGACAATTCTTCACAGCTTGCATTGAGGTAGCAGCAGAAGAAACATACTTAATGAGGTTGTTCCCACAGAGCTTAGGAGATCAAGCAATGGAATGGTTTTCTCAATTACCTCCTGGTATTAAGTCATGGGGCGACTTAGCAGAAGCATTCATTCAGCATTTTTCTTACAACATTGAAACAGATGTCTCAGTTACTACCTTGTGCAATACAAAACAAAAAGAAGGAGAATCTTTTGCGTCATTTTTACAAAGATGGAGAAACTTAGCTAGTAGATGCTCTTGTGAAATCCCGCAAAAACAAATGGTGGAAATGTTCACACAAAATGTTAACAAGGCTATTGGCTATGATCTCAGAAAAGCTTGTTTGTCTACATTTAAGGATGTCATTGAAAAGGGCCTAGCAACAGAAAAGGTCTTGATTGAACAAGGAGTTATCAAACTATTCAAAGAAAACAAAGAGGACTTTAAGGGAAAGGACAAACCAAATTTTTGGAACAAGAACAAGAATACAGTTAATGATGGCGTTGTTGATGCCAACACAGTGAGACCAAAGTTCGTCTTTTCTGGATCAAGTTCTACCAACAATCAAGTGAATAATCAAACGGCTGCTAAACCACGAAGGAAGTACACTCCATTGGGAGAACCACTTGAATCAGTATTCAAAAAGCTTGTAGCAAACAAGGTGATCACGGTCCCAGATTTTCCTCCATATGAACCAAAGGTAAAACCGAATTGGTGGAATGATGATGAATTTTGCGAATTTCATAAGAGCAAGGGTCATAAGACAAGTAATTGCCATCGATTGAAAAACATTGTACAAGATCTCATTGACAGAGGAGATATTGAGATTGAGGGACATTCATCTAACCAAGAGCATGAGGTGTTTAAGGAACCATTCCCAAAACATGACAAGGGAAAAGGCAAAGTCACAGATGATCAAGCCAATTACACCAGAACATCTTACAATTATGATTCCACTATTAATCACATCTCAATGGACAATCATATTTCTACCATTACTATCAAAAATAAAAATCCTGAGAATCCTCCTCAGCGACCTAAAATTGTCCTAAAAGGTGTGGGATCTTCGTCCACATCTACCTCCGAATGTCATGTTACAACCCGTCGAGGTAAGATCACATTGCCAGGTACCTCTACTAAGAATACCAATCTTCCGTCAACTAAGCCTGAGTATGATCTTGTAGAGCAATTAGGGAAAACACCCGCACTCATCTCTATTCTTGAGCTCTTACGTATATCTCCTGCACATAAAGCTGTCCTTGACAAAACCTTGAGAGATACTGCTGTCCCTACTGATCTGAACGTGGATCAGTTTCAAGCCATGGTGGGATACCTATCTGTTCCACACTCCCTCACATTCACAGAAGCTGATGACGCCTCCATAAGTCAGCCTCATAATGCACCTCTACATATTGAAGCCTTCATACATAAACACCGAATAAAATGAGTTCTGATAGATGGAGGAGCAGGTCTTAATATTTGTACATTGAGCACCATCAGACAATTGGGATATTCTGACAAAGCTGTGAATTCTATGAACCAAATCACTATTAAGGCTTATGATGATGAAGAGCGTTCATCCAAGGGCACAATCATCTTACCACTAAGAATAGGGCCAGTCACAAAGGACGTAATTTGTCAAGTCCTGGATCTAGACCTCACGTATAACATATTGCTAGGACGTCCGTGGATTCATGAAATGAGAGCAGTCCCATCAACGTACCATCAGTGCATAAAATTTCCTCATAATGGAGTCGAGGTAACGGTCAATGGTGATCCAAATCCATTCATATATTGCAATAACTTGAGATCACATACTGAGACTATCATTCCTAGCAATCGTGAGGCTACTCCTTCTTCAGCATATATTGATCCTGAGTCATTAAAGCCCTCGACATCCAAACAAGGTGAACTTAGAGCGAAGTTTCAAGACAAAGGCATGGGAGAATACACTCTAAATCAAACAATGTTCTTACGACAAGTCATGAACTCCCCTAAGGAATATGGGAGGCCACATCCTAATAAGCAAATCTCCATCATGCTACTCAAATGGGATCCTACCATCTTTCAAAAATGGGGCGAACTAGAGGAAGAAAATTTATATAAAATGCTATATAAGGACGCTGAAGATGATACACATGATCAAATTATAATACCCTGTGAAAACTATGGTAAAGGTTTCAAAATTCTGCAGAGATTCGGGTATGATGGAAAAAGTCCTCTCGGACTACGCAAAGAAGGTGTCATGGAGCCTCTACAACCTGAGCTAACTACAAGAAGGGAACGCTCCAAGGGGCTTGGTTTTCTAAATCCCAAGATTCACAATAAGAGAACAAAACAGATATGGCGAGTCAAAGCGGCTGAAGTTCAACAAGAGGATAATTATTCCACAGACTCCAATGAGTGGGAATGGGGTTCAGACAAATCCTCCAGCGACTATGAACTCAATGAGACATTTAGAGAGCCAGATGAACTAATAGAGGAGGAGGAGTTTTACAAGAAATTCAGAGTTGGTCAAGAACCGACCCATAAGGATCCCGCACAAGCTTCGTTTCAAGGCCCTAGGTCAGGATCACATAGGATGAGGACACCTGTCCCTGAGGGTGCTACTAGTGATGATAATTTGGACTCACTCACGGTCGACACTGATGAGGAGAGTGCCATTGACGACCTCGATGACTACCTTGACATACCTGAATATAACCACATCTTCACTATTAGCCTTGCGGACTCTAAAAACACTAAAGACCTTCCCCTCGTTCACCCCCAACTCATTGACTGGGATCAGGATGGACCACCACAGTTTGATACATTTCAAAATGACGAAGCTATTGTTGATTATCTTGGCATTCACGAAGATCTTCCTCTTGGAGACCATAAAGCAGGATACGTCATAGAGCTAAATAACATGGCATACTTTGGTGAGGGTGTCGGGCCTTCTAGTCGCAAAAATGTGAAAATAAAAACAAAACAAGGGTCTTATGGCGAAAACCACACTGTGGCGCTCTCCGACTCTAAAAAAGTAAAAAGAAAGGACGTATCTGAGGGTGAAAACCTCTCTGAGGCGCCCGAAGATGGAAGGCTTGACATTCTCCCAGCATCATACGAGGAAAAATCATCCATGTTGGTAGAGGAGACTATAAAGACAAACATTGGTACAGCAGAGGTTCCACACAACATATTTTTGGCTCAATCATTGACAGAGGCCGAGAGAGCAAGGTTCATAAGCTTCTTTAAGGAACGACAAGTCAACTTCGCATGGTCTTATGCTGATATGCCTGGACTAGACCCCGATTTAGTAATGCATCATTTAACAGTCAAACCAGCGGCAAAACCAGTAAAACAGAAATTGAGGAAAATGCATCCACAAGTGGCATTATTAGTCAAGGCAGAGCTGGAGAAATTACTAGATGTCAGATTCATACGCCCAATTGATTATCCTGAATGGATTTCCAATTTAGTACCTGTCAACAAACCAGATCGCAGCATCCGAATATGTACAGACTTCAGGGATATCAACAAGGCTTGTCCGAAGGACGATTTCCCATTACCGAACATTGATTTAATTGTTGATCTCACAGCAGGCCATGAGATGTTATCTTTAATGGACGGATTTTCTAGATATAATCAGATCAAGATTGCACCTGAAGATCAACATAAAACATCATTCACTTGTCCATGGGGAACCTTCTGCTGGAATGTCATGCCCTTTGGGCTGAAAAATGCAGGTGCCACGTATCAACGAGCCATGACTACAATCTTCCATGATCTCATGCATGTAACGGTGGAAGATTATGTTGACGACCTTTTGGTTAAATCAATAGACAGAAATACACACTTGGACATACTTTCAGTTGCTTTTGATAGGCTGGAAAAATACAAGGTAAGATTAAATCCAAAGAAATGTGTCTTTGGAGTAACCTCCGGGAAGCTCCTAGGATTCATTGTGTCTAAAAGAGGAATAGAAGCGGATCCAGCAAAAGTCAAGGCTATCTTGGACATGCCGCCACCCAAGAATATCAGTCAACTTCGGTCTTTACAAGGGAAACTCCAGTCCATACGAAGATTCATAGCACAACTGGCAGATAAGTGCAATCCTTTCCAGCACCTGCTACACAAAAACATTAAGTTCAAATGGGATGAGAACTGTCAACAGGCTTTTCAGGCACTTAAAGACTATCTTTTCAACCCGCCAGTTTTGATGCCACCAATTCAAGATCAACCATTGTTACTTTACATATCAGCTACTCCAACAGCACTGGGGGCACTTCTAGCACAGCAAATACCTGACGGCAAGGAAAAAGCAGTCTACTATATCAGTCGCACATTGGTGGGATATGAGCTAAACTACACACCAATTGAGTGTGCATGTCTCGCTGTGGTCTTCGCTTCACAAAAATTATGACATTACATGCTTACTCACAAGACCAAGTTGATTGCCAGAATTGATCCACTAAAATATCTACTCAACAAAGCTACACTTACTGGGCGACTGGCCAAGTGGGTAATGATTTTGAGTGAATTCGACATTGAATACGTGGACAGAAAAGCCATAAAAGGACAAGCCATCGCAGATCAACTGGCAGATGCTCCCATGATAGATGATGTTCCTCTACAGTCAGAATTTCCAGATGAGTCCATTCTAACAATATCACCTGCAAAGCCATGGCAACTATACTTTGATGGCTCATACACACAGCATGGGGCAGGAGCGGGTATACTCTTTATAACTCCCCAAGGTGATTCTATACCAAAGTCATACCACTTATCATTTCCTTGCACCAACAATATAGCGGAATACGAGGCATTAACAACGGGGCTAAGGATTGCAGTTCAGTGGAAGATCCAAGAACTTCGTGTTTTTGGGGATTCTCAACTTGTCATCCATCAAGCAACTGATGATTATCAAACAAAAGATGAAAAGCTAATGCCTTACAAACAACTGGTAGATGATCTGAAACAGCACTTTGCAAAGATAGAGTTTGAGCAGATACCAAGAGAACAGAATCGTGCTGCTGATGCCATGGCTACAATTGCTTCGCTCATTGACCTACCGCAAAATGAGACCTGCTATGAGTTCCTGGTGGACAACCTGCTGATTCCATCATATGAGATCACTCCTACAGAAATGATATGTGTTGTTGGTCCTGAATCCCAGTTATATGGTTCCATATTCACATACCTTCGCGACAACATCTTACTTCCCGATTTATCGAACAACCAACGCCGCACTTTCATCCGCCAATCCTCCCGATACGTTATCCTAGCTGATATCCTATACCGACGAGGTCTAGATGGCACCCTCCTTAGATGTTTAGAGAGTGACGAAGCTCAGATTGCGTTACGAGAAGTACACGAAGGGATATGTGGTCCGCATACTAGTGGTCCTACCTTGGCCAAGAAACTTATCAGGACTGGATATTACTGGCCTACTATGGAAAAAGATGCATATCAGTTTGTCAAGAAGTGTAAGCAGTGTCAAATTCATGGAGACCTCATACATGCACCAGCACAGGAACTACAGCCACTTGCATCTCCTTGGCCCTTTTGTCAGTGGGGACTCGATCTCATAGGCAAGATTCACCCTCCTTCTTCCAATGGACATAAATTCATTATCACAGCCACAGAGTATTTCACAAAGTGGATTGAAGCCGTGCCTCTCACACAAGTTACTGGGAAACAAATCGCTACTTTCATCCTGAACTACATCATTTGCCGATACGGGATTCCTACTTCCATTATCACTGACAACGGGCGTCCTTTCAAGAACCAGGATGTTCGTGAACTCTGTGAGCACTTCCATATCTCTCATCGTTTCTCCACACCATATTACCCCCAAGGTAATGGCCAAGCTGAGGCGTCTAACAAAACAATTCTCAAAATACTTAAAAAGACAGTCGACGACGCTGGCCGTAACTGGCATGTCCAACTCAATCCCGCACTTTGGGCCTATCGTACCAGTGTCCGCACACCTACAGGAGCTACACCTTACTCACTTGTCTACGGTGCTGAAGCCATCTTGCCTATTGAGGTCGAGTTACCTTCTTTACGGGTCTCCTTGAGAAACATAATCAACGATGAAGACTATAGGGTCTCTCGCTTACAAGAACTAGAACTGCTGGAGGAACGACGACACACTGCTTTTAATCATCTCAAGGCTTACCAACAACGAATGAGTCGCAGTTACAATCACAAGGTCAAGCCTCGCACATTTGAGGTAGGTGACTTAGTCCTCAGAGAGAACCCCAAGAATCAGCAAGATAGAGAAAAGAAGGGCAAATTTGAACCCAACTGGCTTGGTCCTTACATCATCACAGCAGTATATGGATCTGGGGCATATCAGCTCTCAACTACAGAAGGTGAACCCTTGGAGGATCCTATCAACAGCATGCACCTTCGCAGGTTCTACACATAGCTTTTTAGAATATCCTAATTCAAAAATACAAAAAAATCAAAAAATTCAAAAATACAAAAAAAAATTATAAAACAAAAAAATCGTTACTTGGTGAAAACCTGGCAAACAGGCGCCTTGTGACAACAAAAAAATTGAAAAATCCAAAAAAAAAAAAAAGTAAAGAGAAATAATTTCGTCCAATGGTGAAAACCACTTCGGTGGCGCCCTGGGCAAGTACCATGGTGAAAACTGGGTCACCAGCGCCATGCGTAGGGACTTTGCTCCTCCCTCCTTCAGGATTCACTTTCATCCTTTCACTTTGCACACACCCACAACTTATTCGCCCACAACAAACTTGCCCATTCCCATCATGGCTTGTTATTGATCTACCCAAGATTGGTTAGCCATCCATAACCCTCCCCTTTCACTCCCTTTTCCATCCATAATAAATCAGATCCTATCTGTGACTACGGCCAATTCCTACGTCTAGTAATGGGTGTGGAACTGAGAACATCACATGTTTTGAGGAGTACAGTTTCTTTCAGCTTTCTTCAGTCTATCCGTGCACAATCCACAATAAAAGTTTCGTCTTCTCCACAATAAAGTATCAGTTTCATGGATTCAGTCAGTTTCTAAGGAGACACAGCAGCAACAATGGGCTTCAACAAATCAAATCTTTTAACAGACTCAGACAACATATGGTTCAGTGCTATCAATCCTTTTTGTGAAAGTGAACATTGTGACCACAATCGAATAAGACTTAAACAAGTGACAAGAGACACTAAACTTGAGGACTACAGTGGATGTTGGTGTCGAGTCTTGGTTTTCTTTTGATTTTACCTTTTGGTGACATGTCTTTTAGCTTTTCCAGGATGTCTTTGACTAGAGATTCTATCTCCAGGATGTCTTTGACTAGAAAGGCGAGGATGGGGTATCGTCACCTATTTGCATTTGCTGTTTGTGGATTGTCTTTTAGTAATGCTATGACTTGTCCAAGGATATGAGGACACTGTGAGTCTGGTATGAACTAGGGCATTCCTTGTTTGTGACTGTCTTATCTCCATGCAAACAGGTACAATGACTTTCTGGGTCAAACAAATGCCTCGATTGTCATAACCTATTTTGCCATAATAAAGCTCAATGATGATAACGCACAAGAAGCTCTTTCATGTTCATATCTTCTGTCTTCCATCCCCCTTTCTTGATTGACTTCCATCATCCTTCTCGAGTCCGTGTAGCCCGCTATCACATGACTGAGTATAATGACACACCAAAAAACATTTACATTTCATATAGTTGCACCTGCATCACCACATATAAGCATTTCATACATACATATAGATATCACAATTGCATCACATCCTGCATACAACACATGTTAGCACATCTCACATTTTCATTATGTAAATAATCATTTGCATTATCATATTCATTTGCATTACATACATTCACATTTGCATCATGTATCACATATACAACATAAAAGAACAAAAATATATTGCATCATATACATATTTGCATCCATATCATAAGCATCACATAAGAACATCTCATCACATAGGTACACATGCATATAGCTGTCGCAAAAAATGGTGACTCATCTCATATATAATCAAATGTGTCATAATACAATGATGTCAAAAGAATCATATGGCTACAAAAGAATCACCCGCAGGTGTCTACAATACAATAATGGTACATATACTGATACAATGGGAGCCCACTATAGCTATGAGGAACTCCCTCCCTCGGAGCCGCCTCGCCTCGACGGAGTCTGAGCTGTAGATGGACCTGCCCTAGGATCCCCCTGTCTCTCTGGTGGTGGTGGAGGCCCCATAACTCCACCGCTGGATGCCTGTCTCCTGCGGCTCCCTCCCGTAGCCGTCGCTGTGCGCGACGATCTATGGAAGCTCCTAGCCCGCTGATCTGCTGGCACGGCTGCATAGTATAGATCCCTCCAGTAGGCGATCTCCTCTCCGGCTCGCAAAACATATGCGTAGCCTACCCCTGCATCCTCTGTTACCCGCCTACCTGCCCTCAGAGCTGTCTCAGCCTCGGTGTATCTCTGGATGGCCTGATCCCTCTCCCGCTCTGTGTCTCAGACCCTGATCCTGAGGTGGTTCCTCTCTCGAACCAAATCCTCAATCTCATCTGCCTGGCCCTGGCAGATCTCCCGCAGCCTAAGCACCTCATCCTCCTCAGAGTCTCCGCTCTCCGTCCCTGCCTGTGGCTCCTCCTCTACAGGTGCCTGTCCCTGTGCCTCTGCCTGCACCTGTCCCTGTGCCTGTATAGGATCCTGTGGCTGTACCTATCTCTATCCCTCTGGCTGCACCTGTCTCTGTCCCTCTCTGGGACCCTGTGCTGCTGGCACCTGTAGGGGCAGTCCACCCCGTCCTCTCACCACTGGAGCTGCTCTCTCCTGTCCTCCCTCCCTCCGAGGTGCTACCCATCTCTCTCTCACCACTCCCCTCCGCCTCCGCCAGCCCCTACCTCCATCCCCTCCTCCATCATCATCCTCTCCTCCACCCTCTCCATCCACTGGCTCTGCTGGATCTGTCAATCTAGGAAATGGATGCTCTGCCCAGTACGCAGAGTACTCTGCGTCCATCCCTGCATCATCTACCTCTGGCCACATGTCCCATGGCATCGGCGTCATCTTCGCTAGCTGCATCACTGCCTGATCATATGATAGCAGTGGGCCAAACTGCACCTGATCTCTAACCGTACGGGCATACATGCCCGAGCCTCGTGGCATCCGCTGGATCCTGCCATACTGCCTGCATACCCTGTCCACCAGCTGTCTCTCTAATATATAGGGCGTCCGCCCAATCAGGTACCTGCTCCGAAAGGTGTAGGGCAGCTCCAGTGCATCGTCCTCCCACTCCTCGCACCCCAGGTACGGCCTCCAGATCACCATGTCAATGTCATCAATGACTCTCCTCCAGTGCTCCAATCTCCCAATCCGAGGCTGGGATGTAATCATGGCATACAGGTGCACAAAACTCTGTCCCTGTCCTCTGCCTCTGAAGTGAATAGGCCGTGTGATGGGAAGGTGCTCATAGGCCCACACCTGCAAGAGAGTCACACCGCAGCCCAAACCCACTGATCCATGGTATACAAACTGATGCAGCTCATAATACAAATGTGCTAGGACACATGGCCCCCATGCATACCTAGTGTGCTCTGCCATCAGCGTCTCCAAGGCCCCTCCCCAACCCACTGCCAATCCTTGTGTGGCCCTGTCTGGACACAAGTATCCACTGATGACTCCCCCAACAACTGCCGGCAATGCTAATCCTGTGGCAATCATGGTGTCCCAGGCTACATGATCTGCTCGCATCTCCAACTCAGGATCCTAAAAAACCCGTCTCAAGGCCTCTCTGTCACCGTCACGGTCATAGGGGATCAACTCTCCATCAATGGGAACATGTAATATCCTGTATACATCCTCCAATGTCACTGTCATCTCACCCATCGGCAGGTGAAACGTGCATGTCTCTGAGTGCCATCTCTCGGCCAACGCAGTCAACAACCCCATGTTTGCCCGAAACTCGGGCACATAGAGCATATGTGTGAGACCCATCTCCTCAATGGAAATCATGTCCTGGATAAACAACTCTGGTCGCAGTCTCTGAGTCGACGGGAATCTCTCCCGTGACTCCAACATCGGCAAATACTCCTGCAGTCAAGCAAATCAATCTTGTCAGTTATCGTGGCATTCACTGTTTATCACAAAATGCTACTTGCTACCTAAATGCATATGGCTATCTATCCTAGTAGTACTCCCTGTTCATCACAAAGTACTACGTGTGTGACACTCACTGTTCATCACAAAGTGTTACTCACATTTGCACTCCCTGTTCATCACAAAGTGCTGCTCATATTTTAGTACTCCCTATTCATCACAAAGTACTTTATCTTGGTACTCACTGTTCATCACAAAGTGCCTTGATCTATCCTAATTTTCCTAGAGGATCTGCTTGAGTGTATCCTCTCAGCAGCTTATCCAATCGACAGCGTATGTTCATCACAGAACTGCCGATTTGACCTAAAAGACTAAAACCATGCATTTAAACACACAAACGCACTATTTCAACACACACGCGCTTTTAACTCATAAACGCGCTTATGGACTGCACAAACGCGCCTCTGCAACACAGACGCGTTTTCTGAACACAGACGTCCCTACATGACATAAACGCTACTAAAAATCACAAACGCTTCTGCATTTCACAAACGCGTCCGCATTCAACACAAATGCGGTTCCAGGCACAGACGCGCCTAAACCCGACACAGACGCGCCTGTTGGACACAGACGCGCCTGGCGCTGACACAGACGCGGTTGCGCGTTTTTACACTTTTAAACTATCCTATTCCTAGCGCATTTATTGCTCCTAAACATTCATTTATGACAAAACTCGAAATGCGTGAAAGTACGAGGAGGTTTTCGGGTACTTACCGGCTCTCCTGCATCGGCTGGTCGCTGGAATCGGCGGACACGGTCGAATCTATGAACGAATGCCATCGCTGCTGACTGCTGCTGCTCTTTTCTCGCTCTGCACTGTGATCTTCTATGGGTGTGGATGACAATGAGGATGTCTTTTGCCCGTGGTCTATCTTATAGCCTAGCCTAGCCCTCGTCTTCCTTTCCCGAGTCAGTCTTCCTTATCCCGTGACTTTGTCACTTTATCTGATCAGTCCATTCTATCCTGTCTTTCTTATCGAGAGATTGTCTGCACTCTTTCCAGACTTTTTCATCCAATCTCTCGAGGGGGCATATACTTCCTTATTCTGGGGCAACTCTGTATCAGTTCATCTCATCTTCTTTGAAACAACGCGACAAGCCGCATTGTCTCAAAGAGGGGCAAAATGTAGACACCCAAAATTGTCATGTCTAATTAAATAAATATTTTATTTATTTAATTATCTAATCCTAATTCTTCTATTAATTAAATAAATTTTTATTTATTTAATTAATTCATTTATCCTCTTCTAGCCTTATTTCTCATTTAAATAAATACATTTATTTATTTAAATTATCCCTTTCCTAAATTAAATAAATATTTTATTTATTTAATTGTCCTATTTCTTCTATTAATTAAATAAATCTTTATTTATTTAATTAATTCATTATCTTTTTCTACACATGACACATGTCATTCATCTCTTAATTCCTACACTACCTACCTCTTTCATTATTTTGGTATTTCTTATACCTACCCTCTAATCCTAGCCGACCTCTCTTTTTACACCTCTCAATCTTAACCCTCCATTTCTTATTGTGTCTTCTATTTAAGGAGATGCTTTCTTCATTGACAAACCCTAATGACTGATTTTGGAGGACTTGGCTACACTACAATTCTACTTGCAACCACATTCCGTTCTTTGTTGAGCTCTTGTGCATACAAAAATCTGAGAGCAAGCATATCAAACAAGATCAATGGAGATAGGAAGAATGGAGATCAAAACCCTAGTGGACATGTGATGGTATAATGTTTGTGATTTTTGAGTTATTTGCATTGTCTTAGGTTATCTTCATATGTTATGGTGGATCTTTGTTCATTGTTAGGCTAGGGTTTAGTGGTTGAATCCATTTTAGTCTTTCAAATATTGTTGTTTATTGCTATCCATTTTCACCATATACAAGGGGTCATATGGTGTCACACCAAATTGTGTCGTTAGAGGTCATATGGTGTCTTAAGGGGTTATATGGTGTCCCATGAACCCTTATGACCTCTTAGGACACCATATGACCCCTAATGACACTATATTGGGTGGCTCGCTTTGGGTCATATTGTGTTCTAAGGGGTCATATTGTGTCTTACGACCCCTTAGGACACAATATGACCCAAAGCGACCCAATATGGTGTCATTAGGGGTCATATGGTGTCCCAAGACACCATATGAACCCTATGGACACCATAGGACCCCTTAAGACACCAAGTTGTGTTCTTAGGGGTCATATGGTACCCTAAGGAGTCATAAGACACAATATGACCCCTTAGGACACAATATGACCCAAAGCAACCCAATATGGTGTCATTAGGGGTCATATGGTGTCCTAAGAGGTCATAAGGGTTCATGGGACACCATATGACCCCTTAGGACACCATATGACCCCTAACAACATGATTTGGTGCCTTAAGGGGTCCTATTGTGTCCATAGGGATCATATGGTGTCTTGGGACACCATACGACCCATTATGGCACCATATTGGGTCGCTTTGGGTCATATTGTGTCCTAAGGGGTCATATTATGTCCTACAACCCCTTAGGACACCATATGACCTCTTACGACACTATATGACCCCTTACAACACCATATGGTGTCATAAGGGGTCCTATGGTGTCCATATGGGTCATATGGTGTCCTACGACCCCTTAGGACACCATATGACCCCTTAAGACACCATATTTGGTTGTTATGGGTCATATTGTATCATATAACCCCTTTTAAGACATCATATGATCCCTTAGGACACCATATGACCCCTACTAACACCATATTGGGTCGCTTTGGGTCATATGGTGTCTTACAACCCCTTAGCATAGCATATGACCCATAACAATACAATTTGGTGTCTTAAGGGGCATATTGTGTCCTAGGATACCATATGATGCCTATGGACACCATATGACTCCTAATGACACCATATGGTGTCATAAGGGGTCGTATGTTGTCCTTAGGGGTCATATGGTGTCCTAAGAGGTCATAAGGGTTCATGGGATGCCATATGACCCTCTCTCTCTCTCTCTCTCTCTCTCTCTCTCTCTCTCTCTCTCTCACACACACACACACACACACACAAAAATATGACTAATAAAATCTAATATCAGATTTAATCAGATATCAGATTTCTGCCATTGCCATTAATGTGGCAGTTCAATAAATAAAAGGCGGCAACAGGAAAAAATTTGGGGATCACAAATTTATACATTAAAATCGGATATCCGATTTTAGTAAAAAAAAAAAAAAGAAAAAAAAGCCTTGTGGGCGAGTTTGTGGATTCCAATGGCCCACAATCTGCATATTCTATTTTTTGTCGAGGATCACGGGTTTTCAGACAGGTAGAGACAAATTTGTGCTTTTGAGAGATTCTTAAAGTGAAAACTTACATTGTCAATCACGTAGGAGCATATGTGTGGAGGGAAATGGGGAGTAGTATTCATCAGAAGTCTAAACGCAAAAGAAAACTTTCAAATGACCAAATTGAAGTGTATAGAGAAAGAGCTAGAGAATGTCATAGGAGGAGAAGACAAGGTATGTTAAATATTGCTAATGTTACTTCAAGTGAAGAGGAAATTGAATTTGAAAATATGCCACAAGTTATTGAAAATGAAAATGTAGATTTTGAAAGTGAAAATATTGAAAATTTTGAAAATGTTGAAAGTGATAATGAAAATGCTCAACATGTGGAAAATTTGGACATAGGAGGTGAAAATGTGGAAAACTTTAACATTGAAGGTGGAATTGCTCAACCAATTGAGCCATATGTAACACCTAATTACTTTAGAAATGAAGACCCTCTCATGGATGAAAGACAAATTCCAAATCCAAGACCTTCAAGAACCCCAAAATGGTTATTTGAAATCGATGAGAACATTATTGCAAATCTTGAAGGCAAGAGGTCAACAAGAACCGTTCGGTTGTGGGCTACACAACTTTTCAACCAAAATTTTAGCAATAAGACATTGACCGAGCAATGCCAACTCTTTGTTCAATTGCTAAAGATGATAAAGATGAGACCATTCCTAAACAAATTGAAGATTCGTATGAACAAGAAGATGGAGAGAAATTCTATTATTGCAAAAAATCTATTTGACGCTCTCAATTCTATTGGAAACAATACCAAAGAAAGAGATAAGAGAGCCGCTCGAAGAGTGATTAAAACCTCCTTAGTAAGCCATAAATTGAGAAAGGCTCATCAAATGAGACAAACTTGTGTTGATTTTAACATAAATTGTAAAACTTTGGATAGAGCACTTGCACGAAGACAAAGACTTGACGATCCACTTCAACAAGATACATGGGCATTTGGTGGGAGGATTCCACGTGTTGATAGAAATTTTACTAACAATGTGAAGGAGGAGATTCAACAATTTTGGCACTCTAATTCTAGAGTGTCACCCAATGTAAAGGATGTTTTGAAATTAAGAATTAGCAACCGAGACCGCACACCGCATCCCAAACATTTCTTGGAATCAAGCCAAACAATGTTGTACAAAAAATTTTGTGAATTACATCCAACTTTGCAAATATCACAAAGGGCCTTTGAATCTTTGAAACCATTTTATTGTGTTCCTCTTAAGATTCGCAATACTTGTTGTTGCAAGTACCATGTGGAATTTTCAATGTACCATGAACTTTTATGTCATATTCATTCAACGATGCATACTAATGAGATGTTGCAGGAGTGTGGTGCAATGCTATTTCCGAGATCATCAAGAGACTTGCAAGATCTATTTTTATGCCCTAGAGATGATGGTTGCTATTTCTATAGAAATGATTATTTGAATGAGAAGTTCTCAGAATGTGGTGGGTTGTCAAAGTTTGTTTCATGTTTTCATGAGGGTAGCGAACACGAGTTTGGAAAGAATTATGTTGAGAAAAAAGAAATGAGACAGTGAAATATACTTTGAAGAGTGGAGGTGAAGGTTCTAGATGCGAATTAGTCTCAAGAGAAGTGAGTATTGCTGATTTTATTTTGGATTTTAAGGAAAATCTTCTCTACAAGTATGCAAGGCACACCCATAGGTCTCAGTGGTTGGATCAATAGTTCAGGATGTGTAAGAACTCTTTCCCGATTAGCACTATTGTATCGGTGGTTGATTTTGCAAAGAACTATACATTGCAACCACAAAATGAGGTACAGTCTTAGTACTACAATTCAGTCCAGATTGCTATTTTTGTTCATATTACATATAGACATGCTCCTGATAGTACAAAAGAGGACAGGAAGATAATCAGGGAGTATCATTTTTATATGAGTGATGATAGATCACACTCCTCCGAGTATGTGCAACATTCTTTTCAGAATTTTTTTGAGTTCTTGCATGAGAAAGATATTGCAATTGATTGACATATAATATGGTCAGATAACTATACGGGTCAATTCAAGAATTCCCGTATGTTTTATTGGTTGAGTAGAATGCATGTAGAGAGGCGTATACCTCATATATGATGTTTTTTTGAGGCAGGGCATGGGAAGGGAGAGCATGATGGAGCAGGTGCATGTTTGAAGAGAGCTCTAGTTAAGGAGTAATTGAGGATTTCAGGTTCAAATTTCTTTGATGCATGTTCTATTGTTGATTGGTGTAGTTTAGCATTGTCACATGGAGGTACTCTTGATTCAGCAGTGAGCAGATTCTTTTGGTTGGTTGAGGAGGGAATAGTGGGAGATAGATTGGATTGTCAAACAGTTAAAGATTCTTCAAAGATGCATTCATTTCTCAGCTCAGATGCAAGTACATGGACCATTTGGACATGAGCGTTGGCTTGTTTTTGTCAGAGTTGTGTTCAGTGTGATTGGGATCAGTGCGAGTCAAGTGAGTGGGTTGATACGTGGGTTCCCCACTATCTAACTCCTTTATCTCAAACAATATCCTTGTCAAACAATGACATGGAAATTTCACTTGAGTATGATCATCTATCAGATCTTGTATAGCCAGGACATGTTTTTGTAGTTGTCGCACCGCAAGGGAATGAAGAGACATCAGAATATTGGTTGGCAAGATGTGTACAGGGAAAACAGAAGCTAACACAACCAGTGATAGATGATGACGGGTTCACATAGCCTACAGGTTCAGTTGTTGTTGTGGGAACTTGGTTGCGAACATACATGATTAGAAAGAATGGCATACCTACATTTGAAGACTATGAGAGACACAAAACCATTATAATGTATTCACACCTTATTATAGCTACAAATGTCAAGTTGTTGAAGCATCAAGCAAAACTAAAGACCAAAGAGCTATGGACAGTGACTACTACTGATCATGAAGCAATACTGGATACTCTTAAGCAAAGAGATGACCCTTCAGGCACACTTGAGTAGTAGGTCTTTAATGGTGCCTTATTTTTTTATCATGCATTTCATTTCAAACAATGATCATTAAACCTTAATGATCAAGTTTGTTACATGTATATTAAGGATGTACTGAAAATGCAGGTCTATTGATGAACGTTTTTTTTTTGCCAACATGGTTTTTGCATGCACATAGCGAGTACACGATATAATCGGAAGGGACATATTTTTGCAACATGACTTATTATCATGCATTTGATGAGCTTTACAATTTTTGTTATTAGAGAACACTATCTGACAATTTTTGATGATATAATTATCGCAAAACCTTTATGCTCATGCAAGTCTTTTTTTATGATATACAATAGTATCACATTATGATTTTTGCGTCAACATAGTGGGTTCTATTGATATAATTCAAAAGGACATATTTTTGTGGCATATAATCCGACCTTTTCATTTATTATCATGCATTTTAGTTGAAGTGATTATCATGAAGCCTTATGTTCATCCATGCATTTTATGTGTAGACTAACAATTCTTAAAAATACAGGTTCATGCTAGATCATTCGCCGTTGACAAGACCCTCTCTTGGTGATGGTACATATTCCTTTGTGCATTAATGAGATAAAATTTTGTGCATAAACATTAAGTCAAGTGAATGTATTGCTATTTAGAAATGACCATATCTACCATCGTCTTCAACCATGCAGAGAAATGCAGTGAGAAGGGCTTTAATCAACATGTGTCTTTCTTCAAAGTTATGCTTGTATACTTTGTAGAGAAACTAGTAAGTCTCGTAATTATACAATCTTGTGCATCTTAAAAATGTTTCAAATGATCTATTTATAATTTTCCAGACTAATTTGTATTAAGTGTTATAATTTGTTTCTTGTAGCACATTCATTCCGCATAAAAAGGTTACTTATTTTGGTCTTCATTTATATGCAGGCATTGTTGTACGTAAGCTTTTCTCTTAGGACATGAGGATGTCTGATGTAGATGAAGTGGGATGTTGTATTTGTATATGGATGTGAATTGATGTAACATTTTTATGATGATATACAATGTCCATGAGCAAATTGGTTTAGTTATATTTATGATAATGTCCATGTATCTCTACATGAGTACATTGGTGTAGTTGTATTGATAATTAAAAAAAAATCATATTTGCATATCCTTCATGGATGTCACATGCAAGTGTAATGGTAATTATGTGTATACAATACATGGAAATATTGATGATCATTATGTGTCTACAGTGTAATGCTTGTTTATAAATAATTTTAGCACTTAGGGTGCTCAAGGAACGACGTAGGTAGGGTATGACCCTGAGCATTCGATCGAGTGGGGGGGGGAATAGGAGGATGCATAGGGTGATAATGCCTAATTGGACATGTCAGAGCTAACAGTTTGTCATCGCGATGAGCAGAACAATAAATTGGCCACGCGACAACATTCGATTAAGTGAGACTGACGATTTTTTTGCCAATCAAAAAATTGCTGCTATAATAAAACCATAGGGAAACTTGAAAAACTGAGATAGAATTTTGTAGGGACCCCTCTCATGGCCCCTTAGGTTCAAATGAATCATTCACAAGTGCCACGGATATTGAGTTAGGGCCCATCAAAGTTTGACAATTTTGAGCACTTAGGGCGCTCAAGGGACGATGTCGGTAGGGTATGACCCCGAGCATTCGATCGGTGGGGGGGGGGGGGGGGAAATAGGAGCATGCATAGGGTAATAATGCCTAACTGGACATATCAGAGCTGATGATTCATCATCGCAACGAGAAGAACAAGAAATTGGCCACGCGACAACATTTGATTGAGTGAGACTGACAATTTTTTCGCCAACCGAAAAATTGTTGCCCTAATAAAACCATAGGGCAACTTGAAAAACCAAGATAGGATTTTGTAGGGACCCCTCTTATTGCCCCATAGGTTCAAATGGATTATTCACAGGTGCCACAAATTCTGAGTTAGGGCCTGTCAAAGTTTGACAATTTTGAGCACTTAGGGTGCTCAAGGGACGACACCGGTAGCGTATGACCCCGAGCGTTCGATCGAGTGGGGGGGAAAAATAGGAGCATGCATAGGGTAATAATGCCTAACTGGACATGTCAGATTTGATGGTTCATCATTGCGACAAGAAGAACGATAAATTGGCCACGCGACAACATTAGATTGAGTGAGACTGACAATTTTTTTGCCCACCGAAAAATTGTTGCCCTAATAAAACCGTAGGGCAACTTGAAAAACTGAGATAGGCTTTTGTAGGGACCCCTATCATGGCCCCGTAGGTTCAAACAGATTGTTCACAGGTGCCATAGATTCTGAGTTAGGGCTCATCAAAGTTTGATAATTTTGAGCACTTAGGGCACTCAAGGGACGATGCCGGTAGGGTATGACCCCGAGCGTTCGATTGAGTGGGGGGGGAATAGGAGCATGCATAAGGTAATAATGCCTAACTAGACAAGTCAGAGCTGACGGTTTTTCATCGCAACGAGAAGAACAAGAAATTGGCCACGCGACAACATTCGATTGAGTGAGACTGACAAGTTTTTTGCCAACTGAAAAATTGCTGCCCTAATAAAACCGTAGGGAAACTTGAAACACTGAGATAGGATTTTGTAGGGACCCCTCTCATGGCCTCATAGGTTCAAATGGATCATTCGCAGGTGCCATGGATTCTGAGTTAGGGCCAGTCAAAATTTGACAATTTTGAGCACTTAGGGCGCTCAAGGGACAACGTTGGTAGGGTATGACCCCAAGCGTTCGATCGAGGGGGGGGGGAAATAGGAGCATGCATAGGGTAATAATGCCTAACTGGACATGTCAGAGCTGACGGTTCATCATCGCGACGAGAAGAACAAGAAATTGGCCACGCGACAACATTCGATTAAGTGAGACTAACGATTTTTTCGCCAACCAAAAATTGCTGCCCTAATAAAACCATAGGGCAAATTGAAAAACTAAGATAGGATTTTGTAGGGACCCCTATCATGGCCCCACAGGTTCAAACGGATAGTTCACAGGTGCCACAAATTCCAAGTTAGGGCCCATCAAAGTTTGACAATTTTGAGCATTTAGGGCGCTCAAGGGACAACGTCGGTAGGGTATGACCCCAAGCGTTCGACCAAGTGGGGGGGGGGGGGGGAAATAGGAGCATGCATAGGGTAATAATGCCTAACTAGACATGTTGGAGCCGACAATTCGTCATCGCAACAAGAAGAACAAGAAATTGTCCATGCGACAACATTCGATTGAGTGAGACTGACGATTTTTTTGCCAACCAAAAAATTGTTGCCCTAATAAAACCGTAGGGCAACTTGAAAAACCAAGATAGTCTTTTGTAGGGACCCCCCTCATGGCCTTGTAGGTTCAAACGGATTGTTCACAGGTGCCACGGATTCCGAGTTAGGGCTCATCAAAGTTTGACAATTTTGAGCACTTAGGGCGCTCAAGGGACGACGTCGGTAGGGTATGACCCCGAGCGTTTGACCAAGTGGGGGGGCAAAATAGGAGCATGCATCGGGTAATAATGCCTAACTGGACATATCGGAGCTGACGGTTCGTCATCGCGACGAGTTGAACGAGATATTGGCCACGTGACAACATTTGATTGAGTGAGACTGACGATTTTTTCGCCAACCAAAAAATTGCTACCCTAATAAAACCCTAAGCGTTCGACCGAGGTGGGGGGCAAAATAGGACCATGCATAGGGTAATAATGAATTGTATCAAGTATTGTTCATTAAATGAATTGTATTGTTCATGAATTGTATTGTTCATTGAATGAATTGTATTGTATTGTTCATTAAATGAATTGTATTGTTCAGAAATTGTATTGTTCATTAAATGAATTATATTGTATTGTTCATTAAATGAATTATATTGTTCATTATACAAACAATACTTACGATGAATTGAAATGAATTGTATTGTTTATTAAATAACCATTATTAACCATTGTTAATTATTGGAATAAAGATTAAAGATTTCCATTATAACACCACGCACAGATGAGCAACAATTTATATGATCGAATATCAAACTCTGTATATATAAAAATGTCAAATGATTACAAATGTATGTCCATACACAAATATGGCATAAACGCTAACTGAAACAAAATGTATGTCTAAATACATGAATGTATGTCCATATACAAAATATACATGCCAGCTAGACATGTAAGCATCCCAAAACTATCTATAATGTCCTAAGTTGCTGATGGATCATCAAAATCGATCCTCTTCGCTGCACTGCTCGGCTCTGAAGGATCATGCACAAGAAAATAAAACCACGATTAATATTATTTATATTATATAATTCACATTTGAAAAGTTAACATAAAAATTAATTATAATTGAACAATTCATGTTTACCTCATCTCCACGTTTTGTCTTCAGCTTTGTAGGACTCTTGATGTGTGTCTTCGGTAGAGGAGGTATGTTTTGAATATTTTCATACACAACCTACATATGTTCAAAAACATGACATTGATACAAGTTAGTGTAGTCACACAAATCTGTCTAGCTTAATTAAATAAATATTCGCTATTTATCTGATTAAAAATCCACTAGCCATCAGTTAATTAAATAAATATTTAATTAATTCATCTCCAAACATTCTCCTATTAATTAAATAAATTATTCAATTTATTTTAATTCATTCATTAAACCAAATTCACAATCAATTAAATGAATAAAATCTATTTATTTAATTAAAATCCCTTTTTCCTCTTTTAAATAAATTAAATAAAAACATTTATTTAAATCATTATCCCCCCCCCCCTTGCATTTTCCTACAAATGCAACTTGCACGCATTTATTGAAATAAATGAATTTTTATTTTAATAAAATCATATTTTCCCTCACCCACCAAATCCAATTGCATTCCTAAATCCCCTTCTAGCTTCTTCTAACCCCTTCCTAATTAGCCTAATCCATCCCCTAATTATTGTCACATTCCTAAGCAAAATGGTGTCACTTCTCAAAGACTTAAAAAGTCTTTGAAAAGAATTTAATGCTTTGTGTGTTCAACAAATTAACCCCCAAAGTCCTCCAAGACCACTAATGGCTCTTACATGACCATTTATGGCTCTTACATAACCATTTATGGTTATTTCAAACTTGTCTCCCCAAACATTTATTGTTTTGACCATGTTTATCCCTTTTTACATTTGCACAAGAATTTATCCATTGGATAAAAGCTTTATTCTTTGAATAAAGAGTTTATTCATTCAACTAACCTTGACTTTAACTCCCAAGGTCATATCAAGCATTTAATGCTTATTTCCTCTCCTCTCAACCTATCTCACATTGACACTTGTCATCCTGGGATTGGGTTGAAAGCCCTCACATGGATTGAAAATCATTCAATTCTGACCCTTGTTGAGATTACTCAATCTCAACCATCCATTGTTCCATTTTTCCTATAAATAGAGCCCATTTCTTCATAATCCAGATCCTAAAAAAACTTGTATGCATTTAACCTATAGGCATTTTAGAGAGCATTTAGCATAGCAATACTAAAATCTTGTTATTTTGGTTAAAATCAATCATTTTAATATCATCTAGTATTTTAGCTTTTCATTTTACATTTTAGAGCAAAATACTAAAATCTCAATCCTCCATAAGCATCCATAGTGCAAAAAGCTACTGAGAGCTAGACTATTTTGGAACTTGGAGAGGAGAGGAACAAGGGAGAAGGAGCTAAGAGCATGCTAAAAGGCATTTGGAGATGCCTTATTATCTTTGTTTCATTTGTTTGATATATTAGCATGATTTTAGTATCTCTTTTGATATGTCTGTTTAGATTAGTTTTTGATTGACTAACACTAACGATTTCTTGTGTCTTGTGTTGTTTGTCATTTGCTAACCTTGTCCATTTAGCAAAGCATCATTTGGTGAACCAATAACATGTTTGAATGTTGAAATTGTCACACAGATTGCGCTTTAGTGCTACTGACACTTGTTGTTCTAGCGCTATTGTTCTTACAATAGCGCTATTGTATCAAGTTTAGCGCTTTTGACACTGTTTTGGCACATTTGACACTGTTTTGGCGCTATTCACCCTGTTTCAGCGCTTTTACCTTCTATGTCTTTCTTTCTCTTTTAGCGTGTTTGTGTTAAATAGCGCCTCTGTTCAAACATAGACTAGCGCTATTGTAACAGAACGTTGTACAAAGGACCTTGTAATCGAAAAAGTGAAAGTTTTTAGGCTTGTGGAAGCCCCCCTTAGACATGGTGTTTACTAACCGGTTGTCGTTTGTGCAGGTTTAAAAACTCACCCTTTAAAATCACAAACTTTATTTTGGTGTTTTAAAACTTGAACAAACAAACTTTCCTTGCTTTCTAGTTAGGACCACTTGTTTCTTTGGTGCATTAAAACTGAACAAAACAAACATTTGTTTTCTTGCAAGTTAGGAAACACACTTCATTTGGGGCTTAAAATCAACACTTCTATTTTTCTTGCATCAAAAGAATTTACAATCCACACTTCTATTTTTGGTACACATAAAATACACAATCAACTTGTTTAAAAACTTTTTGCAAAGCGATTTTTCTTTATATGTGCTTCAAATTCAGTTGACCAGGATTTCCATTTTCTACATTACAACATATTTTGCCATTGAAGTTAAAAAGAACCCCATGACTATTGGAGCAACATCTCCAAATAGTTAGATCACATTGCAATGGCAGATTAAAAAGAACAAGTGTTTTTCATGTTTGGCACACTTGTGCAAAGAGTTGGTCGAGTGGTCCTACTGCTAACACACACTATCCTCTCCCTTGGCTTTCGTGGTCCTAGGTGCAAGAGAAAAGTGTTAGTAACACTCAAAATTTTATCTTTTTAAGAGAGGTCTGCCAAGAGACACATCACTCTTGGGAACGACCTCGTGCGGTAAATCCTTCGAGCCGCTATAGAAATCAGGTGAGAATGAAAGTTGTAGCCTTGGGTATAGTTGTTCCTATAGTGTAACTGGCCAAAAGGACAAATGGGCCCCACCACTAGTTACAAGGCTCTTAAGTGAGTCACTGCAGAATGAACTTATGTCCAAAAACATCGAACATGACTAAACACCTTTAAGTAGTAGCCCACCCGTTCTATTGATTGAGGATATTTGCAATATAATTTAGTGCAAGAGCATAGATGGTTTTTCTCCCAAGATACTCACCATACATATTTCCTTGAGTAGAAACATAGCTTTTTGAAAAGTCACTTGTGGCTTGATAAAAGTGGTGACTCCCCCATCATAGGGATCATCTATTTGTTATGCTCGTGCAAGACTTAGTATATCACATCCTTACCTGCCAAGGCAGGATTCATAAGGTATGTAGTACCAAAGTCGAAGAAATATCAAGATGTGGGCTAAATTTATCACAACTGGCCATTTGACCTTAGGGATAAAAAGTGTTTGAAGTGTGTTCGTTTTAGTCAAGACCAAGTGCAAATTGAGCTGACTTCGGGCTTTGGAAATACACCTTAAAATACATCTAAAGGAAGGGTCATCTAAAAGTCCAAGGATTGGGTTGATCTAGACCCATACTCATTTGTGCCTTTGGGGCAACATTCTTGTGTTTGTATGCTTGCTTTGTTTTCTTGTCAAAGAAAAATCAAAAAAATCACTTCCAAAAACAAAGTATTCATCCAACCAAACATTTCTCAAAACCAAACACATCAAAAAAAAAGTGCAAACAACAAAGAGACAAATTTTACGACCATTCTTCACATCTTGTGAAAGAAGAAGCGTCATCAGAATATCAACTTAAAAAGAAGACCATTAAGCTCAAAGGCTTTGATCAAAAGGAGAAAATTCTTTTATCTAAATAGACAAATCTTTGTCTCCCATGGAGTTTTCTGCGTCACATGCGTCTCTACCTTCAAGGCAAAACAAATGAATTTGATTCAAAATCATTGAACCATAGAGCTTTTATGCAATATAGAGCTTTGAGTTATCACAAAAACCAAGGAGGTAAGATTAATCCCAACTTTTTCCCAAACGCCTATATCACATACAACACAGCTCGAGAAATACCACCAACACCCGAAAGGGAAGAGGTAGAGTTTGTCCCATTTGTAACACAAAGTTTTTATTGAAGTTGAAAACATTTTCATCCATCATCTTATTCATACATCATCACTTCATCATCAATCCGTTCCAACTCTCAAAACATTAAGAGGTTCTTGTCCCAAGTTCTCTTTTTTAGATATTGCTTGAATCAAACACATCACATCACTTTTTAGATTGTTTCTACATCTAGGATAAGCTCATCCTAAGAGACACATCTACGCAGGTTAAAACTAGTTCATGAGTGAATCCTCTCATTACTAGGTAGTTAAATTTGTAACACATCTCAGATTTCTCTACACCTTATCACATCAAAACTTATCAAACAAGCAAGCAATTCAAAGAAAGAATTTCGGTTACATCTACCTTAAAAGTGCTAGAGATCCACATGCAACACAACTCACCAATCATCAAATCTTTCATTTCATCAACAACTCATCATCATTTTCACACAACTTCAACAAAAGCTTGCAAGCAAAATGGCCCAAACCTGATCACAGTCAAGGCAACGAGAAATAGAAATGGAAGAAGAAGAAGAGGAAAATCTCAATGAATTTCAAGAAGCACTTGGAGGAAATGCGAATGACGAAAACCCAAGTACTCCTACTCCTACAACAATAGAAAGGGCCCAGCATAACCCTCTCTTTAACAGACTTTTTGATGAAATACTCAGGATCAATGCGGATGCTCACTTTTTAAAGCTCACTCAAGAAGGAGCAAAACTCCCCTCTGACTTTGATCTTGCCCAATTAAGACAAGCATCAGAATGACAAAGTCACCATGAAGAGGAAAGAGGTAGAGATCCCATCAGATATAACATTCCTTGAGGTAACCCACCACCTCCTCCTCCAAATGAAATGGAGATTTTGCGGCAACAAGTCGAGAATCTCGCCCAACAACTTCATAGTGGTGTCAAGACTAACCAATTCTCACTCAATGACATTTGTCCCTATCCTTTTGATAGGACTCTTTATATGCCACCCTTTCCACGAGAATTCGAAACACCCAAATTCAAAAAATATAGTGGAAAGGGAGATCCTCGTGATCATGTCAGAGAATTTCATTCCGCTTGCCTCGAAGTAGCATATGAAGACACGTACCTAATGCACCTTTTTCCCCAAAGCTTGGGAGGAACAACCACATCATGGTTTTCCCAACTATCAGGTGGCATTAGAACATTTGAGGAAGTCATCCAGAAGTTCCTAGCTCATTACTCTCGTAACATTGAACGCGACATACCATGGCTGATCTATGCAACACTAAACAAAAACTAGGTGAACTATTCGCAGTATTCCTACAACGATGGCGTCAAATGTCTAGCAAACATTCTCTTCAGTTACCTAAATGAGAACTAGTGGAAATATTCATTTCCAACTTAAACAAAGAAATGGAATTTCACCTGGATGTCAAAGGTACAAACTCTTTTAATGATATGATCACCAAGGGTTTGAAATGTGAACACGCACTCATCATGAAAGGACTCATCAAAATCTATAATGAACCAAAGGATGGTCCTCGCCCACAGTTCAATAGTGATAAACCAAGCTTCTGGAACAAAAACAAGAATATCATCAATGATGGGGTTGTGGATGCCAGGACTATACAAAGTGCACAACCTATGGTTCAGTTTGCAGGACAAAATCCTCAACCTCAGAATAACACAAATGTTCCTTCCAATCAAGGTCGCATCACATCTCATGATGAACCAAGACCTCGTCAGCAAAAACAAAAATGCACATACACTCCCTTAGGGGAACCCATTGAAACGGTATTGCGACAACTCATTTCTCAAAATTTGGTCACTCTACCAAAAACATCAAACTATGAACCTCAGGTCAAACCTGCATGGTGGAGAGATACTAAACACTATGATTTCCATCAAGGAAGAGGACACAAGACAAGTAATTGTCACCGATTAAAAGATCTTATTCAGGATCTTATTGACCGAGGAGAAATTGAAATTGAAGGACATGACCCAAAAACAACAAATAATGATCATCTGATGTTCAAAAATCCACTTCCATCACAAGATCAAGGGGTCCTTCCACTTCTAGGTGAGGCACTGATACCACAGATTATACACAGGCTGCATATAATTACACTATAAATCATCTGTATGATGCTAGTGAACAAGTTGCAACTATAACCTTCAAAAATCCCAACTCAAATTGCAATGTTGTTACACGACGTGGCAAGGTTACCATAAAGGCAGCTCCACAAGGCACCACCTCCATCCCAAAGCAGTACAATTTTGTGGAACAATTAGACAAAACGCCTGCGCTTATATCCATTTTAGAGCTTTTGCGCCTATCACCATCTCAGAAAACTATCTTGGATCAAGCACTCCAAGAGGCGTCAGTCCCCGCAAACCTGAATACGGACCAATTTCAAGCCATGGTTGGAAGTCTAAAGTCATCACCTTGTCTCACTTTTTCCGAAAGTGACAACTCTTCTTTCCAGCAACCTCATAACGCTTTGCTACACATTGAAGGCTTTATCAATCAGCATAGGATCAAGCGAGTCTTGATCGATAATGGAGCAAGCCTGAATATTTGTACACTACAATTGGTCACAGCATTGGGATATGCCATAGAATCAGTGGATCCTCGCAAGAAGATCACAATCAAAGCTTATGACGATGCAGAGCATTCATCCAAAGGAGCTGTGGTACTACCGATCCGAGTGGGCCCTATGGTAAAACATATCATCTGTTGGGTTCTGGACCTTCCTCTGCCATACAATCTATTGTTAGGAAGACCTTGGATACATGCCATGCAATCGTTCCATCTACCTACCATCAATGTATCAAGTTCCCACATAACGGTGTAGAAATCACAATCCTAGGCGATGCAAATCCCTTTGCGTATTGCCATAATATCAGCCATCAACCAGAGATTACCATTCCTAATAATAGAGAAGCCATTTCCTCCACATCATATATAAGTCCTGCCTCCCTTGCTAGTTCAAACACCACTATACCAAAGCAAGAAAAGCTTAAAATGAAAATAGCAGAGGAAGGTCCTGGGGAATACAACTTGAGTCAACTCTTTTGTGTGGGACAAATGCCCACTTCTCCTAGAACACATGGTAAACCACAGCAGTTACTATAGCAACCACTAATCACACTCGCATGTGCTTTGACGCCTTTCATCCTTGGAAAGAGTCAAGAAGAAGAAACCCAAGATGAGGACTTAACGAAATGGATCTATAAAGATCCCATCACCACTGATATACCACAAGTTAAGCTACCTACAGATTAGTATGGCAAAGGTCTCCTCATTATGTAAAGAATGGGGTATGATGGTCAGAGTGCTTTGGGGTATTGCAAACAAGGATGACATGAACCTCTGCTGCCAGAATTAAAACCCAAAGGTAATACAGGCCTCGGCTTTGAAAAAGAGATCTTTCCTAAACTCAAATTCAAAGGAAAACCCAGCAAACCATTATGTAAGCCTACTACAAAAAGGACACCTTTCATTATCAAAGCAACATCGAGCACCATCACAACTACCCATCGAGGCTCAGAATCCCAACACAACCATCACCAATGCCACTCATCCCACCAAACGAACCAGTAATCCCATCAGCAGCACCATTAGCAGCAGCAACTGTATCAGAACCCGTAGCAGTATCTATGGCACCAGCAGTTCCAGTAGAAGCCACTAAGTCAACACTACCGATACTCCCCGTACCAGATTCTTTAATCCCCATCGACCTTCCTCCAGCACCGATCACTACAAAGGTACATCAACCAATCACACCTGCAATATTTAACTCAAAGGACATCCTAGTATGGTATAGTAATCGGATGTTGGAAAGTGACTCAGAGACCGACTCGCATGAGTGGGAATTTGATTCTGTACAGCTTAACACTTCAGATGAGGAAGATACATCACTACCTCCACCAAGCAAAGACATCCCTGTTTACGGAGAAGCACAGATAAAGACCACTTGGGTTCCTGAACTAAAAACATCTTCCACAAACCCTACGTCTCATCCTACGCCTGATTCTGACAGGGAGAGTACCATTAATGACCTTCACCATAACGTCTTAACCCTCTCTGATACATCTAACATGCTTAACCTAATTGATAAAGTAATGCCCATTATTCACCCTGAACTCATCGAATGGAACCAACCAAATCCCCCATGTCTTGACTTCTTTCAAAACGATGAGGCTATCATTGACTTTTTGGAATTAAGGGATAACCTACCAAGCGGGGATCACAAAGCTGGATTCGCCATTGAACTTAATAGCGCAGTGTACTTTGGGGCGGATGCCAAACCCTTTAGCTAAAAAAATATAACGATAAAACATGGATCTTCCAGTGAAAACCACACTATGGCATTGTTTGATCCAACAAAAGTAAAAAGAAAGAGCGTATCCAACGGTGAAAACCTCTCTGAGGCGCCTGAGGATGAAGGGTTTGACATTCTCCCTGCTAGTGCACAACAGGAACGATCAATGATTCTCATCAAGGAAACCAAAGAATACAATGTGGGGACTCCTGAAAATCCTCATCTCATACATCTGGCATCTCTTCTCACTCTAGAGGAAGAGCCTAAATTTATAGAGTTCTTTCAACAGCGTCAGATCAACTTTGCATGGTCATATGCAGACATGCCTGGGCTTGATCCTTATTTAGTCATGCATCACCTCACCGTCGCAGAAGGAGCCAAACCTGTCAAGCAGAAGCTTTGTAAGATGCATCCTCAGATTGCAGTGCTAGTCAAAACAGAACTCAAGAAACTCCTAGATGTTGGTTTCATTAGGCCAATTGATTATGCAGAATGGATCTCCAACATTGTGCCTGTCGGCAAACCAAAAGGGGGCATCCCCATTTGTATTGACTTCAGAGATCTGAATAAAGCCTGTCCTAAGGATGACTTCCCCCTACCAAATATCGACATCATAGTGGATCTGACAGCAGGACATGCCATGCTTTCACTCATGGATGGCTTTTCAGGATACAATCAGATAAAAATCGCACTAGAAGATCAACATAAGATAGCCTTCACATGTCCATGGGGCACATATTGCTGGAATGTAATGCCTTTTGGTCTCAAGAATGCAAGAGCGACCTATCAACGAGCAATGACCACTATCTTCCATGACATGATGCATACTATGATGGAAGATTATGTTGATGACTTACTAGCAAAATCACTCACCAGAGAAGGGCATCTCCACATATTAGATAAAATCTTTGATAGACTGGAACAATACCATGTTCGACTCAACCCAAAGAAATGTGTATTTGGAGTAACCTCCGGGAAGCTTCTAGGATACATTGTCTCAAGCAAAGGTATTGAGGTCGACCCAGCAAAGGTAAAAGCAATCATGGACATGCCACCACCAAAGAATATCAGTCAGCTAAGGACATTACATGGGCGGCTTCAATCCATCCGAAGATTCATTGCACAATTGGCTGATAAGTGTCACCCATTCACACACCTGCTACACAAGAACATCCACTTATAGTGGGATGCCTGATGCCAGCAAGCATTTCAGACACTTAAAGACTATCCCATGAATCCACCATTAGTGATCCCACCAGATCCAAGTAGATCGTTGTTACTATATATCTCAGCAACAAGTACAGCATTGGGTGTACTACTGGCACAACATAATGCAGAAGGAAAAGAATGTGTTGTTTACTACATCTCTCGCACACTAGTAGGCTATGAACTCAATTACACACCTATTGAGCGAGCTTGCTTAGCAGTAATCTTAGCAGCCACTAAACTGAGACACTATATGTTAACACATAAGGTACAACTCATTGCAAAGATTGATCCACTCAAGTATTTACTCAGCAAAGCAACATTGACAGGTCGCTTGGCCAAATGGGTGATGATTCTGAGTGAATTTGACATCGAGTACGTAGAACGTAAAGCTATCAAAGGTCAAGTTATTGCAGATCAGTTGGCCGATGCACGTCTCATAGGCGATCATCCTCTCATTTCCAATTTTCCAGATAAAGAGATATTCATGATCACAACAACACAACCATGGAAACTATACTTTGATGGTTCATACACTAGGCATGGCTCGGGGGCAGGCATTCTGTTTATCACACCTCAAGGTGATAGCATCCTAAAGTCTTATAGGCTCACCTTTCCATGCACCAACAACATAGCGGAGTATGAGGCCTTGATCATGGGACTCAGGTTAGCCATACAATGGAAATTACAAGAACTACAAGTATATGGCGACTCCCAACTGGTCATTCGAAAAGCAACAGATGAATATCAAACCAAGGATGATAAACTCATGCCATATAAGCAAATGGTGGACAATCTAAAGACATCATTTACTACTATCACTTTTGAGCAGATACCAAGAGATCAGAATCAAGCTGCTGACGCTATGGCTACCATCGCATCTCTCCTAGATCTTCCACAAAATTCAACACGCTATGAGTTCTTGGTAGAACAGCTTTGGATTCCCGCTTATGATATCCCCGAATCTGAAATGATATGTCACCTTGTCGATTCTGAATCCCCATGGTACGGTGAATTCTACACCTATCTCTGTGATCACACCCTTCCTCCCAACCAATCGAATAACCAACATAAAACCTTCATTTGCCAAACTGCTTGATATACCATTATTGCTGAAACCCTATACCGACACGGTCTTGATGGTACTCTCCTTTGATGTCTGGAACAAGGTGAGATAAAAAAGGCTTTGGAAGAAGTCCATGAAGGAATTTGTGGGACTCACTCAAGTGGTCCATCACTAGCCAAGAAACTCCTACGCAATGGATACTATTGGCCATCTATGGAAAAAGATTCCTACTACTTTGTTAGAAAATGTAAAAAATGTCAAGTTCATGGCGACCTGATACATGCACCAGCCCAAGAACTACAACCAATCACAACACCATGGCCTTTTTGTCAATGGGGCCTTGACCTTGTGGGTAAGATTCATCCATCTTCATCCAATGGCCATAAATTCATTATTACCACCACCGAATATTTCACAAAGTGGATCGAAGTTGTTCCACTTACCCAAGTCACTAGCAAGAAAATCGCCTCATTCATCCTCAACTACATCATCTGTCGGTATGGTGTGCCCATGTCCATCATCATAGATAACGGTCTTCCTTTCAAAAATCAGGATGTCCATGAACTTTGTGAGAAATTTCACATCCAACACCGCTTTTCCACTCCCTATTACCCACAAGGCAATGGTCAGGCCGAAGCATCAAATAAAAACACATTGAGGATCCTAAAGAAGAAAGTCAATGATGTTGGCCATGATTGGCATGTTCAACTGAATCCAGCGCTATGGGCATATCAAACTAGCATTCGAACCCCTACAGGTGCAACTCCCTACTCATTGGTCTATGGCGTCGAAGCTATCTTGCCTATTGAGGTCGAGATACCATCATTATGGGTTTCCTTGCATAATCTCATCGATGATGAAGCCTACAGAGTATCTCGTCTTCAGGACTTAGAGTTACTTGATGAGAAACGACAAGCTGCATAGAATCACCTCAAAGCCTATCAGTAGCGCATGAGTAGAAGCTACAATCACCGAGTTAGATCTCGTACATTTGAGGTATGTGATCTTGTTCTATGAGAGAATCCTCATAACCAACCAAACAGAGAACATCAAGGCAAGTTTGAATCAAACTGGCTGGGCCCATATGTTGTCACTGCTATATTCGGGTCTGGGGCATATCAGTTGGCTACAATAGAAGGAGAACCGCTCGCAGATCCAATCAACAGCATGCACCTCAAATGGGTTTATACCTAAGATGTACAAAGCATCAAGCTCCCCTACATCCCAGAAAATACCAAAAACATTCAGAAAAATCTCTTGAAGAAATACAAAAACATCAAAATAGTAAGGAAAAATCATGCATCCAAATGGTGAACAACCACTCCGGTGGCACCTTGGGTAAGTGCGATGGTGAAAACTTGGCAAACAGGCACCACTTGTAAAGGCTATGGCTCCATTATCTTTCCGGCTCATTGCTATCACATTCATACATACACACATCCATCCATCCAAACCATGGTTTGTTATTTGATCTGCAATAAAAAGATAGTACTTCATGCATCTTGCATCCCACTCTGTCATAGTCATGTCTACACTTGGGGGCAATACCCTTAAAAATCTAGATGATGGAAGTGGATTCTACATTACTTATGATTCATTAGGTAAAACATTCAAAACTATTTCACAAAAACCAAAAACATTCAAAAATGTCTCACAAAATCCAAAAACATTCAAAAACGTCTCACAAAATCCAAAAACATTCAAAAATGTCTCACAAAATCCCAAAAACAACGAAAAACCATTAAAAATCACACAAAAACATGGTAACACCTTGTACATACTCATCCGCACAGATACAAAACAAACATTGAAAAAATCCTCACATGATGACCATTTACCAATCAAACCACACAATCAACATCAAACAACTCAGAAATTGTCTTTAACAAGGATGCATCCTTCCTTACCAAAACAAAGACAAAAGTGACATTTTCTTTGACAAGAAAATTATGTTAAGCTATCAAATACTTGGTTCATTTGTGAGTATAATCATTCGTTTATCTGTATCGGGATCTTTTAGCATTATTTTGTATCGTCTGCGCATTATTTCCGATGAAGTACTGGGGCATGTACTAATGGTGTCTACATGGGAAGTTCACCAAGCTACGTGATCTTATGCCAAATGCAGTCATAGATCATTACGGCTTGCTGACTATAGTGTATACCTCGACCATATGAGCATGAACCATTACCAAGGATCCTTATTCTTTATTCTTTATGTATATAGTGTTTGTTTGCAGGTACAATGCTCTTTCTTTGGTTCCTCCTACCTCATCCAAACTAGATAAAGGTTTTATCTCTTATTACGGTATGCACTTGTCTCGGGATATGATCAGCCTAAGATCAAGGAGGACGATCCAAGTCATGCATGAATGGAGATAATCCTTGTCTGTTCCACAAGCAATACTCTGGTCGACTTGACCCTTATATCAAGTCGTTTGTATTAACTTGCTATATAAAATCCATGTAAGGAATGCTCAGGTCATCTTGAATCATTATGTCAAGATGCTTGTATTCTCTTCCAACATTTTAAAGCTCAATGATGAAAATAGAGCACTATGGATCGTCATTTCATCTCATTTGTTTATATCTTGCATTCCGTTGCATATCACCCATCCATTCATTCATTCATATGTAGGCTTTATATGCAAAAGTGACCATTAAAGCTGATCTTGGATACAATCACGACCGAGTACTCTGATACATCATCATTGCATCATGCAAAGTCTCAAAAACCTTGCATTCCTCATGGTCATATCATCATCGCATTTAGTTGCATCTTGCATTAAGTACATTCATGTCATTTTTAAACTTAACATTGCATATAGTTCATTTTTTGACATTAGTTTTCATTAATCATTTGCGTCGTTGCATAAATCATAAATAATTAGATTCATTCGTGGGATAAAATTGTCCTTGATTGTATTAAGCCATTTACTATGCATTCATTTAGTGTCAATTATCCATCATCATGTCATTATCCTTTATCATTTATCATTGCATACATTCATTTATAGTTAAAAGGTGCATTCATTCATCCATTATTAAGTATCTTATTATGCTCATTTTTAGGATTCATTCACATTGCATTCATTATCCTCTTTTTAAATTGCATTAAGGTGCAGTTATTAAAACCAGGAGTTGCATTATCATCATATTATCATTTTTACTTAAACATATTTACGCATTTAGAATCATAAAACCATTTGTTTCCAAAAAACACATTGGTTCATACCATTTTATATATCTCCATTTTACATATGCATTCATTTAGGTATCATCATATAAATATTTGTACTTTACATTTTGTTTATCCGTATTACATTCATCTAAAAACATCTAGATGCATATCCATACATAAAATCATTCATTTGCATTAACATCATCACATAAATTATCTCATCATTATATCACAATAGGAAACACCAAAATCCTGTTCCTAAATCATCATAAACATACATCATCATCATGGCATTACATACATAAAGCATTACATCAAAAAATCAAAACAAATCATACATATATAAACCTGCATTCATATGTCAGTATCCCACATCATAAATCATCATAAAAACATGCATATAAGAAACATCTCATCAAATGCATACATATACACATATCCATCTAAGCAATAACTCATCATCCTGCATAAACATCCATACATAATCAACTGCATATCATCAAAATATGGGATCTCCTCATATATATCATCTCATATATCAGAGTACAATGAAGTCTACAAAATCAGCTACCAAGAGCCATCCAAGATACAGTCCAAAAAATAAACAAATGATACAATACATATATGCAAAATTTCTCTCTCAAATGCCACTCTGGCCAGATGTTGTACCACCATCGCCACCTGCTCCCCCACTAGTTCCCACACCACCTGATCCATCTCTTCGTGGAGGCCTCATCGAACCCCCACTCACTCCTGCATCCCTTGATCTCTCCCTCCGTAGAGGACCCATCACACCCCCACTACTCTGCACCCTCTGCGATCGCTCTGATCTAGCCTGTCGCATATGAGAATAGCTAAGAGCTCGCTGACTAGCTGGTACCACCTGCTCATATAAACCCCACCAGTAGTCTATCTCTGCCTGTGCTCGCCGCATCTCCCTCATCACCTCCCCCGTAGGTCCCTGTGCTCCTACTCCAATCTGAACTCTCTCCTGCAGCTCTGCCAATCTCTCCACTACACTATCCCTCTCCTGCAGCACCACCGCCAGCTCTGACTCTCATGCAAATAGTTGTACATCCCTAGCCGCCACCTCCGCCTCCAAATCCTCTACCCGGTCTGCAAGTGTGCTATCATGTGATCTCAAAGATCTCCCGTGGCTCCCTCCCCGGTATCCATCACAGCCTCACCTGTACCACCCTCTCCAGTAGCCCTCTCCCCTTTGTCCATCGAGATCTCCCTCTCCATACCCCTCCCACCCAATCGAACTCCTCCCCGTATCAGCGGTCCCTATGCTATCAGTAGTGGCAGTCCACCTCTCCCTCTCCGTTGAATCCGCATCCCCAACCCACCACCACCTCCTCCTCCACCTCCTCCACCTGCCCTCGGTCCTCGACCTCCTCCGTCTCTGTCCCCTCTCATCCTCAAAATTTAGGATCGGCTCTGCTGGATCGGATATCCGTAAGATTAGGTGCACCGCCCGGTACTACGTATACTCATCTGATACTCCTACATCCATGACCCTCAGTCGTATATCCCACGGTCTTGCCTGTAGCGTTCAAAACTTGGCTAGTGTCTGATCATACGGTAGCACTGGCCCCTATGCGTACCTCTCCCGAATCACCTGAGCATACTCCCCTGATCTACTAGGCAATCCCTGCTGCCGTCCAAACTGCCTCATCACTCTCCCGGGCACCTGTCTCTCCACATGGTACGAGGTCCTCCCAATGAGGAATCGGGTCATAAAAACATAGGGCAGTGCCTCTGCATCATCATCCCATGGCTCACACTCCAGGTATGGTCGCCATATGACTGCATCTAGATTGTCCAGTGCCCGCCACCACCACTCTAACTTCCCCAGGTGGGGCTGACTCACCATGCCACTATACATGAACATATACGGCTGATCTACTATGCGAAACCTCAAACTCACTAGTCGAGTCACTGGTAGGTGCTCCCAAGCCCAAATATGCAACAGCGTCACTCCCACTGCTAAGGAGCCCCTCCCCTGGTAAACCATCTCATGAAGCTCCTAGTATAGGTGCGCCAGCACGCATGGCCCCCAAGCAAATCGGGTCCCCTCGGTAATCATCATCTCGATCACCTGCCCCCACCCCACGGCCAAACCATGTGATCGCCTGTCAGGACACAGAAGTCCTCGCACGATACCTGATAGAACTGCTAGAAGAGGCTCATATAACGTAGCTATCTCCTCCCAGGAAATAGAGCCATCATCAATAAAAACATCCTCATCAAAAAACCTCTGAACTGTAAGGGTCCCCCAGGATCTGTCATATGTGACCAGCTCCCCCCGAATCAGAATCCGCAAGATGCGCCACACATCCTCTAGGGTCACTGTCATCTCCCCCTGTGCCAGATGGAAGGTGCACGTCTCACTGTGCCACCGCTCAGCTAATGTTGTGATCAATCAGTGATTCATCCGAATCAGGGGCATGTGCATCACCTCATACAAACCAGTCGCGGCAATAAAATCTCTCTCCACCTCTGTCAATCGATCCCGCAACCCCTGTGTCGTAGGATGTCTCTTGCGTAACTGCAACATGCCTAGATCCTCTTGCACATGGACATTCATCAATCATCATCAGTTGTTTTATTTCAATATTTCTTAAGTTTAAACCTAGACTATCAACAGATACTTTGATCAAGTATCTTCGGGTCTCAACAGGTAAGCAATCATGGCCACCTAGACTTCAATGGGCATTTATCCTACAAATGACCTAAGTCTCATCAGGCTGCTATGGTTCAAAACAACTCCCAATTCACATCGCCATCCATCCATCATTGGCATCAAGAGATTTTCTTCTTCCAAACTGGGGCATCTATTTATCCTAAAACAAAAGCGTTATTTTACCAACAAAAGCGCTAGTTTATCAACAATAGCGCTACAACCCTATCAAAAGCACTCAATCAGCTATCCAATAGTGCTCAAACTACAAATGCGCTAAAACAACTACACCGTAGTGCTCATTACAATCAATAGCGCTTAATTAAGAACTCAATAGCGCTTATTAATCAATAGTGCCTAAACATGCATACAATAGTGCTAAAACATTTCAAAAGTGCTCAAACAATAGGCCAATAGCGCCATTGCGGCACCATAGCGCTAGTTCATTGGGCAATAGCACCAAAACCATAGTTTTAGCGCTATTGCTCTTACTCAACTTGGACTCAGCAAACAGCCTATCAAAAATGCATAAAAATTCAAAATTCCAATTTATGTACCGCTGGTCCGTAGTCGTCTGGCCACTGGAACCATCGGACTCGCTCAAATCTATGCTCTGTAATCGGTACTGGCATCCTAATTGTTGCTCGCTCCTCCAAATGTCACTATCAGAGCTTTGGTTTCACACTGGTCGCGGTCACAAATGATCCTGTTTTCATCTCTTTCACCCCATTTATACCCTTCGCCATCACCATAACTTCCCCCCGCTCACCACCGTGGTCCCCATAAACTTCCTGAGCCCCCCTATTTCTCTTTTTTTTCCCCCGATTTCTTCTATTTTTCACCCATATTGCTCGTTTCTTCTCTTCTAACACCTTGCCAATTTTCATTCTTTTTCGAGAGATCGCCCGATTTTTCAAAAAAATTCGGCCCATCTCTCGAGGGGGCATACCACCCATTAAATTTACATTTTATGGGGCATTTCTTCACACCTAGTTTTCTTTTCTTTGAAATGACGCGACAAACCGCACCGTCTCAAAGAGGGGCAAATGTAGTCACACAAATCTGTCTAGCTTAATTAAATAAATATTTGCTATTTATCTGATTAAAAATCCACTAGCCATCAGTTAATTAAATAAATATTTAATTAATTCATCTCCAAACATTCTCCTATTAATTAAATAAATTATTCAATTTATTTTAATTAATTCATTAAACCAAATTCACAATCAATTAAATGAATAAAATCTATTTATTTAATTAAAATCCCCTTTTCCTCTTTTAAATAAATTAAATAAAAACATTTATTTAAATCATTATCCCCCCCCCCACTTGCATTTTCCTACAAATGCAACTTGCACACATTTATTGAAATAAATGAATTTTTATTTTAATAAAATCATATTTTCCCTCACCCACCAAATCCAATTGCATTCCTAAATCCCCTTCTAGCTTCTTCTAACCCCTTCCTAATTAGCCTAATCCATCCCCTAATTATTGTCACATTCCTAAGCAAAATGGAATCACTTCTCAAAGACTTAAAAAGTCTTTGAAAAGCATTTAATGCTTTGTGTGTTCAACAAATTAACCCCCAAAGTCTTCCAAGACCACTAATGGCTCTTACATGACCATTTATGGCTCTAACATAACCATTTATGGTTATTTCAAACTTGTCTCCCCAAACATTTATTGTTTTGACCATGTTTATCCCTTTTTACATTTGCACAAGAATTTATCCATTGGATAAAAGCTTTATTCTTTGAATAAAGAGTTTATTCATTCAACTAACCTTGACTTTAACTCCCAAGGTCATATCAAGCATTTAATGTTTATTCATTTTCCTCTCAACCTATCTCACATTGACACTTGTCATCCTGGGATTGGGTTGAAAGCCCTCACATGGATTGAAAATCATTCAATCCTGACCCTTGTTGAGATTACTCAATCTCAACCATCCATTGTTCCATTTTTCTTATAAATAGAGCCCATTTCTTCATAATCCAGATCCTAAAAAAACTTGTATGCATTTAACCTATAGGTATTTTAGAGAGCATTTAGCATAGCAATACTAAAATCTTGTTATTTTGGTTAAAATCAATCATTTTAATATCATCTAGTATTTTAGCTTTTCATTTTACATTTTAGAGCAAAATACTAAAATCTCAATCCTCCATAAGCATCCATAGTGCAAAAAGCTACTGAGAGCTAGACTATTTTGGAACTTGGAGAGGAGAGGAACAAGGGAGAAGGAGCTAAGAGCATGCTAAGAGGCATTTGGAGATGCCTTATTATCTTTGTTTCATTTGTTAAATATATTAGCATGATTTTAGTATCTCTTTTGATATGCCTGTTTAGATTAGTTTTTGATTGACTAACACTAACGATTTCTTGTGTCTTGTGTTGTTTGTCATTTGCTAACCTTGTCCATTTAGCAGAGCATCAGTTAGCATATAATTGTCACTGATAATAACAAATTATATCTACTAATCAAAAAATAAAATAAACACACATCTACTTTAGGCATCTCTTCTTCTTCTTCAGGTATATTGGGTGTAGTCATCAAGGATGTGAAGCCAAGAATTCTCTGTATATATACACAATAAGTATATGAAACTATCAATCTATGTCTAGACATGTATAATCACTATAATTATTTAAACTATTCATTCAATCATATTTGCATTCAATTACCTTTCCCTTGTATCCAACTGCACTACCAGATCCTAAATGACACTGCTCTGCACTCGTGTTGCTTGTGCCCTACAAGAGTAAAATAAGATATACATGCAAGTTACTACATAATCTAATTAATACCAATATAAATGATGAGCATGTATGTACAATAAAATACAAACGACTAGGTGCAATAATTTATGTATCGTCAAGCTATCAAGGCCAAATGAAATGGCCGACAAGGTGCCCTCCTGAATCTGTCTCAACTCATCCTCGGTCATCAACTGTTAAATAGACCATGTAAATAAAATTTAGTACTTAATATTATCTAGATTATAAATATTTTATTAAAATATAACATGAACTGTGAAAATACAAATCTTACCACTACATCATCAATGTATGATGACAGTGCCTCCTTGCCTCTAGCATGTGAGGACTCCCCAGGGTATCCTCCAGTCTGTGTCAAAATATCTGGTGCATCATGCATCTCATGCACCTCATAATCTGCACTGTCCACAGGAGGATCAATGGGTTGTCCAACTAGACCCAAGCGTACATTCCCACACATGACACAACTATGGGGCACGCATATGTGTAGAGCTGAGGATGATGTGTCAATGCCACCAGATGCACCGCTACCATCAAGAATAGGTTGAGCTACTGACGCAACCTGAGAAACCAAAAGGCTCCTCAAAGAGTGAATAGCCGATATGGTCCATGAAACCGCCTCACAAATGATATCAGGATGTTGCACTACAGGTGGGGGACCAACAGGAGGAGGGGGGACATATAGGCCCTGGACTACTCTGACTGCCCCAGGTCTATTTTGGGGCATACCTAAACCTACACCTTGGAAAGGTTGGATGTCAAATTAGTTCACATGTTTGCGTAAAACAAACTCAGCATACATTTTTTTATGAAATAGAAGGGGATATCAAGATTGTTGTTGGGTGGTTTGTCAAAAACCATCCACCAACGATCCCAAAAGTTTTTCACAATCCCATCATTTGTGCACCATTTAATAGAATTTTTTATTTTTTGGGGATCTACGGGTTGACCAGTGCGGGGATTGACAAACAATAAGGCGATTTTGGCTTTGGATATCTCGAGATCCTTGATATCCTTATATGACAAGCCATCTACATATTTTTCCCCACAAAAGGGCGGCATTGTGCTCCTCAGACATGGTTTCCATACTCTTTATGATCAACGTGAGAGGACCAAACATTGGGTTTAGACGAGGGATCCTATGATATACTTCTGCAATCCCCCTCAATTCATTCAAATTTTGTGCAATCAAATCCTGAATTGAGGGGGGGTTTGGCAAATGAGGGTTTGGTTGTTGCAGTTGTGGTTGGTCAGTGTTTTCATTGTTATCCCCCATTTTTAACCTAATTGAATGTAAACAATTAAATTTAGTTAACAAATTTAAACAATTAGGTGTTTGATTTAAAAAAACCATATTTTCAATGAAAAATCAAATAAGCATTAACAAAAAATACAAAAAATGAATGAAAATGATTGAAAACGATAAAATTCTTACCTTTCAATCTATTTTTTAGCAATTTTTTGCCAAAACACTGGATATCGGATTTTGATAAAATCGTGCAGCTCGTGAGTTAAAAATGTCTCACGGGTTGTCACTGTCGAAATATATTTGTCTCAGAAAATCAGATATCCGATAAAATCGGATATCCGATTTTTATACTTAAATTATTTTAAAATAACATATATAATATAATAATATATTATATATTATTATATTATATAATACGTATTGTATTATATTATAAAATATAATTATATATTATATATATTATAATATATATAATATAATAATATATTATATAATGCGTATTATATAATATATTATTATATTATATAATACGTATTGTATTATATTATAAAATATAATTATATATTATATAATATAAAATATAATTATATATTATATAATATATAATATTAAATAATATTGTATTATATAATATATAATATTATATTATATTATATATTATATAATAAAAGTTAAATTTAAAAAAGCGAATATGCAAACTATAGATGTTATTGTGTTAAGCATAAACATTTCTGCAAAACCCTCGAAACATCCTCGAAGGCAAGGGAGGAATAATGGGATATGGCAGAGCGGAATTAATCTACAGAGGGTCCATAAAAATGTTGTGGGCACCTCAAATAGATTCGCAGCTCTGAATGTCTCTCAATCATGCGCCACTGGAGCAAATTTAACTCATTTACAGCTTAATGATATATGCAAAAGGGTTGTCGGGGTTCCAAGGGGTCCCCCATTCGACCATAGGAACACAGGTGTTTCTCCCTCAATTATAGCAAAGCCGGTTTGGAGAAGGACACAACGGAACCCTTGGGCACCTTTAAAAAAATAGGAAAATCCTTTAACATAGCAGAAAGGGGAATTTCTTAACATCTCGAAGGCTTCTCGGGATAAATGGTACCCTAACAATGGCAGGATTTCATATTTACCATACATCCATGCGGAGAGATTCTCTCGAGCCCAAAACTATATTGCTTCAAGGGCTAACAGAATAAAATTAGGGTTAAGAATACCCACCACGACAAGCTCAAAGTCAATCGTCCAAACCAGGTGCATGGAGGGATACAACCCTAAACAATGCTCAAACAACACTCAGAAGTCGTCGTGCAATAGTGTGGATAACATAGTGATAATAAGCGACGAACACACAAATGAATTGTGGGATCGTTACAATGAACTTGGGCTCTTTGGCAAATGGTTTGGATTTGGGGCGTCGACCTCTGATGTCCTCCACTGGTTGAAGTCCACCACAAAAAACCAGATAAGTATTACTTGTTTGGAAGATGATTTTTTGTTTATTAAATGGAATTCATGTGAACTTAAAAATCATTTACTTAGGAATAACCACAGATTCTTTAAAGGTTATTGTTTCAAATTTTTTAATTGGAAACCTAATTTCTCGCCCAAAGATTTTGAAAAGCGGAGGGTGCCTAAATGGATTCAGCTCCCTAAAATGTTGGTTGAATTGATCCACAATCATACCCTAAAAAAATTAGGGGATTTTCTAGGAGGATTTGAGGGTATGGAGGAAAATTACATGGTCTCCTCTGACATAAAAATATTAGTCAGCGTTGAGATTGACAAACAGAAATTCAAACCCATGAAAATCATTACAAACCATTCGATATACCAGATGCATCCAGAGATGTTTATGGGTGATATCACAGCCAAGGAAGTTATCTTCCATGTTTAGAATATTGAGAGAAAAAGTATTAAGATAAAAAAAGATCTTGGAGCTGACAAGGGTATAAACATAAAATTCAAACCAAAAGGCGGATTTGTGTTCCATAAACAAAACCCTAGGGCTAAGGAACTAGTAGACAATCAAAAAATGGTAGAATATGAAAAAGATAAAACAAAGATAGAAAACACACCTAAAGAACCAGTGATTGAACAAAGAGGGAAAGATATAGAGAACAAAGAAAACTCTAAGCAAGAAGCAATACCATTAATAAACAATGACTCTAAGGAACAGAGCGAAGATATTGGAAAAGAATATAGCTCCCTAATGAATGGAGTTAATATTGATAACCAGGAGGAAACAATAGGAGACATCGAAATTAAGGAGGATAACACTAAGGAATCAAAAAACCATCCCACACCACACACAACAGAGAAGGCAAGATGCTCTAAAAAAAAGATAAAGAACAAGAACAAAAAAGGGGAAAAAAATAAAAAAGGAAAAAATAAAAAGAAAAAGAACTCCAGCAATAACAACAGTGAAAAGGCTATTGAAAGGGAAGAAAGGATGGAAAGAGAAAAAAAATGTATCCTTGAGTATGTTGGCAATGAAGTTACAAATGACCTCATTGAGCTATTCATAAATGAAATAGCAGATAAGGAAGAACTGGCATTACAAAAAGAATTGTTAGCAAGAAAATTATTAAAACTTAATGTAACCAAGGAAGAATTACAAGACCATAAATATGATGTAGAAATGGATAAGATGGACAACTTGGGGATAGCTAAAACCATAGAAACCTACTCACCCCCAGATTATGCTACTGAACTGAAAAAGAGAGGGAGAAAATCAACTGCGGAATTATTAATCAAAGCAGGTTGCGCTGCTAGCCAGATTAAAATCACAAACCTTTTTGAGGCAGGGAAGGGGAAGGACCTTCCCATGGAGTTATGAAACTCCTTACTTGGAATGTTAGGGGCCTGAATGCCCCTAACAAGCAACGTATCTTTAAACGTTGAATAGCTAAATTCAATCCAGAAATATTCTTAATACAGGAAACTAAATTAAATAACACTAAGATGACAAACCTCAACAAAAAATTAGGTATCAGAGAAATAGAAGGACAAACTACTTGTGGAGCCTCGAGAGGATTGGCCATCATATGGGATCCTAGGCTAATATCCTTCAAACTAATTAGCAAAAGCCCAAACTGGATGTGCGATTGGGCTATAAGAATAAAAATCAACTTAAAATTTATTATAATTAATGTCTATGGACCCATCCAAACACAAGCAAAAAGACAAGTGTGGAATGAAATTGAGGAATTCCTTTCAAGTGAAATGGATCAAACATACATAATAGGTGGGGATTTCAATGCCATCTTAGATCCCAAGGAAAAGTGGGGAGGTAATAAAAAATGTCCCAAACAAGTCAAGACTTCAAAGAATGGACACATAAGTGTAACCTGATGGAATGAAGCCTTTACTTGGAATAATAGAAGACAAGGTTTCTACAACATTGCAGAAAAACTAGACAGATTTTTCCTATGTGGGAATCTCACACTATCTTATGAGTCCTTAGTTCTCCCGTTCTCAGGATCGGACCATTTCTCGGTCCAATTGACCATATCAGAGGAACTAAAGCCAACCAAAAACCCCTTTCGCTTTGAAATAATGTGGCTAAGGGATGAAAATCTAATACAACTAATAGAAAAATGGTGGAATGAAACAGAAGTTATAGGCTCCAAAACTTTCAAAGTAGTTACCAAACTAAAAAAGATAAAGCAGCAATTAACAATATGGAACAAAATGCACTTTGGAAACATCTTCACACAAAAAAGGGAAATTGAGATAGAAATGGAAAGAACTAATGAAGAGGTAATTAAGCACAGGATGGATAACATGCTTTATCAAAAGGAAAAATCCAATTTGGTCCAATACGAGGAAATCCTTGCAAGAGAAGAAATATATTGGAAACAAAAATCCAGGGAACATTGGTTGGAAGCTAGGGATAGAAATACAAGCTTCTTCCAAAACAGCACAAAACAACGAAGAGTTATAAACAGAATCAACAGAATAAAATTAAATTCAGGGGACTTCAGTGAGGACCCTAATAGTATAGCAAGGGAAGCAGTAGAGTATTTTGAAAATATCCTTAATAATAAAGAGGGTTCTAGGTGGACAAAAGAGAGTGAATTCTTAAAATACATTCCCAAATTAATCTCTAAGGAACACAACTTGATGCTTAATAAAAAACTATCTATGGAAGAAGTAGAAAGAACTTTATTCCAAATGGGACCGGATAAGGCTCCTGGCCCTGATGGTTTCCCGGCACTCTTTTTTCAAAAAGATGGAGCTTCATGGGGAAAGAAATTACTGAAGCTCTAGAGGGGATGAGAAATTCAGGAAAGATTCTAAGAGAACTAAATAACACATTCATAGCTTTGATTCCAAAAAAAGAAATTGTGGACTGTTTTGAGGATTTCCGACCAATAGCATTATGCAATACCCTTTATAAATTACTCACAAAAACAATTGCAAATAGACTTCAGAAACTTCTCCCCATAATCATTAGTGAGGAACAGACTGGTTTTGTGCCAAGCAGATCTATTTATGATGGCATAATCATTGCTCAAGAAGCAATCCATTCAGTACAAAATAATAAGGAACCGAGCATGATGATAAAATTAGATATTAAAAAGGCTTATGATAAAGTAGACTGACACTTTCTATGCAAATGTCTTGAATCATTCGGGTTCAATAAGCAATGGATCAGTCTGGTCTACGAATGCATTGCAACACCTAGAGTATCAATCTTAGTCAATGGGGCCTCAGAAGGTTTTTTTGAAATCTCAAGAGGACTCGGACAGGGGGATCCCCTTTCCCCCTTTCTTTTTATCATCATGGTAGAATCATTGGGAAGGATGATCAATATGGAAAGAGAAACACAACAGCTGAAGGGTATTAAAATTACTTCAGACATGGAACCAATTACCCATCAACAATTTGTTGATGACACCATGTTGTTTGGATAGAGCAATACAATAGAAGCAAAAACACTCAAAAAAATCTTAGACAACTATACTATGATTTCCGGATAGAAAATCAACACTTCGAAATCCAACATTATCTTTTTCAACACAAATAAAGAACTTCAAAGGAAAATCTTAAACATTCTTAAATACAATATAGGAGAATTACCATGTAAATACCTAGGACTTCCCTTAGACAAAGGGATTAGATCATCCAAATTATGGGATCAGGTAGTCTCCAAAATTACAAAAAGGATCTCTTCTTGGAAAGGGAAATGGTTATCCTCTACTGGAAAGGCCACCATGATTAATTCAGTTCTCTCAACAATGCCAATATACCAACTCTCATGTATGGATCTACCCTCAACCAAAAGAAAGGAAATTACAAAGCATATTAGGACATTCTTCTGGCAAGGCTCTGAAGATAAATTCAGACTACCATTTATAGCATGGGATAAGATATGCATACCTAAAGACCTTGGGGGTTTAGGTATCAAAGATCTAAAAATTCAAAGCAAGGCTCTGGGAGCAAAGCTTGTATGGAGAATGTATAATAACCCTAACTTCAAATGGGTGCGGATCCTTTATAACAAATACCTTCATAACCCAGATCCCACAAGCATCTTTAGGACAACCCATCCACATAAAGGATCCAGATTTTGGAACTTTATGATTGATTGTAGAGATATCATAATGGACAAGCTAACATGGAATTTAGGAAATGGGGAGGATGCCCTATTCTGGAGAGACTCCTGGGGGGCTCAAACTGCCATCAATAGACTTCATAACTTCAACAAAATTATACCTATCCTTGAAGAGTAATGGGGAGATAAAGTAAAAGACTATGTGGAAGAATACTACATTGATGGCCTCAATCAATGGAGATGGAAATCACTGAATAATTTAGACCTACCAGACCAGGAGAGATCCCTCTTAGCACGGATCCTAGCCTCAAGAAACCCTGCATTAAATTCTGAAAAAGATAAACTGATGTGGGCAGGATCCAAGAAGGGGAAGTATGAAATTAAGGAGGGATATAAACACCTGTTAATCAAGAAAAATAACCCAAGCACCAACCTGCCCCTAACACTTTGTTGGGATAAAAGGTGGCTACCAAAGGCTGGCCTATTTGCATGGTTGGCAATTCAAAACCGACTCCTCACCAATGAAACCATCAGAAAATAGGATTTGAGGGCCCTAGCAGATGCCCATTATGTGAAATGGAGGAAGAAAACACTAATCATATACTGTTAACCTGTGATTATGCACACAATTGTTGGGGATGGTTGAAAAAACAACTGAACTGGTATACCCCTATTCCTAGCGCTCTTTCTGACCTATTCCATGCTTGGCCCATTCGGAACATAGGGTGTATGTATGAAAATTTACAGATCATAGCCCCCTCCATTATGATCTAAGAAATCTAGAAGGAGAGAAATAGGAGGGTTTTAAAAGATAGCAAAATGCACTGGGCCCAACTATCCAATAAAATCGAAGAAACCATAGTAGATATGGTAAACAACCAGACCTCTAACAATCAGAGGGAGGTTAATATGTCCTATTGGGATGAAAAAATGAGACTAAGGTGGAAGGGTCTAAAGATTCCACCCTTCATAGGAAAAGGTCCACCATCCAACAACATAACATGTGCAAAATGCAAGTGGCTACCCCCCAATGCTGGATGGATCAAGCTTAACTTTGATGGGGCATCGAGGGGCAACCCGGGAGATGCGGGACTTGGTTGTTGCCTTCACAATTCAAAAGGAGAAGAAATGGCCCACATGGCCATTCCCATGGATAAATGCACAAACAATGAAGCAGAGTTGAAAGCATTAGCTGCAGGTATAAACCTATGCAAAGTACTAAATGTAAAGAGGATTAACATTGATGGGGACTCAGCAATAATCATTAATGCCCTTAGAAAAGGGACAATGCCTGATTGGAAGCTAAATGCTTCCCTAACTAAGATACTGACGGACATCAAAACATTTGACAGGGTCATCTATAACCACATCTATAGAGAGGGCAACAAAAGGGCTGACTACCTAGCTAACATGGGGGCTGATGGTAAAACAGTGATCCATGTGGCACTTGGCATCTATCCTTAAACAATATTTTACAACGACACAAAACCTATAAAAATAACAGTATTTACACATATTTATCCACAAATTAACCAAACACCTTATCCCATTATATACATAAAGATAGCCTAAGCCCAAAATTAGGGGCAGGGGATAAGAACTAAATATCTAACACAACCTTTACACTTTTTGTTTAGATCATTTATAGTCATTCGTATAAATACATATACATATACATAATAATTTGTATACACACTGGCATATATAAACTGATTGGAGGAGTTTATCCATTGGCATTAAACTCTGTTATAAAATAGGCAGAACAATCTACATGTTAAATTTAATAAACATTATATATATTGTCTATTAGATATATATGAATATATATTATATATATACATAGATATATATACACATTCTATATATAAATAATATATATTTATATATACATAATATATATTTATTTATATATATAAAACATATATATATTACATATATATATACTTAATGAATAATGAATATATATATAGATATATATACACATTCTATATATACTTATATATATATATATATATATATATATATATATATATATATATATATATATATATATATATATATATATATATATATATATATATATATATATATACACATTCTATATATACTTATATATAAATATTATATATTTATATATACATAATATATATATATAGATCTTATATATTTATATATATATAACACACACACACATATATATATATATATTTATTTTTTTATTTTATTTTATTTTATATATATATAAATACATATTGTATATTGGATATATATATATACATATACATATACATATATATATTATATATCAATATATATATATATATATATATATATATATATTTTTATATAAACATATATCAATATATATATATATATATAAATTTTTATATAAACATATATAGATACTTATAATCTAATATATATATATATATATATATATACACTCTGTTTATTATTCATACATCACTTTTTATATGATAAAATATTTATTCTTCTTAAGAACATGATAATCATTAGCTCCTTATGATGGGTATACTCAAATTCAAATATATACAACCGTATGAAAAATCAAAACTCTTAATCAAAGTGCCCAATCATCATTACAATTCTGATCTCAGAGAGATCCGGGCCATTATGGCAGGTTAGAGTCCCGATGAAAAGGGCATTAGCTGGCTGTCTTAAGCAGTAACTCAAAAGATCATTAGCCAAAATATAAGTATGGTAACTCAAAATGATATCCCCACAGGTGGATCTTCATTTGAAGATTTGGCAATTTTACTAAATCAAATAGAAATGTCCGATGAGGATGAAATGCATGCAAGATTTAAGAGATGATGTGACATTTCAGTCATTAACATAATTACCCAACACAACTATTAAGCCAAGCCTTCGGGATAAAATTGAGAAGCTTTCAAACCAATTTAGGCCTGTATAGCTCTATGTTATCAATACATCCTGGACTATAGTAAAACTAGAAATGGATACCCCGATCAAACTAAGCAGCTCAAAGAGGCAGATGGCCTTCAATGGGGCTATCACTAGGGATCGCCTCAAACCCATTATTCATTTTCCTCATACCTTAGTACTAGATGTTGTAGAAAATATCCTCGGCCTAGACTATCTCACAAATACTGACCGCACTAGGGCAAACTCTGATGTGGCGGCCATGTTCTTGGCTATTACAGTGATCTCCACCAAGAAAAGAGATGACACGGGCGCTCTCTGCAAGGAGGTCTTCATAGCCTCGATCTTGGGCGATTTGGAGAGGATTCTTGTCAATATTGACAATGACTGGACCATACCAAGGCCAGGAGACTATGATGTTTTCATAAGAAACAATAGGTCGATGCCTAGATACCCCATTATCACTATGGATGAGGTAGCTTTTACCAGGGAGAGGAATGCTGCAATAAATAGGAATGTTAATTTCCTGCTGCACTTATTTCATGTGAGAAACCCACCAAAGACCACTTGGTTCGAGGACTTCCTAAAGGAAGAAGGCTTGGAACTGGATGAGGGAGAAGTGATGACCCCTTCTTCAAGCTCAAAATAAGGAGGCTTCGGTTACTGGTTACATGATGTGACAATTTTGTTCCTTCCTTGTCACCATATATTCAGCATAGATTGGTACTCTAGCTTATTACTATATTAAGAAGAACAATGTTAGCATTTGATCAAATTCAGACTTCGAAAGAGATAATAATCTCGCTATATCTTCAGGATAAACATAGCTGGTTTAAATGAAATTAAATAGTATGCATTAACTGTTAATTTTATGGTTTTACTTATATAAACTTCATAACAGCAGCTTGGACTTGTCATTTCAGTTACTATAGATTGCTCATGTTCATATATTTCTACATATGTTGAGAATTAGCCGATACATTCGTACTTTGTTTTGATATTCATAAATATGAATATATACTCATATATATGATTATAAGCAATAGGATTCACATTGGTGGATACATAATCAGGGAGGGATCTGTTAACAAAAATGGCAATGAAGGCCTTCAATTTTTATATGCGTAGAACTATATGAACTAAAAAAATCAATTGTAACGTCTAGTAGTCCTGCCAGTTGTTAAAATATACTCACTTGATACTTGCTACTGAGCTATCTATAAATGAAAGATTGTCTGACATTCTACAAACTGTGGGTTATATGTGGCTTGCATGCAAAATACTCTGGGTGAGAATTTAAGATAAATTCTGCCATGAAACTCATCCAATTCTATTACCCTCTCAGTATAAATTTTACATGGATGAGTGAGTTAGCTGGACACGGATTCAGGCATGACAGAATCCCCTTCACCCCCTTTTGTTATTGTATCCTGGATATCATCCATTATCAGGGATAGCATCCTGATACAAAAGCAAAAGGAAGTAAACAGGTGATTCATAACTTTGGATTATCATTGTTCAAAAAAGGAATTATCTAAAAACTCTATTTATGTTTATGCCATATCGACTACTTTATAATTATAGATAAATGAGGTTAAGAATTTAGAAATATCAGAGAAGGAAATCAAAACACTCTGTTTATAATTTTATGTTTACATTTCTCTGTTTAAGTCTTGGAATGGCAGTTCCAATCAGATAAATGGCTGAGGAATAATCCTAGTATGGAAGATAATATATATTATCTGAAATAGAAAATTAAATGTTACTAACAATCTTGGCAAGTGATTTGAAAACTAACCATGCAGGAGGAGCAAGGTCATCTTTAACAAAAGAAAGGAAGACAGTTGTGCTAAAAAGGCTATAAACAACATGTAATCAATGCTCAAACTCAAGACAAGGCACAAGGAGAACAGTGATAATTGTAATATGCTAATTTGGGGCATGTAAGGGAAAGAAAACATCTTCCCACTTGATCACCCTTAGCCTGGGGTGCTATTGTAATTTTCAAAATCTGCTCATATATGTAATAGCTATAGAAATTTTCAGACTATGGTCCTGGGCAAGGCCAAAGGTTTTCTCGCCTCCACTCTTTCCTACCGGCACCCACACGAGTGGAGTGATGTAAACTTTAATAATGATTAATTAAAAAAAAATTGGCTTCGGCCTCTTACCGATCCAAAAAATATATATATATTATATAGTACGTATTATATAATATATTATTATATTATAATATAATATAATATATTATTACATTATATAATATATTATTACATTATATATAATATTATATTATAATATATTATTATATTATATAATATATTATTACATTATATATATTATATAATATAATAATATATTATATATTATATAATATGTAATATATAATATATTTTTTAAATTAAAATTACAAATAAAAATCGGATATCCGATTTGCATAGGTAATTACCAGGCCAAGGTGTACTGACACCCAGGCCAAGCAAAAAGTCAACACGGATTTTCGCATTTTTAGGCGAGTGAAGAAGGCTATTTTTTTTACATCGCCACTTTTTGGCCCCCCTTGATCCTGCACTAACCCTAGCCCTCTCTTGGTAATCTATCTTTCCCTTAAATTATCTCCGTGGTGCCATCTTATCAATCTAAAGCTATCATCACTTCAATTTTTATTCAAATAACCCCTTCTAAATTTCCAGCACCAAACAATGTCACACAAATAAGTATAGCAAAGCATGGTTGCAGAAAAACTTACTTATTGCCTGAGAAATCACAAAAACCGCACACCTAGTCTCTGCTAATCCTCTTGACAGCTTTTTGCAATTTGAATTTCAAAAAGGCACCTTACCAACAAATAAGCATTAATTATCATCAATAGGGTCGCGCACTTCTGCAATTAATTCTTTTAAATTTCAAATTTTGGCTCCAACGGACCAAAAGGGCTTCTTCTGAGTATTTTTCCCTTTAGTCTCTGATCCGCAATGAGTAAAGGTCGAGCATCTTCCTATCGTGGTCTACCAAGAACCATTAGATCATGTGGATTCAGCGCTCCCTTTAATCACTTTATCCTTCAAAGTGGGCCTATCATTTTGTCACTCGCCTGCTCTTTGTCGCTGATCTGCAATGGGTAAAGGTCAAGCATCTTCCCTTTGTGGTCTAGTGACAGCCGTTGATTTCCTCTTGACTTTGTCATATTGGTCAGTCCCACCATTCAGTCACTAGTCCGCAAAGAGTAAAGGAGGAGCATCTCTTCATAGCAGTCTAGCGACAACCGTTCGATCATCATCTAACTGCTCGATCCTTAAGGTCCTTCCTTACTTAGTCGTCACCACTAAACCATCACCGCTAGCTGTCTCCATTAACTGTATGGATTAATTATTTGACCGGCCCCCGCCGATAGTGGCTTGTCGTTGCGTCGCGATGAATATTCAACACGCAACTTCTCATTGCGGTGTCACGACAACCGTTAGTTCAAAAGAAACTTATCCAGCCTTTAAGAACCTGACGCATACATAAAGAAAAATACTTAGGACTTTAGGAAACTATGAAACATTTCAAATTTAATTAAAACCCGCCCAAACCTAGAACTCAAAATGGCCCCTTTCGACGACACGGTGACCCTTCCACTTAAGTGAAAAAAGCAACGGGCAAATAGAAGTGATTTGGAAATAATGCGACACAAAGGTTTTTTTTTTTTAAGATTTTCGAAGGGATCAAATCCAAAATTTGGAAAATTAAGGATACCAAGAAAAACTTCCAACAACATCCAAAACACTGATAACACCATGGAGGAATAAAAGGAGGGTGTATCGGAATGACCTGCGTCGAGGTGATATAAAGGTGAAAGTAGAACCTAGCCAGGAGGTGAAGTGATCGGTAAGACCTATGCCAACTGAAGGACGGGTGGCGCCAAATAATTGAATTATCAGAAAAGTTATGCCGATTAGCCGTTGTGAAATTTGATTGCAAAACCCTAAACCCGCCATTATTAAATGCAGAGAATGGGCAGATTGGTGTTCGCACGAGGCAAATCATAGGAGGATTTGAGTTGAGTAAATGCTTCTAATCCGTCAAATCCATATATGATGAGTCAGTACAATGATTTTGCATAACAGTTTGAAGCTAACAGAGAGATTGAAGCAATAATAAACTATAGAAAAGGCAAAACTAACAACTATAGATCAATACTTCATGTGATAGAAAATTTGCATTTGACTACATCAATACTTAACAAACATTGTGTTAAAAAATTGGCAGCATGAAGTGTAAGAAGCATTGGTTCTTTACAAATTGTAATGTCCACCATCCGTCATCAGTACATGTAGATGAAACTGACATCTTTAAACATAAAAATATTGGCTACAAAAATCACCATCAAAGGTGCTTCATGCACCTACAATGGTGAACCATTTCTAACATAGTGTCAGATGACACTTTTTCCTATTTACCATAACAAGATGTTTTATAACATAGTGGGTAAGTACCTAAAATAGTGCTACTACTAATTTTACAAAATTATTCCTATTGTCTGCAATAGGGTCATAGAAGTGTAGTTTCAAGTGACATGCAAAACAGGAAATTGTAGATAAACAGAAAAACTAATTCCCAATGTATTGGAGTATGACATCCATGTTCTCTCCAATCTCCATTACTTTGATAGCGGCTGGTGCCGAGAGCCAGTTATCATCAGAGTTGAGTAGTCTACGAAAGGGATCCAGATTCCCATTCCTCACCCCTACCCTAAACACCTCCCACGCCTCCTAGATGAAGTTCTTCCTCCTCTCCCGTGCTGCCCTTTTTCGGGCAATTTCCTCATCTTCACTATCTCACTCCTTTGATTCAGAGGAGATGTAGTTGGTGTGGTTAAAATAGATGTTGAGGGTGCTTACCCAACAATCAGAATCCAATTCTAGAATGGCATTTTCCAGGGCTTGTCCATCAGATGGTCAGACAAAGTCGTTGATCCTTTGTATGGTCTCTTCCTTCAAATTGAATATGTCAACCATAGGGCAAATGATAGCCTCATAAACAAACCCATCACACCAGTATCGATTAGCACCCAATATACCATTAGCCACCCACCATACAGTATTACAGAGCACATCATTTTCTTGAAATAGACGACTGCATTGGGCCTGGATCGATTCCTCTCTACACGGCAACTCAGACCAAAATGATGCACCATTGGTTCAGATCGATACTTCCAGGCTTAAGACTGCAATATGAACCGTTCCTTATATAAAGTTTCGAACTTTCTAGAGAAGTCTAGAGACTAGAACATGCCCGAATTCCAATCAAGGTTCATCCGAACAGCATATCTTTACTATTATGAGAACTTGTCAAGTCCCTACTCATACGTACTTTATCTAACTAGCCTAATACCAATCTACCAAAGCGCATGAAAAAATACAGAGGTCTTTGGTTTGTCCTTCCACTAAGGTATGGCCTACCTCTAGCTAAAACGAAGCTCCCATGCTCGATCCACATTCACCAACATAAAGGGCATTCCATATACTAAAATAGCTTGTTCCACCAAATGGAATAGATAGGGAAATTAAGACCATGCTAAGGAGATTCATCATACCAAGTGAGGCATTAGGAAACTATTTACCAAGGTTTCCAAATACTATTAAATGATTCTATCTCTAAATTTTTGTTTACATAGTCTAACATTTAATTACAATCGTAATGTATAATGTTGAATCTCCAAATTTTTTGAAATAGGTAAGTTGGACACCCATTGGTGCAGAAGCACCTAGCTTTTAACCATTTTTTATGCATTTTCCACATTTTGAGGTGATGATTCATATTTTGGATTAGGTGTTTGAATAATGGAATAATCAGAGCTCCACATGTGTTTTTGATAGTCATTTGAAGGATGATTGTCACCTAGGTTGTTACTTTTCTCAAATCTGGCCTATGAGCCCTTGTAAGCCTAAAATGGCATAAATTTGCATTATGATCTAAAATGAATTGTAAATCCTGATTAGGCATTTGCGCATGTTAGTTTAATGTTAGTAAGTCATGCTAGGAGGTTCAGTATAAGTAAAAATGCCTAAAAGGCAAAAATGCACATTTGAGCAAAAGTTGTCATTGTTGCTTGACAACTTTTTGCAACTTTTTGAGAAACTTTGCAATTTTTTAGCAAATCGGTGGTTAGGCAACCGATGAAGAGTTGATTATGACCAAAATTGCATATAAAATGCTCTGAGAATGATTCTACATGGGTTGGAACATTTGTGAGCAAGTTTGGATAGATTTTGAAGACAATTTCCAGATTTTACCTTGTAATTTTGTCATTTTTGTAGCAGCAGTCTGTACCAAATGAATTGACCTTGCTACTGTTCTTTCATATTGGTTTAGTGTATGTTATTTTATTGCTCAGGAGGTGTTTGTAATTTCTTTTGGTGCAGGTTTGAGGTTTGTTTACAAATTTTGCGATAATCGACTGGGATTGACTAACACGTTGTGATCATGTTGTACGAAAGGTATGTTTTGGAGCCAAAATAGCCGAGCTGTGTCTATTCTAGCTCCAAAATGGACCTTTCATATAGCATGTTAGTGACAGTTTAGTCAATCGCAGCCGTTTATTGCAAAATCGACAATGTAAAACACGCGACTAACACGCGTGTTAGTCAATTCGCACTGCCACAACAATCTGTCCATGAATTATGAATTTTGGGTTTAATAATTTTGAGAACATTTGATAAAAATAATTCATGCCTTTTGTCTCTAAATAAAATTTGTTTGCCCGTTACCTTTTTCTCCACTTAACTGGGAAGGGTCTTTATGTCGTTGAAAAGGGACCATTTGAGTTTTAAGTCTATCCAGGTTTTGTCTTTTAAGTTGGATCGCTTTAATTTTCCTAAGTATAATTATGGTTTTATAACGTATGCATCAGGTTCTTAAAAGTCGAGCAGGTTTGTTTTAATCCAACGGCAGTCGTGATACCGCAATGGGAAGTTGCATGTTTAATACCCATTGCGACTCAGCGACAAGCCGCTAGTGGTAGGGCCAGTCAGAGATCCAGTGCTGGCAGTTAAGCGCTAGCGGTTAAGTGATGAAGGGATCTTAAAGTTCGAGCAGTAAGGATTTCATCTGACAGTTGTCACTAGACAGTGATGAAGAGTTGCGAGTCCTTTTACTCTTTGCGGATCAACGACTGAATGGTAGGCCCGGAAAGTGTGAAGATGAAAAAGCACTTTAAACTGTGGTCAAGTCCAAGGAAAATCAACAATGGTCATGAGACCGTGATAGGAATATGCAAGTCCTTTTACCCATCGTGACTCGGCGACCAACAAGGTCATCGGAGAACGTCATCCCACACCACTCCAATACCCGATGGGCTAGACGGCAAAGGCGGTATCATCGCCATAACTTACTCCGATGAGGCAATACCAAAAGGTAGAAATACTAAGTCATCGAGATAACTCAAATCATTGGTGAGAGGCATTTTGGGTTACATCGATACCCGATGAGGGAGACAAAGTCGAGCATAGAAGAGGAAGATAAGGTTATCGATTTTTTTCTACCATATATATTGAAATCCTCCAATTTCTTACCGATCTAGAATAGAAACTCAATTGTGCTACAAGAATTTAATTTTATTTGTAGTCATATATATTGAAATGCTTGAGTTTGATGTTATAGAACAATTTCATGCACATACAATCAAAAACACTTGTTTTTTCACCATATATAATGAAATGTTAACAACAATTTCAAAACAAGGAAGATAAGAGTATCAGTTGGTGTCAACAATTTTTATTTTTGTCCGATAAAGCTATGTTTTATATTAATTCTGAAAAATGTTTACATTCTAAAAGATAAACCTCCACGGCTAGCTGACTAGACCATCGAAGCCGGTATACATAACGGTCCATACATAACACATTCAAAAACATTTAAAAAAACAAACACAGTCATTGCTTCAATAAAAGTTGTATGTGCCATCTCGCTACTCCAGGTGAACAGTGACCGTGCCCTCTTCCACATCTAGCACTTCCATGTTCCTAACTTGGTTCATTTTTGTCTCCCTACTGGAGCCTTCATCGAATTGCAGCACACGACCCTTCTTAGTTGTTCCTCTTCCACAAGGTCGACCCCATCATTTTGTGCATGCAGGAACCATTTGTTGCACAAGTGCTCTATATTCTGATTAAAGTCCCCATTTTGTAATCTCCACACGCGCTTCCCAAACATAGACCGTCTCAAGGTATTGCACAATACCATACATTCGAGCTTGTGCTAAACTTCTTCTGGCCTCTTTATCGAATGTGGCGTTCCAAAGCAAGAACAATCGCAAGGGAGGAGTGAATTCACTCATGTGAATCCACGCTCCATTAACACTTTCAAAGTCATCCATGTCTCATGCCAAACCTAATAAATCTTCCATTCTTCCGAGCCATTCCTTCTTCACACACCTGTTCATGATTTTTCTGACTTTCAGAACAGGTCGGAGCTCCAAACACCATGCTATAAATAGAGACACTATATCCGCATTCATTTTGTACATCCATCCACCATCTACGTACTCAAGTCCAAGGATCAACTTCACCATGGAAAGGAATACGATGTCTTCATAGATAAACAGGTTCATCAACTTATCATCACTTATTCGTCCCCAAAATGTGACCTGTGTTTTACTTGTCTCTAAAGAAAAGTTGGCCTCCATATTTGAAATTGAGATACATGTGATTTCAAAACGGACATGCAAATCTGTTAGACTAATAGCGACGTCTATAAATTATTTGAATTTTTACCAACCTATGCCTTAATTTTTTAGATCTTTCTAATAACTAAGTTCATCTACCACATGTTCCATGTTATTCTAGAATCTAAGTTTCTGCACAATAGTCTATGGATGTTTTTGTAAACTTACACATATCCATATCATGCTATCCTATGAAGACCTTAGATTCATATGATGCACACAGCTAATAAAAATTTTCTTCGACTAACAAGGCACGTTATGCACTTTTGTGCATGACCACTCCAAAATGGTAGTACGCAATGACTAACACGCCTGTTAATCGCACGTTTTACACCGTTGAATTTGCAATCAACGAGATGCGATTGACTAACACAACGCTAACACACTGTACAATAGGTGCTCCGGCTCCAAAGTGGACCTTTCGTACAACGTGTTAGCGACAGGTTAGTCAATCGCAGTCGTTAATTGCAAAATCGACGGTGTAAAACGCTCTACTAACCCGTGTGTTAGTAAATTCGTACTTCATTTTCGAACCAGAATACACACACACGCGACTAACACATTTGTTAGTCAATCCGTACTGTCTTTTGGGAGCCAGAATAGACACGTTCGGTCGCAGCTCCAAAACAAACATTTTTTTGTTATTGTAGAATATTTATGTAATAAATAGTAAATCGTATTAAAATAAGAAGACCAAAAAACTTGTGTAAAATAATATGCAAATTTATATGGGTATTTCTACATATTGATTTGAATCATTTGAAGATAATTTGAATATTAGTGTTATGCTATATATTTTACGTATATTGTTGTCTTAGAATGAGTGGTATTAGATCTATGAGCTTGTCAACCTAATTGGGTACATTTAATTGTTAATCATGGAAGGACTAACATGCGTGTTAGTCAATCCGTATGGCGGAGTCCGCATGGCTGCGGCTATTGCGTGACTAACACGCATGCGGAAATTCTAGTAAATCCTTATTGTGGTTTTGAAGCCAGAATAGAAGAGTGTGCATCTCAGGAAGCATAATGAGAAAAGGCACCCCCTTATGGATGGAAGAAGTTCCTACTTGATTATGGAAGTAAAAATTACAAATAATGGAAAGTTACACTATCGGGATAAGTAACCCTGATAAAAACACGCAACAAATACTAGTTGTTGATCGGCGTATCATATACCGATAACAATGCATGGAAATCAAGGTTGGACCCTTTGGCATCACTCTCGCCGATTAAATTATGAAGTCAACGGCGGTTATATCGGAGAAGCATATACCGATAAGGCTCATCCGTATAGTGAACATAAGCGGCAAAAGCATAAAATTGTCTTGCCGATAACCGATGAGACTATCAATAAGACTTATACCGAAAAGCGCAATAGTGGAAATGTCACCAAATGTGAAGGTTGTAGCGAAAAGAAAGTCTGAATAGCTTCGCTCAGACATGACAGACCAAATAGACGCAGGCAACCTAACACCAATTCTAACCCTAATATGGTGGACGCGTCTATTCTGGCTCCAAAACGATAGTACAACGAGACTAACATGCGTGTTTGTCGCACGTTTTACCACGGCTTTTTGGAGCCAGCAAACATGCGTCCCGCACTATATCTAACCCTAACGCGAATAATTTCCCACTAAAGCAAAACAAGAAAATTTTCCCACTACATATAAAGCAAAACAAGAAAATTTTCCCACTGCATATAAAACAAAATAAAAATTGAAAACAAAGAATTGCAACCCAGAATATACAAACAAAAAAAAACTCGACTTGTCCACATACCTGACAACCTTCAACAATGCAGGCTGCCCTTCAATAATAACTCGCTGCCTCCTTCTTCAAGCCCTTATTTCTCTTCAACAATAGCAGAAGACTTCAACAATGAGGACACTTGCTTTAATCGCACATTAGTCTCATTAGTCCTCCTTTTTTCCACGAGGCATAAAATGGCGCAAGGTATTCTGAAACGGAGGTACAGAGACGTGTAGTATAGTTTACCTAACACACGTGTTAGTGACGCGTTGTACATCGTCGATTTTTCAATGAACGGCTACAATTGCATTAGTCCCATTAGTCCTCCTTTTTTCCACATGAGGCAGAAAATGGCACGAGGTATTCTGAAACAGAGGTACATGGGCGCGTAGTACGGTTTGCCTAACACGCGTGTTAGTGGCGTGTTGTACATCGTCGATTTTTCAATGAACGGCTGCAATTGACTAAGAACTAAGCCACCTGTCACTAACACGTACAAGAGGTTTTGGAGGGAGCCAGCGCGTTTTGGAAGCCCGCGCCCTCTTTTTCCTGTTGTTTTGTCATCCGAACACGGTCATCTACAGTTGCCATCGATTGTTTGTTTTTCATGGCTTTTAATGTGCATGTTATTTACAACACACCTCCGCGAGCCACGGCCTAGGATTCGTCGTCCTCCGGCATGTCCATGTAGTTTCGCGTGGGCCCTGACGTTTGAAATTGGCGAATCCAGGACAAGTCCACATCATTTTCTTGTGGTCTGGCCGCTGCGCCAAGTTGGCATGGTATGCATGTCTCGAACATGTATGTCGATGCATGTCGTTGGTACGACAGGTCACTTTTGGAGCCAGAATAGACACATCCTGTTGGCACAATGTTGTTCTCCTCAAAGTCGATGAATTCCTTTGGACATCCTTGCACAGTAAGATCCTGACTGGAGATTGATTGCAGTGTTTGGGACCTCTTGGGCCAGTTCGATGCATTCTATGTAAAATTGATGCAGAAACTATTGATCACATTCTTCTCAACTGCCCCTAGTGATGCAATGCTCGGATTGGGCTCAACAGAACCTCTCTTGGTTTGGTCTGAGACACAACTTTTGGTGTTCTTTCATTACTTCAATGGCCAAAAGGTGGGAAAGGCAATGTTTGGGGAGACATATCGCTCATGGCTCCTTCCCTCGTCACATGGAACCTCTGGAAGGAGAGGAATAGACGCATTTTTAGAGATGAAGAACTCCCTTGTGTCTCTTCCAAGATTAATTATCAGATTGTGGAAACTCTGAATAACCATGGAACCAACTTGTCCACTCGTGTTTTCTCTTGGAAAGATTAGCTGATAGTTAACGCTTGGTCGGGACTAAAGAGTCTTGCCACTATTAACAATGGAATCGATACAAAGTCCAAGAGAAAATAGACCAGATGAGTTGCACCGCACAGTGGGGGATTAAAATTAAATTTCAATGGGGCTGCAAAAGGCAACCCCAGAAAGGTTGGCTTCGGATGTGACCTTAGAGTTGAGAATGGTAAAGTTATTTGGGCCCTTGCAGGAGATATTGGTCTCAAAACAAATAATTACGTTGAGTTAACAACCTTGATCTGTGGGCTGGAAGAATGTACTAAATATAATCGAGACCATGTTGATTTGGAGGGCAATTCCATGATATGTATAAATGTTATAAGATCCAAAAGCACGACAAACTGGAAGCTAAGGAATCTATTTAAGCTTGCTAGGATTTTGTTGGAAAGCATGGAGTACACTATCAGTCATGTTTATCATGAGGCCAACAAATTGGTTGATGCCTTGCCAACATTGGGGTTCATTGGAAAGAGAGAAAATTGTTCGTATAGATACGCACAAATACAACCATATATCCCAAATTGTAACAGATGAAGACTCTTATGTCCAAGGAATAAAGACCACAAATGGCAGACTGCATATTAGTGAAGAACGAGTTGACAGTGCAGTTCCAATCCCTTGACTTGGTAGATCAGGAAATCTCCCTTGAGATCCGATTGTTAAAAGATCATGAGTCAATTTTGATCACTCTGTGGAGGATGTAGATCTTTGTTCTATCCTTTGGAATGTTTGTGTATTATGCAGTTGTGGGATCCTTACCATGGACCCAGCTGAAGGAATGTAATTTTTTAAATTAATATATTTATGAGAGTTGTCCCTTGACAATGCTTTACACACATGTATGTGTAAATATATATATATATATATATATATATATATATAGATATATATAAATATATTTTTTATATGTATATGTATATGTGTATATATGTATGTGTATATACATATACACATATACACATACATACATATATACACATACATATACACATACATATATACACATATACACATACATATATACACATACACATATACATATACATATACATATACATAATTTAATGTACATTATAAAATATATATTATATATTATATTATATTTAATAATTCTTAGTATAAAATATTTTAGTAACTAGTAAGAAACACTTATTTAGCTCTCCAAATTTTATTGAAATAATATACTTATAGAATAAAAAATGAATCTCCTCCACAATATTTAATGTCTTGCTTTATGTTTCCTACAACTTGACAAGATAACCAATTTAAAATAAACTAAATAAAATTTAATTGGAAACTTCACAGACATACTTAATTATCATCATGATGACCATGTGGGAAAATTCTCGAAACATCTATACTTTGGCCTCAAAATGAGTAGTCATGTCACTTGTAAATATTATAACAAAAACCTATGTGCAAACCATGTCATGTTCAACATTTCTCAATCATCTTCTGCTTTAAAATAGGTATTTCCAACCCAAATATTCGAAAGGCCAAGATTATAATCATTGAACGGTGAATGGTGAGTGAAAAATAGATAAAAAGATGGGAAAAACAAGATTTGAATGGATAAAGAAGACTGAGGATGATGAATGATCATGATTGTTGCATCCCTTATTGCAAAACAACACCTGGAGCAGACTCATCAAGGGCAAACTATTGCTACAAAATAGAAGTGACATGAGTAAAAACCTCAAGGCCTTAGGAGGCCACACTAGTAGGATCCAAGGGGCAGCAAAGGCCATAATAGTGGTAAGAGGCACAACCTCATCCCAGGAGGATTCATCATCATCATGTGAAGAGTCATCAAAATCAAGAGACTTGACAGTCAAATGATCAGCGCTGGCATCTTTCCACCAAATAGAAACACCTTTACGACGTGAGAGAGAACAATCTAAAGCTAAGTGACCATTTGAGAAGCATATATGACAGCAAAAAGGGAGGCTCTCATAATCCAACGATTGAGTCCATGGCCTATCCTCAACCATAAGAACCACATCCCTAGGGAGAGGCATAGAGATGTCACTATCAATTAAAATGTGAGAAAAAGTAGAATGACCTATAAAGGACGTGGAATCATCAACATTCAAGAATCAATCGGTAGAGTTGTCAATGGGTTTGTAACAAGAATGCTCCCAAAAATGAAGAGGGAGATTGGGAAGGTGAACCTACACCACACGCATATTGAGTGGTTTAGTAAGAGGGTTAAAAAAAATTGTCCAAGGTTTGATCGAGAGAGAGCTAACTCCCCAAGCCCACAACTTTCCCAACACCAAGTCACAATCATCAAAAGAAGCAAAAGAAGAAATGAAAAACCCTTAGCACAAGGGAAAATCTCAATGTTACCGGCAACCAAAGGCTTCCAAGAATCACTCACCCAACGATGTAGATCAAGGAGAGAAGGTCAGAACCCAACAAATTCGCACTTTAACCCACAGCGTTGGTAGAAAACAACATTTTCAACTACATCTTGGCCACAAACCACCACATAGGATGTCTTGGCACAAGGAAGAGGGCGAAATTTCCCCTTGGGAAGACGAGCATATTTAAAATTTTAGCCTTATAAATGTATTTAGGGCCACTAACAATGTGGTCCCCTAATAAACATTGTTCTCTAGCACTCTTATTTTTAAATAGGGCATGTCATCAATTTATTTGAAAATAAAAAAATTATTCATGTAATGACACGGGATTTATTTGAGTAGCACGACAGGATATAATATATTCAAAAGATGATGATCATGCATTTTGGACTACATGATTTTGAACAAAATTTTCTTGTAATGATGTGAAAGAGGCCTAACATAGGTTTTGGGGGTGTTTTTAGAACAAGGAATCTCCACATAACATAATGCTTCAAGTTCTTGTTACAATAATTATATACATGATATCCAATGAAAGATGGAAATATGTAGAGGGAGAGATAGATCAAGTTAGACAAAAGAAATTGAATTGTGACTTTGTCCCTTGAATAAAATTGTTTTGTGATCTTATATGTCGAATTCAAACATTCTCTTATCCCAAGATGGCATTTTTACCAAATAAAATAAATGATTATTGAATTCTATGTCAAACTATTTGAATTTAGTACCTCATTTTAAAAATATTTAGTGCCAAGGATAAGGACAAACACACTCTTTCACATTATTACAATGGATTTGGATTCATTGATAGACATGTGTAGATAGTTTTCAATTGTCTAAATGAAGCTTCTTTAGATTTGGTGAATTTTACGTTGGGAGCTTTGGGCTTGGGTGCCTTTATCTCATGAAGTCTAAAACATCTTTACATGAATTAAAAACATCAAATTTCTGCAATCCATGAAATTTTGATTATTATTTTTCTAGATTCAACTGTGTAGATTTTTGTATACCAGCATTTCAAATCAAACTCTAGGATCCATCATCAAGGAATGAAAGCATGAGAAGAAAGAAATGATAGTTTAGTAGACCGAAGTGCCTAAATAGATGGAGGGAGTTGGGACCTCAAGGCTAATTGGCACAAGAAGACCATGTAAGAAAGAAGAAGGGGAAAGAACTAAAAAGAAGGAAAGGTTAAGAGGAGAGAAGAAGCCAAGAGGGACTAACAATTTAGTGACAAAAGGACCGATGTGTTATTAATTAATAATCAAAAACTAAAAAGAGAAACAAAGAAGAAGGGATTAAATAAGAATTTAATAACAAAAGTAAAGTGAAAACTATGATAAAAAGAATAAAAAATTAACAACTGCTAAAGTCTAGAAATTAAAGAATAATATAAGATTGATAAAATACACAAAAAAAGAAGAAAATATTATAAATACAATATATGCACATTTTTAAATAAAAAAGAGAATATTAAATAAGAAGATCTATTGAGAAGGAAATAATGAAAATAGAAGATCTATTGATAAGGATATAATGAAACCAGAAGATCTATTCATTTTATCCTTATCAATAGATCTTTTTTAATTGGTAATAGAGATATTTTATTGATTTAAAAGAAAAAAATTCATGTATAGAAGTTTTTAAAAATCATTATCTTCCACAATAAAACAGTTTGTATAAGACCACCATGACTACCGTGCAACTACTGCCTTGACCATCATATATCAACCAACATATATTACGATTACAAAAGCCATTTTTCAACTTTTCAAAGTTATCCCTACTACATGCGATCCCTTCCAACACTATTCGAAACACCTACTATCCATGAAAATGAAACCCTAAATGACATGTTTCATACCAAACAATGTTTAGTATTAACAAAATTTACAACATATACAAAAGGACACAACTTACACAAAATTATGCAACAAAATTTTAATAAAAAAAGAGCATCATCATTTTGTCTTTTTCGACCCAAGAGGGTCGTTCACCCAAATAGTCCTTTGGGTTGAAATTCAAACATTTCTTGCCACTTTTTGTCTGTGCATCCTCAACTAAGCCAACTCCACTTCCTTCTCACACATAAAGTCTTTGAGGGCACTCCACCCGATCTGAAGTTTGGTGCTCCACTCATCTTTGGTGGGCATTGCACTCCAACAGATAAAGGTCTGAACCAGAGGCTTAAGATCCCCCACCTGCAGCCATATCCTATTCCGAGCCAAAAAGCCAACCCCTGGTTGAGACAAAGCCAAAAATGAGTCCATCTTGTACTTCCATTTATCCTTTACACATTGCTCCATCACCCAGTAAACCTCCTCCTTGTCACCCAACTCCAAACCCCACTCCATCACCATTGAAACAATATCAATGTCGGAGCGGTAACGGTGTTCAAATTTCATGAACTCCTCACCTAACAAAATTTCCATGATCTGCATAAAAATCGGCTCATCAAATTTAAACAAACTTTTCATCCTTTTCTTCATCACCTGGTCAAGAAAGGCCAACTGTTGCTTTGGGATGACTAGAGTTAAATTTGCTTCCATCTTTCACTTTCCCATGCCACCTATCGTCACCTTCACATTCACAGTTCTCAAAAACTTTCGTAGGGTTTGGGATGGCACAAACCAAATATATCACCTGGCCTGTCCCTCGTATTAAATGCACTTAAATTTCCTTTATTAAATGTGGAGTTGGCAACCTATGATCCCCTTAAAAATTGAGAACAATCTTGAAAAATTCTCCCAGAATTCGTCCTTTTGCCCATCATTAAAAGCAATTGTCAGCTTTGATAATATGTCTACTGTAGTGTTTTCACCCTTGAGGGTGTGAGTGATTTTAAAAATTTTAAAGGAGATCAAATAATTTCGAATTAAATGAAAAAAATTATTTAATTCTAAGCAATTGCCTCCCCTTTAGTAATTTCATTAACAACAATCAATGAATCCTTCTATAGGTGAACCTTTTCAATGGCCAATTTCGTCACCACTTAATTGGCCAAGAGAGCGGGCTGAATTTTGACCTTATTATTCCTTCCCTTAGCTAATTTTTTAGCTCCCACAACAATAATGTTTCCATTCCAATCCTACGCCACATTTCCTGCACCTAACGGACTCGGGTTACCAAAATTCAACTTTATCCAGCCTTCACCTGATTTCATCCATTCAACTTCCTCTTTCTCCTTATTAACTGGATTAACTTGGATAGGCCCATTAACAGGCCTATCAATATATCTTCTTATTTTATATCCTCTTCTTTAATTTGAAGTGTGCATCTATTCTATTAATTATAATCTATTCTTCTTTTTTGTGTCATTTATCATTATATTATGTTATTCTTTAATTTTTAGACTTTAACACTTATCAATACTTTTATTCCTTTTATACATATTTTTCACTTTATTTTATTCAATAATAACATATTGGTCCTTTTGTCACTAAATTGTTAGTCTCCCTTGGCTTCTCCTCTCCTCTTAACCTTTCCTTCTCCTTAGTTCTTTGCCCTTCTTTCTTGCATGGTATCCATTGGTTCTTGTGCCAACTAGACTCGAGATCCCATATTTAGGTACCTGGGTCCACTAAACTCTCACTTCTTTCTTCTCATGCTTTCTTTACCTGATGATGGATCATAGAGTTTGATCCAAAACGTTGGCATACAAAAATCTACACAATTGAATCCAAAAAAATAATAATCAAACTCTTTACATGAAGGCTTCATTGTTAATTGTTTAATTCTATTTATGAAAATAAGGGCTATTTTTAAATATCATCTAATCTAATAGTCAAAGATTAATTTTGGCCATTAAAAATAGGATAAATATTTATCATATTTTGGTTTGCATAAAATATAAAATTACTATTAACTACTTGACCATTGAACTTTGAAATAGATGGTTTAAGTAGAGTGGAAGATCAGAGGATAGATTTTGAAACTATTCTTAGAAGATCTTTTTCACTCTTTCATTGACCCTTTCTTCAATGACATTAGAGGATGGTCATACTTGAGGGTTGCAAGTACTAACATCTATCGAAGATGTATGTTTTAAGCAAGGAATTATCAATGGTTTATAGAAGTGTGTATGATTTGCAATCCTTTAAGCCACGACTTAAGGTTGGGGTTGAAGAATTTGATGGTAGCTCAAAGGGGCAAATTGGAGGTCTCAAATTTAAATGTTTCTTGTTTGGGATGTCGATCACATGGTCCAAGATTGGGATCATGGAGAATGTTTTCATGATATTTACTTCTTAAGCTTGAACCCTTCTATTCACAACGTTTCTCAATCAATGCTTTTCGCTAAAACACTATCACATAGGGATCACACATTTCTTAATTTAGATGCTATATGCATAACAGGGAGCTAAGTAATCTAACCCATCTCCACCCCTTTAGACTTTATTTAAAATTTTGTTAGTAGTAAAGGTCATCATTAAAATTGTCCACACATAGACAGGTTTATGAAATTTAAGTAACCTCAAAGAGTTGCAGAGGGACATATTTAAAAGTCACTAGGATCTATCAAGTCACCAATAATAGAGGACCAAACATTGGCACCCAACTGTTAGATACGAGTAGCCATTTAGTGTCTAGTCTTGAACATCCAAAATCTTGGTAGATACCTTTCTCTAGATTCCTTGAACCATTCTAACACTAAGTCTTCATTGAAAACTTCAATAGCAATATTTTTCTATTTTAAGTTACTTGTGTTATTCCTAATGCTATTGTTAGTTTGTATTTAGCTTGTAAATTTGATATTGAGTAGTATATTTTCTATTTTTAAAATATATTCAAATTTTCTAAAATAGATTGTATAAAAGTAATCTTTACGTAGTATTCATAATTATGTTCATTTTAATTAAGAAATTAGTATCTAAATAAGCATCATAATCAAATTAATACAAGAATTAAGTTTAAATAGTGTATAAATAACTTCTAGAAGAAAACAAGAGAATGCAATAACACCATATACAAGACTTATGATGGCCAAAACCATAAGAGGAAAACCCCACGATCATCACTCTTTTGAGAAAACTCACATCAAATCTATCAAATATAGACATCCATGAAACTTAAGAGAATGAAATAACACCATATACAAGACTTATGGTGGCCAAAACAATAAGGGGAAAACCCCACAATCATCACTCTTCTGAGAAAACTCGCATTAAATCTATCAAATATTGACATCCAAGAAACTTGAATTACAATCTTTCATCTTTCCTCTTCCGACAATGGCCTCTCAATACACAAAACCCTCTTTGTAACTATCATGAAATGTTAAATATGAGATAATGTATGGATTGTATCTATTGAGGGGGTTTATCATAACATTTCAAAAAAGAAAAAAAAAAATTAAAAAATTAAAAAAAATAAAAAAATAAAAAAAAAAATTATTCATTATTAAATTAATCCATACAAGAAATATTTACTTATTAATTAATTGTATATTTAATATGCTTAAGTATATTTAAAATTGTAGCCTTATAAATGTTATTTAGGACCACTAATTGTACATGTGGACCCATAATAAACATTATGCTCTAGCACTCTTCCTTAATTTTTAATAGATTGCATGCCATCAATTTATTTTAAAATAACAAAATAATCCACAATGACACAAGATTTATTTGACTAGCATGACATGGAATATGATAAATTCAAAGATGATCGTGCATTTTGGACTTCATGATTTTGACCAGAATTTCTCTTAATGATGCGAAAGAGGCCTAACATATGTTTTTGGAGTATTTATAAAACAAGGAATCTTCACATAACATAATGCTCCAAGTTCTTGTTGCAATAGTCATATACATGATTTCCAATTAAAGGAGGAAATACATAAAGAGAAAGATAGATCAAGTTAGACAAAAGAAATTGAATCGTGATTCTGTCCCTTCAATCGTGTTGTGATTTTATATCTCAAATTCAAACATTTTCTTCACTTATCTCAAGATGACATTTCCACTAAATAAAATAATTGCTTATTAGATTCTATGCCAAACTATTTGAATTTTGTACCTCATTTTAAAAATATTTAAACACATTATTTTACATTATTATAGTGGGTTTGGATTCATTGATAGACAAGTGTAGATAGTTTCCAATTGTCGAAATGGGGCTTGTTTAGATTTGATGAATTTTGCGTTGGGAGCTTTGGGGGTTTGGGTGTCTTTGTCTCATGAAGTCTAAAGCATCTTTAAATGAAGATTTATTGTTGATTGTTTAGTTCTAGGGTTATTTTAAAATGTCATCTAGTCTAATAGTCAGAGGTTAATTTTAGCTATTAAAAATAAAAAAAATATTTATCATATTTTGGTGTGGATAAAATATAAAATGAACTTTGATTTAGATGGTGATGAGAGGATAAATTTGAAACTATTCCTAGATTTTTTTTCCCCTAAATGCTATTAGAGTCGTCATACCAAAGAATTGCAAGTGCTAACATCTATAAAAGATATATGTTTTAAGGAAGGAATTATCAATGGTGTGTGCATGATGTGCACTTCTTTAGAAGACTTAAGGTGGTTGAAATTTTTTATGGTAACTCAAAGGGGCAAATTGAAAGTGTCAAATTTTTCGGTGTTATTTTTTTGGTGTTAAAATTATATAAACTAAAAACATTTGATGAGGACATGCCTTTTATTTATTTACAAATGCAATATTATCGACAATATTGTTAGTGTAGGCACAAATTAACATTTAGAATAATCAAATTTGTTGATAAATAAAAGGCATGTCTTCCTCACAAGGTTAAAAAACATTTCATTTATTTATAATGTCAAATATATATGTGATTTTATTTTTCTATTTGTAAAATTCCTATAAAATATATATATATATCATGTTTCTATCTTGCATTTAAATGACAATTTTTATTCAATTTCTCTTCTTTCATTGCATCCAACTCTTCATTTCAACTCTACTACTTTATCAGAAGCTCTATGCAATATCATTTGATACTAGCAAGAGATATTAATCAAATTAAAGTATGTCCTTATCACAAGGTAAAAAAGCATTTCGTTTGTTTATAATATAAAATATATATTTGATTATATTTTTCTATTTGTAAAATTCCTAAAATAGATCTTTAATATGTTTTCTATCATTGCATTGAAATGATAATTTTTATTCAAATTTTCTTCTTTCATTTCATTTAACTCTTTGTTTCAACTCCACTTCTATAAAGTAGTAAGCGCATCTCAGCAATATCTCTTGATACTAGTAGCCATTATAGCTAACTTCGTACACCCTAAACTCTTAGCTCTTATCCCATACATCAAATTTTGATAATAAGAAAAAATTGTTATCTTTGTATGTGATTTAAGAGCTTAAAACTTATACTTCAACTTCTGAATAGTTACAAAGAAAGTATCAAATTTTGATTAAAAAAAAAATTGTTATCTTTGTATGTGATTTAAGAGCTTAAAACTTATACTCCAACTTCTGAATAGTTACAAAGGAAGTATAAAAGTTTGATTTAAAAAAAAATAAAAAAATTGTTATCTTTGTAGGGGAAAGGACCCCAATAGTTGAGAGCATTCAAATTCTTGTGATAGAAGTTGTTGATTTAATACCCCATACTTGCTGATTGAATTTCCAACTTTTGTACACATTAATTTCCAACTTTTATACACATTAAACCAATAGTTATATGATAAGTACCAATAATTGAATGAAATATACTATTTGTTGTGAAAAGTAACCAATCATGTGATGCCACATCAGCTGCACAAGTATCGGGGCCTTTTTGCATACCTATTGGTCTCACTTTTTTTTTGGTCTATTTTGGACACCTTGGCAAAAAGCATTCTGATGTTGCATCATATTTGATGATGTGGCCCTGCAACCTTAGTTGATGTGGCCCTGCAACCTTAGTTATAATCTGGGTACTTGCCAAGTAAGCTGCTGTAAAAAAATCGGAGTGATTTGAAATTTCCACGTAGGATTTTGAGAAGCACAAGTTAGGGTGCACAACTGATGGATCCTTTCCCCTATGTGATTTAAGAGCTTAAAACTTATGCTTCAACTTCTGAATAGTTACAAAGAATATTGGATAATTCTACACACACAGATCAAAAAGTCGTCATTTATACATGTTGCATAATGCCTACTTAAAGATGCCCCAATAATCATGCACTACAACCACCTCAAAATGCAAAACTATTCCAATAAATATTCCTCTTAAAACCAATACATTTTCTTATAATAACTGTTATACATTTTCTTGTAATAACTTTTTTTATCAATACTTAATGGACTTTTAATCATCATTTTTTTTCTTTAAAGTTGATAATTGGTGGGTTGGATGAGCAAAGAGTGAAGTTATTACCAAATTCCCCTTACGTTGGGTGAGCAAAAGGAGTGACCTAATACTAATCAAATCATAAATTTAATGATGCTCGCTTCTGGAATTACGCATGTGCACTAATTTCCGTGAGCAAACCGATATAAGTGTCTAGATTTGCCTTAAAAATGCCAAAGCAATTGATTAGGAGAATCAGTGTTAAAAATGTATACTTGACCCTAGGATTTAATTAAGCTTTCTAAATGTATTAAGTTTGTGCTTGCTCACACTAAGAGAATCCATTTTGTCCCAACATCTCACTAAATCGGAACAAAAAAACAATAGCCCTCAATGAATATTCATGAAGCACTTACCCTCCGTGAACTGCAAAAACAAGTCCACCTTCTTGAACCATAACTTCTTCCCACAGCACAGAATTTACAGTCCAGTTTGGCTTATAACACAAATTTCAAAAAGTACTTACTTTCTGAATCTGAAGGATCATAACACTTCTTGTCACAAACACGTCATATCTTGTATCAACTTTGCAGACCAGAGTCCATGTCCAATCGTGTAGACTTTTGCATTGTTTTATATCGTACAAGTATTTTGCCAAATTAACATTCTTTCTCGCTTCTCTTTGGTTAAAAGGTTCTTTGATATCGCAGAAAAATCTTGCTCCTATGTTATCTCTTGTACCAGAGTCTACATACATTTGCATCGTATTCTATCGTATAGTGCCAATTTAACAATCTCTCTCGCTTCTCTCTTCTGTGAAAAAGTTTTTTGGTGTTACAGAAGACCCTTACTCATGTCGGTTCTCTCGCTTCTCTCTTCTGTGAAAAAGTTTTTTGGTGTTATAGAAGACTCTTACTCATGTAGGACTTATTTAGACTACTTGCAACCTTTTTAAAATCCTTGTTTTGCATTCATAATTCTTTTTTCTTAATTCCTTGCAATGGATTCAGAATTTTTATTTTTTTCTTAAATCCTTGAAATGGATTCGTAATTCCTCTTTCTAAAAATGCATTACATGTATCATTCACACGTTTGTGGAATATCATTAAGCCCTGCTGCGTAAATTCTCTGACAGAAATATATAGTCCAGTGTGCTTCAGCCAATATTACAACACTACTCTCCTTGCTCACTTTGTAGCAATATACAGAGCCTCATTTAGTAAAGATTCCAGTATCATAGACATCATAACTGTATATCTAGTAACTTATTTTCTTTTCATATAAATCCGAAGACAACATATCAGCCAAAAAATTTGAAGCAATGGCCTGACTATGTCCCTATGGCTATATGGCGCTATCTGTGTATAGGTCAGTGCACATGCTGAGCAAAAGACCTCAGCTATTGTTATCTTACACTATCAGCCACAAATTTTGAATTAATGGTTTGACCATGTCTCACAATAGACAATAATAGCAATTAAACAGAAAGTATTGTTGAATTGTCTGTCTATCAGGTTATTTGTATAGGTCCAAGCATGTGCTCAGCAAACGAATTTGGTTATTGTTATCTTAGGGGCTATTTGTGTATAGGTCCATGCACATGCTGAGCAAAAGACCTCAGCTATTGTTATCTTACACTATCAGCCACAAATTTTGAATTAATGGCTTGACCATTGTTATCTTACACTATCAGCCACAAATTTTGAATTAATGGCTTGACCATTGTTATCTTACACTATCAGCCACAAATTTTGAATTGATGGCAATTAAACAGAAAGTATTGTTGAATTGTCTATCTATCAGGTTATTTGTATAGGTCCAAGCACGTGCTCAGCAAACGAATTTGCTTATTGTTATCTTAGGAGCTGAAGAATACTAACTTATTCATGCCTTTTGTTAGATCAAAACTTCTCACTCTAATTTATCAAGCATACGATTTAATCCTTCCACTAACCAGTTACTGGTTTCATTTAAAAATCTATGGTATAGATACATATTAACTTCCTGCTGTCTTGTACAATCAATACTTTTCTCTCGTCTGATTTACCCAGACATTAAAAAAGCCTTCCACTAACCAGACAAATGCATGGCAAACGTATCAATCATTTTTGTATTTGTCAGATTGCATATCTAATATTTGGAGTAAATGTAAGCTTTAACAAATACTGCAGTTGAATGCTAAAATTTGATATGCAACACGATCCAGCATAAAGAAAACCTTAAACCATGTCAAAAGACTGCATTTGCCAACTTAGAAATAGTTCCAGGGAACCCAGAATAATTAATTTCTGTAAGCACCACTATGAACAAAACCTTGAAGCCACAAGGAACCACATTTTAAAAAGCCATTCAAAAAACATAATTCAGTATACCATGAACATTGAAGTGACCACGATATAAATTTGGCTAAACTGTGCCAAAAGTTACGAGAATTCAATGTTTGACAGAAAGTTAAGAAGCCAAAAAAAATTGTGTCTCATGAATTAAAATGAACCTTTGAAGTTCTAAAAACAACAATATACCATTACCGCTTACAATTACCACATAAGGTGTAGTAAACCTTATGTCTCTATAATTTCCTAAAATTGCTCCAGAAAACCTGCAGCACCAATAGAACTTAGTATGCATTAAAGACAAGTGAAGCCTTAATTTTGCTCATTTCTCCTTAAGTGAATCGACAGGAAAATTACCTGTTAAATGGTTTAAACCTTGTACCCACGGCTGTTTCTCCTACCACGAGCTTTCTCAAATTTCCTTCCTTTCGAGCGGACATAGGGTTTGGTGTGACTGTGTGGGACACCAGGTGCCTTTCCAAAATGCTTAACAGCCTCACGGTGACTCTTAGGTCCACGCAAAAGAACCTGACAAACATTAACATTGTTTTAAGCACAAAGCCAGTAATAAAACTCTACAATTATTTGGCAATGTGACCTTAGAGAAAATGAAGAAAAAGGTCCAAAAAACATTACTAAACAAACAAAAAAATTATTACAAAATGATCAGACCGATAATGCCATCCTAAACAGCCAACACGTTCATCAAACAAAATGCATTTACACAGCTATGCTCTATTATAGTACCGTGTTCTGTCCCAATGGTGCAAGCAAAGCAAGTTGATCAAAGGTCAAGCATTCCCCTCCTGCCTTCAAAATCCGGGCCCTAGCTGTTTCTGTGAATCGAAGAGCTACAACCTTCAACGCCGGTAGCTCATAAAGTCTTTTATCATCAGTTACAGTACCAACTAACACAGCAGTACTTCCCTCCTGAAAAACAAAAAAAATGATGTTAATCAACTATACTCTAACATGTTGTCCATCCACTTCATCCATAAAGAGCTACGGAAAAATAAAAAAGCATTCCATTATTTAATGCATCTTAATAAATTTCCTTAATAGCATTTCAACATAATAGTCACTTAAAGTTCCAGTTGTACCCCAGTAATACGTGACTGATGTGAAAGAATTTCTAAACTAGAGAAATGCACAAAATCTTCTTACAATTTTCCTGTTGCATGAAAGATGATGTGTAAGATGTTCTTTTATTGTTGTCTGAACAAGGTATTCTAGATGCACTGCATCAAACAGAGTAGAAAAGATTTTTCATGAAATGTTCTTAACCGTTGCATAAATGAGGTTTCAGTCAACCATAGGCATAAATTGGAAGGGATTGTACTTGGCATGAAATCTATCTTAGTCAACTTACAAGGAAGGATTGTCAAAGGCATGAGATCTCTCTTAAGTCAATTTACAAGGATTGAAGATTCAAATTAGAAAATAGATTTCTTTATTGCATCCTTTACATTTGGGAGCACACAATTTCGGGACTTCGGATTAATTTGTCGATTCATAATCTAGATGTCATCAAAACCACAAAAAAAGACCTCTTTGAGATGTTCTGGAAGAATATTTAGGTATTTAATCTCTTCCATGATGAGAGTTTTATATTTAGCTGTCTAATTTTAGTATCAAAAGAATCACCTTCTTATCATCTAAACTTCAAACTACTTATGATAAGTCGTTTATATTTAGCTGTCTAATTTTAGTATCAAAAGAATCACCTTCTTATCATCTAAACTTCAAACTATTTATGATAAGTTGGTGCTTTACATAGATAGCAACAAACCTCTCTTACTTTGCAGAAAATTGATCGCACACTAGAGCATTGAAACATATATCTTGTCGTTATTCATAAGCTTCCTTTCATCAAATGCTTATCAATATATTATTCAGATTAAAGACAAAATCTTCCTACCCTGTCCAAGGGGTTGAGCTTATTTGGTTAAAGCATTGAGTTCTCAATGTGGAGACCCAAGTTCAACTCCCATGAGGGACACCTTTGTGTGGAATTCTAAGTTGACTCTTGGTCTTCCATTGGTTGTATGATTTCTAAGTTGCGACCCTTGATCTTCCAATTGTTGTTTCTAGTTTGGTGCTCAAAGAGCTAGTATTTGTAATAAGTTTGCTCGAAAGGAGCTGGTATTTGTAATAAGTTTGTAACGTGGATGCTCGAATGAGCAAAAATGAGCTTTGTGATTCTATGATACTTAATACAAAAATCTTCCTCCCCTCATATGATATAACTACCAACATACCATATAGCTTATGTAAAGAAAGGTAAACCATAGTTTAACTTAAGGAACGCGGTGTCTGCTGAGATTTGGATATGGTACAAAATCAACCATCTTTGGATTAAAATTAGTTCTCCACATGAATGACATGCTAGATACTTAAATAGTTTTGACAGGTAACTAAATGGAGCCGTGGTAATTAAGCCCTTCATCTCTTGGCAATATTACCAATCAGCCACATCTTCACTACTAACTGCAATTGTGCCATGTTGAAACTAAGACATAATAAATATCAAAATGACATTATTTTGACACAAGCTCATTAATGGTGTGACTGCCATTCTGTGCAAGTAGGGTCAACCTTCCTAATATAGGAAATGCTACTATAAAAATGCTTGAAGGCTATTACCATGCTCAACCAAAGAACAGTCAAAATGCCACTATTTTGACACAAGCTCATTAATGGTGTGAGTGCCATTCTGTGCAAGTAGGGACAATCTTCCAAATATAGGAAATACTACTTGAAGGCTTACAGATTCAACTAAATCACCTATTTACATAATCCACCTCTTGTAGCAATATGTCACAGTGAAACAAGTTTTAACTCAAACACCTACACACTGCAACAAATTTGGTCTCAATTGAGAGACCAAGTGGTTTACCAAAAGAGACTTTCATTAGAGCCACCGATTAAACTTCCCAAATACAATGCTCGCTGAGTATTACACCAAAGTCTGCGTGGGATGCCTAAACCACGGGGACAAGGTGCTTGAATTAGATCCACCGTAGACAGGCAAATAATTAAGAGAAAGCAAAAGTAACATACAAGCAAAAAAATGAACAATAAGCTATATGGCAATACCTAGAGGCTTCACACTGCCTGATAGTAAAATTATCACAACTAATTCTTAAATCAGATAAATTTGCTGCCTCAACTACTCAACCTAACACCCTCTTCTTCTCCAACCACGTAGCTAATACTACACAACGAATATACTGTGTTTCAAAAGCTAATACTCCCTCCTGTGGTTGAAGATTATGAACAGAGAGCTCACAAACAAGGAACTATGTTGATTTATACTACTAAATTTACACATGATTGTTGGCCAAATTAATCTTTTGTTTTTCATTTTACTCGATGAATTTTGATTCTCTATTAACATTTATGTATATCAGACGCATACCAAATGTGGATTTAAATACATTCACTACTGCCGCAAAACGTCGCCACAAAACAAGCCCTGTGCTCATTATTTACCCTATACTCTAAACGATCGGTGAAAACTCTAGTTGCATTCGATTCGTGACTAAAATAGGAATAATACAACATTAAATAAGTAGAAATATTACTAACCTTTCCCTCCATATAACGCACGAGCCGAGACATAGACAACGGTGCTTTGTGGATCTTGCTCATAAACAGCCTCTTCAAAACCACGGCATTGAAGCTGCTATTGGTTCTTCTCACCAAAAACCTGTAAAGCTGCTCAATGTTCCAGATCGTCGAGCAAAATAGAATTGGGGTAAGGATTCTAGCAACAAAAAAAGAAATCAAAAAGCTTGACAGGTGAATTAATGGAGAAAGCTAATTAAAAAATAAATAAAATACCTTTACAAGAAGCTTGAGGTAAATATCGTCGCTCTTCGGAGCTGTACGCTTGGTCTTCTTGCTCTTCCCTCCTGCTACCAAATCGATACCCTGTTTGCAGCCGAATATCACCGTATTTCAAAAGGAAACAAATCAAATTAAAAAACACCAGTATTATTTCTTTTCTGATGAAACAAACATTAACTTACCATTTTTTCCTGCCAGTGACCTGCACTTCGATTAACGCTCCTGCCGCTCCCTCCTACAACCCTCGAAAAACAGAGACCCAACTGAATGTTTAAACCCGTCGTTTTGTTAGATTAGGGTTAGGGTTTTAAAAACTTTGTCTAATAAAAATTATTTAAGGAAATGTGTAAATGTTGCGTTAAAATTAAATTCAGTCGAACAAGGGAAATAAATTAACCTTTTCTCGGAGGTTTTAGGACTACCATATATATATAATAAATTATAATATAATAATAATATAACAATGTAACATGAAAAATATTAAATAAATTAATATTATGATTATGATTTAATTAAGGCTAGGTTATTGTAGAAATAGGATGGAACCTTGCTCTAAATTTGATCCTAATTCTAATGTCAACCTTGACTTTAGCTATAACCTTAATTAAACCTTAACCATGACACTAATTCAACTCTAACCTAATTCAAATATTCTCTCCTAATTAACCCTAATCTAATATTAACGCTAATCCCAATTGAACCCTAACTCTAACCTTAAACCTAATATAATATTAACCTTAACGTTATTCTAACCCCAACCCTAGTCCTAACTCAAAGATTTCTCCTATAACCCTAATTGGTCCCTAACCCTAATTTAATCTTAACTAAATCCCTATCTCTAATTCTAATTCTAACATTAACCCTAATTGAATTCTAACTAACCCTATTTGAACCCCAACCATACGTTTACCCTAACCCTAATTGAACCCTAACCATATCTGGATAATATCCCTGACCCTAACCCTAATTAAACCCTAACCATAATTGAACCCTTTCAATAACCTTAATTGAACATTAATCCTAAATTGAAATGGACCCTAACTTTAACACTTATTAAACTGCAACTCAAATTGTACACTAACCTTAACCCTAACTCTTATCAAAAACTAACCCTAACCTAATCCTATGTCTGATTCTAATTCTAATTCTAATCTTAAATTTAACTCTAATCTAACATTAAATCAAACCCCAATGCTAACCTTGTTCATAATCTAATGTTAATTGTAACCCTAACCTTATTACTTTTTTTAATTTGAATTCTAACCCTCACATTAACCCTAATCTAACATTAAATCTAACCCTGATGCTAACCCTATCAAAACTCTATTCTTATGTTAGCCCTAACTCTAATTAATCCCTAATCCTAACCCTTATCCTAAGTCGATTTTTTTCTTATAATCCTAATTCAATCATAGTCCTAATCCTAACCTTGTTTCTAATGGCAACCCTAATTTTAGCTATAACCCTAATTAAATCCTAACCATAACACTAATTCAACCCTAACCCTAAATAAAACATTTTCCCTATTTGAACCCTAATCTAACATTAACCCTAACCCTAACCCTAACCCTAACCTTAACCCTAATCTAATATTAACCCTAATGTTATTAAAGTCTAACCTAGCCTTAATCTAACAATAACCCTAACACTAACCCCAATTCTAATGGCAACTCTAATTCTAATTGTAATCTTAATTAAACCATGACTCTAGCATTAGTATAAGCCCAATCAAACCCTAACCCTAATGTATTTTTAACACTAATTGTAGCCTTCACCTCAAACTTTATTCTGTAACTTTAACCCTAACCCTAATTAAACCCTAGTTGAACCCTAACCTAATGATGTAATGTATTAATTAAATTTCATGGGTAATAATATTAACAAATGTAACACTTAACCCTAACCCTAATTGAACCCTCACACTAGCCCCAGTCCTAACCTTGACACTAACCCAAGCTTTGTCCTAACCTTAACCCTAATTGAACATCAACCCTAACCTTATTTAAACACTAACCCCAACCTTAAGTGAACCCTAATCCTGATTAAATTGTAACTAGGTAGCCCAGATTCTAATTGAACCCTAACCATTATTAAACCTTGTTGATAACCTTACTTGAATGTTGGGTAAGTGCACCAAGATGATGTGCAAAAAGGGGGTTATAAGTGGACACCTTTTTTTGGAAATCAACTAAACCTCAACTTCGAGGAGTAAGAACAAAGATTGTAGTACTCTGATTCTAGTTTCCAAACTACTGATAATTTTTAAAATTGGATAAGATTAAGGGGGTCAAATACTTTGCGCACGAAAAATAGTTCTTGATTTTTTTTGAAAAAACATAACATAGTGGTTGGCGTGCGCATCAAAAAAGTCATAATTAGATTTAGTATTTTGACAAATCCTTTGGTAGAAAGATAGTTAAGAGTGAGCACTAGAAGTTGTGTATTTTTTGTAATTTTCTCGAGTATTTTTTTTATGATTTTTCGAAATGGGTACATCCTGAAAATTAGATGCTTGTTCGCGCATGAAGCATAACTTGCATCAAAATAATCAAAAATGCAAAAAAAATTGAAGTGTAAAGAATCAAGTGCACTACAATAATATATAATTTGTTGTAAATTTGGATAAGTATATCAAAAGTTATTTAAAAAACGGTACACATATGTCTCTGAGAACTATGGAGACACTAGTAAAAAAAAAACTTTAATATATTAATGTTGTTCAAATATAGAAAAAATTATATGGTTAGAAAGCTCAGAAGACGTGTGAAATTATGGTGGTAATTTTACAAATACCTAGTTGATGAGGTGTAAACCTAATGACAAGGAAGTTGAGAAACCAAATTGATAAAACAAAACACATGAAAAAGGAGGGAAATGGAGGGAATTCAAACTCCCAAGCCTCAGCCTTGTCATCCAAGGCTATTAACGAGCCTAAACGCGATCATGTTTTTGAAAATAAAAACACAAATGAGTTTTTTAAATATAAAAGCCCAATTGCGGTTTTTATACCTAAAATCCGTGTGGGTTATGTTGACATAAAAACAATACCAATATATAGAAATATATACGTATGTATATAATATGTGTATGCATATGTATATAACATTTCTCTCTCTCTCTCTCTCTCTCTCTCTCTCTCTCTCTCTCTCTCTCTCTCTCTCTCTCTCTCTCTCTCTCTCTCTCTCTCTCTCTCTCTCTCTCTCTCTCTCTCTCTTCCTCCTTTATTTACTCTAAGTAATGCACAAGGTTTTTTTCAAATTAAGAGCGCGTACAGGTTATTGGAATTATGACCATTGGTTCATTGGGGTATTTTAGGGACTACATACGCAAACGGGTTAACTAAACATAACCTGCACACGATTCTTTCACATAAATATTATTGTCAACCACCACATAAGCACTTTTGCAACTTGTTGAAGGCCCCACTGGAACTAATTCTGCAATTTTGCGACTATTTTATGTCAAAGTAAGTGAACCTTTTGTTTTATATGTTCAAATAATTGAATTGTTGTACTAATTGGTTTGTTCAATGTTATTTTGATTGTTTAATAGTTTTGATTATTAAAAATAATGATAATACATGTTTTTATGGTGATTTGATTGTATAAGTTTTTGTAACATATATGTGCAAAATGATTCTATTCATAACAATTGTTATTAACGATGGGAAAGAACAAGCGAGGAACATCTGAACAACAAGAGACTGAAAAGGAAAGACAAAGGGAGCATATGAAGAGATTGTGTGAACTAAGAACAATGGGACAAGAAGGTATGCCATCCACACCATCTCAATTGGATGTACCAAATGAACCTAATGCAATTAAAGAAGAAATCACAATCAATAATCAATCAAATGATGAAAATGCACTAGCTCAAATTGATTTAGCAAATGTACCTAATGCAATTGAAGAAGAGACCGCGATCAATAATAATCAAACGATGAGCTTGCACCAACTCAATTTGATTTATCGAATGAACCTTGGAAGAAGAGACCACGATCAATAATCAATCAAACAATGAACATGCACCAACTCAATTTGATTGACCAAATGAACCTAATGCAATTGAAGAAGAGACCACAATCAATAATCAATCAGATGATGAACATACACCAACTCAATTTGATGTAACTAATGTACCTAATGCACGTGATGCACCAATGTTAACAACTCCTACAATTATTCGTAGGAAACCAAAGTATCTAATTGACATTTATGAGAATATTTTGTAGCCAATGCTCGATAAATTACATGAATGAACTTGTAGAAGAATGGTTAAAAGAATATGGCAACACTATTTTGAAAGCTTAAATCAAATTACAATTTAATTAATTTTTGAAATGATTATAAATTTGAAATTTAGAGAGACGATGAAAAATCTTGGCTTAAGATCATCTGAAAATAATAGTGAAAGAACTATTGTGAGAAATCTATTTGATACATATCGAGCAATTGGTTCAAAATCACATACTAAAGATTCTAATGTTACTCAACGTGTTATTACAACAACCACAACGAGCAAGAGAATAAAAAAGATCGTTTAATAAGAAAAACAAGTAAGTCATTAAACATAAGTAGAACAACATTACGTAATGTTGGTGTTTTGGATATGTTGATATGGTTTTGTCATTGATGTCAACACTTGTCAACATTTATCAGCACTTTGGAGACTCTTGATTATGTTCACCGGCAAGTCAACGACTTATGCATAGTCACCGGTATTTGGTTCACTGGCAGGTTGTATTGTTCACCGGCACCTGGAATGACTTGGAGACTACTTGGTTATGTCAAACACATTGTTTGGACACTTTGTTATGGTGATTTGTTCATTGGTCTATTCGGGCTTGCATAGTTGTTGTTACTGGCAAATAGGTCCAGGTTATGCACCAGCAAGCATATCTATTCCAGATCAACACGACACATTATGAAGATGATTTGTTATTATTGTAAATGCATTGAGCCAGCATGATGCATCGTATATTGATTCATTTGTAAATGATTTTATTGTAATATCTTTACTGAGCCGATCTACTCAATTGGTCTTAGTTTATGGTATAAATGTAAGATCTCATTTGTTAGATTGATATGGGATTGGAAAAAGGATTGTAATAAGGTTTGAAGAAGGCGTATCAGAGCTAAACCGGTACTGAATCCAACATATGAAGATGTTATTTTGAGTTGTACATTATCATTGGATTTAACCATCCAATTGTAGCCAGTGTGACTCCCATTTCGTGATTGAGCAGTGAGCTCTAGGCAGCTGGCCTTTCTGCATGTATAGACTCCATATTGTACACACATACTATCTGCAGTAGTATCATCTGATTGTGGGTAAGGCTTCCCACCATGGTTTTTCCCCTTACAGGGTTTCCACGTACAAATATCTGTGCTATGTGTTGTGGATGTTATTGTCTTTTTATTTCACGCATTAATCTTTACCGGTACTGCAATTAACTAATAAAATTGTCTACCCACATAAAGTTTGGTTTACCGGTATCAAGCATTAAGTTTTGGTTAAGTTAATTTTGGTTTGAATTTATTGGACAACTGATTCACCCCCTGCCACCTCTCAATTGTCTCCAGGACCTAACAATTGGTATCAGAGCCTAGCCCTCTTTTTGCATAAGTTTAACAGCTTGAGGAGATCCATTGTCTTCTAACTATTTCAGGAAGGACAGTCCTAAACTTGATGGAACCAACTATGGCATATGGAAGATCGGGATGGAGACACATTTGAATTGCATTGGAAAGGACATTTGGGATATTACAAAGAATGGTTATACTGCTCCTACTCAAGGTCAACCTAATCCACCAACCTTGGCTAAAGATGAGGAAAATGATTGCAAAGCAAGAGAAGCACTTTTGAGCGCATTGTCAGATCAACAAATCATGGGATTATCAGATAGATCTACTACTAAAGCTATTTGGGACAAATTGGAAACATTGAATGAAGGAGATTCCACAGTCAAAATTGCAAAACTTGAATGCTTCCGGGTCAGGTATGAAAATCTGAAAATGGAAGAAGATGAAATGATTTTTGCTTTTATGGAAAGAGTAAATGAAATTGTTTTGGGTATACAATGTTGTGGAGGAACCTTAAGTAAAGATGGAATTGTTTCTAAAGTTTTAAGAGCATTGCCATCGGCATATAAAATGAAAGTTACTACTATAAATGAATTGAGAACAATGCCTAATACATCAGTATCTAGAGACACTCTAGTTGTAAAACTTTCAACTTTTGAACTTGAGGAATTTGGTCATGTTGCTACAATAAAGACAGATCTAACTTTTAAAGCATCAACATCATCTGCATCATCATCATCATCATAAGACAAATTTAATTGGAAAACCTCTTATGCAAGAGAACTTGAAGAAAGCATGAGAGAAAATGAAGAATTGGAAGAACTTGAAGTAATATTTGCAAGCAAAATGCCTAAAGGTCCAGTTGGAAGTGAGTATGAAGGTAAAGCACCCTTTAAATGTTTCAACTGCAATAAAGTTGGTCACATGGCATCTAGGTGTCCTGATAGACATGCAAGATTGAAAGAAGAAGCTAAAAGAACATATAAGCCTAACCCTGAATATCAGAGATACAAGTTTAAGAAGAATAGAGACAAATCTTGTTACTATGTTGATGAAGGAGTTACTGATGATTCTGATGAGGATCCGACAGACAATGGATGGGCTTTTGTTACTATAACAGAAGATCAATCGGCACCTACTGTTCAACCGGTAGAGCAGGCCCTGGCAGCTAAAATTGAAGATAAGGATGAATGGATCATTGACTCGGGATGTTCACATCATATGACTGGTGATAGAAGTAAATTCTCAACCTTTTAGGAATACAATGGAGGTCTAGTGAGATTTGGAGATGATAAAGCTTGTTTGATCAAAGGAAAAGGCACTATATCTTTTGATGGTAAGCATAATACTAACAATGTTTACTATGTTGAAGGTTTGAAGCATAATCTTTTGAGTGTTGGTCAATTAGTTGAAAAAGGATTTCAGTTACAATTCAAAAATGGTAAATGCACAATCATGAATAGAACTGGCTTAGAAATTGCAACCAATATTCGGACTAGAGGTAATATCTTTCATTTGAATAACTATGAGAAGGCATGTTTGATTGCTCATATCGATGAACATTGGTTATGGCATAAGAGACTTTGTCATGCAAATTTTGATTGCATTATGAAAATAAATACAACTAAGGCAGTAAGAGATTTACCTAAGATTGTTAAACCTCACAATCTGATATGTAAGAAATGTCAATTTGGAAAGCAAGTTAGAGCATCTTTTAAGAGTATACCAGATAAATCCAATAATGCTCTTGACTTAATTCATACTGATTTATGTGGTCCAGCAAGAACTAGAAGTTTACAAGGAGATAGGTATTTTATGCTAATCATTGATGTATGTTCTAGAATGTGTTGGGTTACTTTTCTCAGGGAGAAATCAGAAGCTTTTGGGAAATTCAAACTATTCAAGGTGATGGTAGAGAATGAAACCGGTACGAAAATCAAATGTTTGAGATCAGATCAAGGAGGTGAATTCACATCTAAGGAATTTAATACATTTTGTGAAGTGAATGGGATCAGAAGACAATTATCAGCACCCCAGACACCCTAGCAGAATGGAGTTGTGGAAAGGAAAAATAGAACTATCTTGGATGCAGCTAGAAGCATGATATCAGAAACAAACCTACCTCATATATATTAGAGAGAAGTAGTGAATACAACAATTTACACATTCAACAGAGTTCACATCAAAGGTGAAATCGGTAAGACCCCTCATGAACTATGGTTTGGTAATACTCCTACTCTTAAATATTTCAGAATATTTGGAGGTAAATGCTATATTAGAAGAGATGAGTATATTGGCAAATTTGATCTTAGAAGTAATGAAGGAATATTTCTTGGTTATTCATCTAAGAGCAAGGCATATAGATGTTTTAACAAGAGATTGCAGAAATTTGTTGAGAGTGCAAATGTGAAGATTGATGAACAGTTTAGAGGAAATTCAAGGTACATGGACTCTGAACCGGCAATAGAGATAATAACAAATGAACCTTCCATTGATTGCCAAGAGAATAGGGAGAGAGGCAAGGAGAGGACTCCTGGGTGAGGCAAGAGTGATTGTTTGTTGGTGAGGTGATGCATCCTGGAGAGGTGGACTTATGGTTGGTGAAAGAACCCTATGGAGTAGCCATTGCAAACTCCATTAATAGGAGTAACTGAATGATTGTTTGAAGGCATATATAGCAGAGGCATACAAGAAGACAAAGAGGCATAAAGAGGCAAAGGTGAAATGAATACAAAGATGAAGGTTTCAGTCTAATTTTATTTTTCTTGCAGGTTATTATCCCTGTGTTTCCAAGGGACTTGGAAAGCTTTCAAGGTCGATAGTATGGTGCAGGAGCACCTAGCACAAAGGTACACCAAGAGGTTAAAGATCATGCCATGAGTCATTTCACTCATATTTGAGTTTATATGGTCATTTTAATGTATTTGAGTCCATTGAGTCAAAATGTAAAGGGTTATGAGCCATAATTGTAACAATTTGTAAAAGTTGCTCAAGTTGTCCTAATGGGTCCTAGTTGGGTCAAGAAGGTCAAAAATATGTAAAATACCCAATGAAGGGTAAAATGGATGTAATATGTTATGTTTAGTCCATTTTTGAATATTTAGAGGGTCCATGTAAATTTTGGAGTCGTTCTTGCAAAAAATGTAAAAGTTGCCTAAAAGTTGCACAAACATTGCAAAAATTTAACAAAAATGATGAAGAGTTGGTTCCCATTGGTCTTGGAGGTAGTTAGGAAGGTATGAATGGTCAAGAGGCTTTAAATACCATTGTATTATCAATCCACAACAAGATTTGAGGAAGGAGAACATTTTGGTATATTTTGGTGCACTCAATTCTTGTTATTTTGATTGGTTTTAACTATTTCTGAGTTGTTTCCAGGCCTTATGCGACCTGTACAACCTAGAAACAATGTATCAATAGTATTATTAGATAGGAGAATGAATAATCCTTCCTTTGGTTTTGGTTTGGAACATTTTCATTGTGAAATGAATGAGATATGAGGATTTTACTAAAAACTGCATGGAAACCCTCATTAACAGTGTTAGTCACAAGGATTTGTTGATATCTCACAATGTAACCATCCAAAATTTGTAATATTATGGATTTTAGAAGTGGATTTAATTTAATTCAATATGGTTTTGATTTGGTATTGGATGGTTTGGTATTGTGTGAGTAATTTGATGCCCTAGTCGGACTGGGCATGCACATTTCTGATTTTGTTTTGTGACAGTCAAAATAGGCCTCGGTGCAAAGATCATATCTTTTAATTTCACCGTTGGATCTTTACAATTTTTACATATGTTTTATTAGGCCTAGTTATCTATCATTTCACTGGAGAGATTTCCAAAATGTTGCTTGGTTTGCAGGATGTGAATAACAAATTACAGGGTAGAAAAACTGTTAAAACTGGGATAGATTTGAAAGATGTTTGGAGCACGGGTTTAATGGACTCTTGGAGGGTAGAAGATTGATGTTTAGGGCTTGAAGGTAAATGGTAAGATTTTTTTTGAATTGTTTAACATTGTGTTATGAGATGGAAAGGTGTTGAGTTATCTGGTGCTTTGGAGACAATGATGTTTGTGTTGATATTGAGGGAGTTGATTTGAAACTAATGTATGAAGGTTTTGATATTGGATTGATTGAATGTTGTTATATGCCTCAAACCTATCAAGGTTGCAGATTGATGATGGTTTTGGGTCATTGAGCACCTCAAGATTGGGACTCCATGGTTGATTTGGGGTTCTTGGTTGGTTTTTCATGATGCTCTGCATCATTTGAAGATCAAATAATTGGAAACAAATATCAAGGAGTTATGACTAGAGGAAGATTGACAAATGAAGAGGTATGTCTTATTTCTCAAATTGAACCAGCATCAATTAATGAGGCATTTGAAGATAAATATTGGATTAAAGCTATGGAAGATGAATTGGAACAAATTGAAAAGAACAATACATGGATATTAGTTCACTGGTCTAAAGACAAAAATGTAATCGGAACTGAATGGGTATTCAGAAATAAACTTAATGAAGAAGGCAAGGTAATCAGAAACAAAGCAAGATTAGTGTGTAAGGGATATTCACAGAAAGAAGGAGTTGATTATAATGAAACATTTGCACCGGTAGCTAGAATTGAGGTAGTCAAATTATTCTTGGCTTTTGCAGCCCACAAGAACTATAAAGTATATCAAATGGATGTTAAATGTGCATTTCTGAATGGAGATCTTAAAGAAGAGGTTTATATTGAACAACCTGATGGATTTTCATTGACAGATGACAAAGATATGGTTTGCAGGTTAAGGAAAGCTTTGTATGGACTAAATCAAGCTCTTAGAGCTTGTAGTGCTAGAATGGACAAATATCTTTTGAAGATTGGATACACTAAAGGTAATGCAGACAACAATCTATACTACAAAGTGACTGATGATGACATCTTGGTTATTGAATTTTTTGTTGATGATATAATCTTTGGAGGAGAAGATGGATTATGTAAAGACTTTTCTAATAAAATGCAGCAAGAATTTGAAATGTCTATGATTGGGGAGATAAAATTCTTTTTAGGATTGCAGATTTCATAGATTGATAAAGGTATGTTCTTATGTCAATCTAAGTACTTGAAGGAATTACTAAAGAAATTTGGCATGGAAAATTCTAAACCGATAAGCACACCTATGACTACAATTGATAAATTATCATTAAAGGATGAATCAACACCTGTTAATCCAACTAGATACAAGTCTACGATAGGAGGTTTACTGTATTTGACACAAACAAGACCTGATATTATGAATGCAGTATGTATTGTCTCAAGATTTCAGAGTAATCCTAAAGAAAATCATGAATTAGCAGTAAAAAAGATTTTCCGGTACCTACAAGGCACTACAAATCTTGGCTTATGGTATCCTAGAGATGAAAACTTTGATTTATGTGCATACACAGATGCAAATTGGGCAAGAGATGTAGATGACAGAAAAAGTACCACTAGTGGAGCATTTTTTCTTGGTAGTAGATTAATTTCTTGGTTGAGCAAGAAACAAAGTTGCACATGTTTATCAACAGCTGAATCAGAATATGTTGCAGCAACAACTAATTGCACACAGGTATTATGGATTAAACAAATGTTGAAGGACATAAAGGTAAAATGCAAGGATAACTATTTACTGTGATAATATGGCAGCAATTGATATATCTAAGAGCTCAGTATTTCACTCAAAGACTAAACATGTTTCTATCGAATTAAATTTTCTGAAAGAGAATGTTGAAGCAAAAGAAGTGAAATTGGTTTATGTGAATACTAAAGAGCAGATTGCAGATATTTTTACTCAGCCTTTGCCTAAGGAGACTTTTGAATATCTCAGAGAGCAGCTTGGGGTTCTACCCCCACCGGTAGAGACTTAGACAATTGATGTTTGTCATCAACCGACAGAATTAACAGAGAAATCTTTTATTCTGGCTTTGATGAGGAGAGCTACTTCTCAGGGGGAGTAGTTGGTATTTTGCAATGAGTTGGTATTTTGTATTTGAATCTGGTTTTTGTATTGCTTTGGCATTTGATGTCAAAGGGGGAGAGATATCTATGGAAAAACACATTATCCCTTGGGAGAGCGACTATTACTTTGGGGAGAAATTGTTGGAGAGATTATTACTCTCTGTATCTGTATTTTGGTTTCTGGTCAATGATCTCTTTTGGAGATTGTTGGTTTTTTTATTTTTGGCATTTCTGTTTTGGCACTTTGATGGTTTTTCCATCTTGTGTTGCCATCAATGCCAAAGGGGGAGATTGTTGGTATTTTGGATATGTTGACATGGTTTTATCATTGATGTCAACACTTGTCAACATTTATCAGCACTTGGAGACTCTTGATTATGTTCACCAGCAAGTCAGTGACTTATGCACAGTCATCAGTATTTGGTTCACCGATAGGTTATATTGTTCACCGACACTTGGAATGACTTGGAGACTACTTGGTTATGTCAAAGACATTGTTTGGACACTTTGTCATGGTGATTTATTCATTGGTTTATTCGGGTTTGCATATTTACTGTTATCGGCAAATAGGTCCAAGTTATGCACCGACAAGCATATCTATTCTAGATCAGCATGACACGTTGTGAAGATGATTTGTTATTATTGTAAATGCATTGAGCCGACATGATGCATCAGATATTGATTCATTTGTAAATGATTTTATTGTAATATCTTTAGTGAGCCGACCTACTCAATTGGTCTTAGGTTATGGTATAAATGTAAAATCTCATTTGTGAGATTGATATGGGATTGAAAAAAGGATTGTAATAAGGTATATGCGAATATAAGCAAAGCTATACACATAGACATCATTCAAGATTGAAGGAAGGTTTGAAGAAGGTATATTAGAGCTAAACCGGTACTGAATCCAGCATATGAAGATGTTATTTTGAGTAGTACATTATCATTGGATTTAACCATCCAATTGTAGTCAATGTGACTCCCATTTTGTGATTGAGCAGTGAGCTCTAGGCAGTTGGCCTTTCTGCATGTGCAGACTCCATATTGTACACACATACTATATGCAGTAGTATCATCTGATTGTGGGTAAGGCTTCCCACTATGGTTTTTCCCCTTACAAGGTTTCCATGTACAAATATTTGTGTTATGTGTTGTGGATTTTATTGTCTTTCTGTTTCATGCATTAATCTTTACCGGTACTGCAATCAACTAATAAAACTGTCTACCGGCATAAAGTTTGGTTTATCGGTATCAAGCATTAAGTTTTGGTTAAGTTAATTTTTTTTTGAATTTATTGGACAACTGATTCACCCCCCCCCCCCTTAGTTGTCTTCGGGACCTAACACGTAATGCATTAGAGAGGAGAGAGAAAATAAAGGATCCTAACAATAAATCTCTTTAGGCATTATTGGGTAGACTACCATACAAAGACAAGGTCGTTGTTGATGCACTAATAACATTAATTGAATTTTTTTGGCATGACAACACAAGGGTTTCGCCCAACCAAAGAGATGTTGTTAGAAGGCGAATTGGATCTAGAAATCACGAGCCACATGCCAAACACTATTTGGATATGACTCAAACAAAATTATATGAAAGATTCCTTCAAAAGTTTCCTCAAATAAGAATTAGTCAAAGATTTTTCGAAATGGCAAAACCTTTTTATGTTGAGATTAATCATGTACGCACCACATGTTGTTGTAGGATGCATATTGAATTTTCCATGCACTGTGACATTTATCATCATATATGTTGTACTTTGCACACTAACAATGTTTTGCAGGAATGTAGTATACAAGTACCTCCCAAGTCACCAAGAGAATTTATTTCAAGTGTACTATGTAAAAGAGATGATGGTTGCATTTATTGTAAGATGACGTGTTTGAAATTTTCTTGTGTTGCATGTGGTGGTTTGCAACATATACCTAGATATCTACATTTAGAGAAAACACATGAAATCGGTAAGAAACTAATTGCTTCTGGAAAATACAAGACAATCACATATGGGGTTAAAAATGGAAAAAAACTGAAGAGATGTGAGCTAGTGAAAAATGATATATGTGTAGCTAAATTTATGAAAATGTTTCAAGAGAAACTAGTTTATGAGTACATAATGCATACACATAGATCTCGGTGGTTAAATGAGCAATTCAAGTTATGTAAGGACACATTTTCTCTTGGTACCATTGTCTCTATCATTGATTTTGTTGAGAATTATACACTACAACCTCAAAATGAAGTGCAATCTATGTATTACCATTCTATACAAGTTATTATTTTTGTACACATAACATTCATGCATGCAGATGATATAACAAAGGAGGATAGAATGGTTTTAAGATAGTATCACTTCTACATAAGTGATGATCATACTCATTCATCAAAGTTTGTGCAAGGATACTTTAAAATTTTCTTTGATAATTTAAGGGAAATAAACATATGAACATACAACCAACACATAATATGGTCAGATAATTGCACCTCACATTTAAAAAATGCAAGGATGTTCTATTGGTTGACTAGGATGTATGTAACAAGCGGTGTACAATTGTTTTTGAATTTCATGGTCGTGTTTGTTTAAGATATCTGCCAATTAACATCCTATATTCCATATCTGCAAATGAGATAGTTGAGGATGAATGATGAGATCTTCTTTCTAGTCATGGTGGTCATTAAGACTGCTTCGATCCACTTGGTGAAGTACTCAATGGCTGTGATGATGAACTTGTGTCCATTTGACGAGGAAGGATGAATTTTTCCCACTAGATTGAGGTATAATTGAACCAAGATGACCTGAGCGTTGCTTGCTTAAACAAACAAGATCAAACAAGAGTTAACCTTAGGCCAATGCAAACCGAAACGTCCTCAGCGATATGCCACCTGATTTCTTCACAGGACAAATTTGCATGGTAAAAGGCTTTACTCACATATAGAAAACAAAGAAAACATCACATTCCTTCCTTTTTTCTCTATTCGTGAGACATCCTGAAGGTGCTCGGGAGATATGATAAGCAAAAGATCAAAACCACAAGTAAACATGCATGTTATTTGAAATGTATTTTTGTCACATAAAACATCTTGCAAGTATGATCTTTGTTTAGTTGTAATCAGTTCAAAGAGCCTTGATGTTTTCTCTCTTGTATTTGTTTAAGATATCTGCCAATTAACATCTCATCTTCCATATTTGCAAATGAGATAGTTGAGGATTAATGATGAGATCTGCTTTCTAGTCACGGTGGTCATTGGGACTGCTTCGATCCACTTGGTGAAGTACTCGGTGGTTGTGACAATGAACTTATGTCCATTTGATGAGGAAGGATGAATATTTCCCACTAGATCGAGTCCCCATTGACAGAAAGGCGAAGATGTGGTGAATGGTTGCATCTCTTGTGTTGGCGCATGTATGAGATTACCGTGAATTTGGTACTTAGGACATTTCTGAGCAAATTGATAGGATTCTCTTTCCATTGTCGGCCAATAATATCCCATTTTCAGAAATTCCTTGGTGAGAGTAGGACCACTTGAATGTGTACCACAAATACCTTCGTGAATCTCATGTAAGGCAGAGTCAGATTCGTTACGATCAAGGCATCGAAGAAGAGTACCATCTAGACCTCGACGGTAAAGTGTGTCAATGGTTAAGGTGTAACGCGCTGCTTGTCAGATAAAGCTTCATTTTTTGTTATGAGATAGATCTGGTGGGAGGGTATTGTCTATAAGATAGTCATATATCTTCTTGTATAAGGGATAATCAGAACCAGTTAAGGCACAGATGACTTGGGATGTCGAATTATCATAGGCTGGGCAAAACAATTGCTCCACCAAGAGTTCATAACGATTGTGTTTGTCTGGAATTTGTAGAAGCAAAGCGATGGTGGCCATTGCATCAACAACCCTGTTGTCTAGCCTTGGGATCTGCTCAAAGGTGATGTGCACAAAGTACTTTTTGAAATCATCCACCATGCATTTGTAGGGATTCAACTTATCATCCTTTGTTGGATAGTCATCATTGATATGATTGATGACTAATTGAGAGTCTCCATAGACTTTCAATTCTATGATTCTCCATTCTACAACTATTTTGATTCCTATTGCTAAAGCTTCATACTCAGCAATGTTATTGGTGCATGGGAGCATTAATCTGTAGGATCTTGGAATTGTATGTCCTTCTGGAGTGACAAACATCTCATCTTCCATATCTGCAAATGAGATAGTTGAGGATGAATGATGAGATCTATTTTCCAATCACGATGATCATTGGGACTACTTCGATCCACTTGGTGAAGTACTTGGTGGTTGTGATGATGAACTTGTGACCAATTGACGAGGAAGGATGAATATTTCCCACTAGATCGAGTCCCCATTGACAAAAAGGCCAAGATGTGGTGAATGGTTGCAGCTCCTATGCTAGCGCATGTATGAGGTTACCATGAATTTGGCACTTAGGACATTTCCTAGCAAATTGATAGGACTCTCTCTCCATTGTCGACCAGTAATATCCCATTCTTAGAAGTTTCTTGGCGAGAGCAGGACCACTTGAATGTGTACTAGGAATAACTTCGTGAATCTCATGTAGGGTAGAGTCAGATTCATTACGATTGAGGCATCAAAGAAGAGTACCATCTAGACCTCAGCAGTAAAGTGTATCAATGGTTAAGGTGTAACGAGCTGCTTGTCGAATAAAGATTCATTTTTTGTTACGAGATAGGTCTGGTGGGAGGGTATTGTCTTTAAGATAGTCATATATCTTCCCGTATAAGGGAGAATCAAAATCAGTTAAGGCACATATGACTTGGGATGTCGAATTGTCATAGGCTGGGGAAAACAATTGCTCCACCAGGAATTCATAACGATTGTGTTTATCTGGAATTTTTAGAAGCAAGGCAATAGTGGCCATTGCATCAGCAGCCCTGTTGTCTAGCCTTGGAATTTTCTCAAAGGTGATGTGCACAAAGTACTTTTTCAAATCATCCACCATGCATTTGTAGGGCATTAGCTTATCATCCTTTGTCAGATAGTCATCATTGATCTGATTGATGACTAATTAAGAGTCTCCGTAGACTTTCAATTCTATGATTCTCCATTCTGTAGCTATTTTGGTTCCTATTACAAAAGCTTCGTACTCAGCAATGTTATTGGTGCATGGGAACATTAATTTGTAGCATCTTGGAATTGTATGACCTTTTGGAGTAACCAACTAGATGCCGACACCCGATCCATGTTGTGTATAGGATCCATCAAAGTATAGGGTCCATTGCGTGGGTGTGATAGTGAGCACATCCATATCTGGAAATTCCACCTGTAGTGGGTGGTGGTCTAGGACTGGTGCTTCTGCCAATTGAGCTGCAATTGCTTGTCCTTTGATGGCTCGTCATTCAATATATTGAATGTCGAACTCATTGAGGATCATGACCCATTTAGCTAACCTTCCTATGAGAGCGGCTTTGCTGAGTAGATACTTGAGAGGGTTGATTTTTGCTACTAGCTTGATTGTGTGGGATAGCATATAGTGGCGAAACTTTTGAGAGGCAAACACCACTGCTAAGAAAGCCTTTCAATGAATGTATAATTGAGTTCATATCCGTTCAAAGTCCTGCATATGTAATAGATAGCCCTTTCTTTGACTGTTGGATCTTCTTGTGCTAGCATTGCCCCCAATGATACTTATGTTGTTGATATATAGAGGATGAGTGGCTTGCCTTCTATTGGTGGCACCAAAATTGGTGGATTCATCAGGTATTGTTTGAGCTGGTGGAATGATTCTGCACATTTGTCTTCCCATCTGAAAAGCACAATTTTATGTGGTAGATGTGTGAATGGGAGACATTTGTCAGCTAATTGAGAAATGAATCATCTGATGGATTGTAGTCGACCTTGCAAAGATCTGAACTGGCTAATGTTCTTAGGAAGTGGCATCTCCATGATAGAATGTACCTTTGATGGATCCACCTCGATACCTTTTTCTGATACTATGTAACCCAAGATTTTTCCAGATGTGACCCCGAAAACACACTTTTTAGGGTTTAATATGACATTGAATTGTTCCAGCCTTTGAAAGATATTATCCATGATGTCTAGGTGTTATACTCTTGTGAATTATTTGGATAAAAATTCATCTACATAATCCTCCATGAAAGTATGCATCATGTCATGGAAGATTGTTGTCATGGCCCTCTGATAAGTTGCAACAACATTTTTCAAGCCAAAAGGCACGACGTTCCAACAATATGTTCCCCATGAACAGGTGAATACAATTTTATCCTGATCTTCAAGAGCTATCTTGATTTGATATTAGCTAGAGAAACCATCCATGAGGGATAACATAGCATGCCCTGATGTTAGATCAACAACGATGTCGATTCTTGGCAAAGGAAAGTCATATTTCGGACATGCTTTGTTGACATCCCTAAATTTTGTATAGATTCCGATGCTTTTGTTAGGTTTAGATATTGGTACAATGTTGGAGACCCATTCAGCATAGTCTATAGGTCGGATGAATCTAATGTCTAATAACTTCTTCAGCTCTACTTTGACCAATAATGCCACATGTGGATTCATCTTTCTTAATTTTTGTTTGATAGGCTTAGCTCCAAGAGCGATGGACAAGTGATGCATGATTAGATTTGGATCTATCCCTGGAATGTCTACATAAGACCAAGCAAAGTTGATTTGTTTCTCTTTGAATAATTGGATGTAGTCCAATCATTCTCATTTTGTTAGTGATTTCGCCAAATGTATGGTTTTTAATGTTGCTTCAATGTCGATATTTATTGATTGAGTTGGCTCAATCAAGATTGGTGAGCTCTCCTAGTAATGTTCAGGAAGAGTGTCAAGTCTCTCATCTTTAGGCACCTCAAAGAGGTTTTCACCCTCAGATATGTCCTTTATTTTTACTTTTTTGTTTTTGTGTTCTAATATTGCGATTAGATGATTTTCACCATTAGATCCATTTTTTTATTGTACTTTTGCGATTGAGAGACTTGGCACTCCCCTAATTGCAGATATCATTATCTGGTTCACTGGTGGAGCATGTTTCTGGGTTGACTGAGCATAGGTATTAGACAATTGATTCATCATTTGGGAATATTGGTATATCATGATGTTTGGGTTCTTCCCAGTCCATGAGATCAAGATATATGAGTGGTAGGGAGTCATTTGGTGGGTCAGTTATTGTAAGTGTCATGATGGAGACATCGTCATAGTTGTTTGGGATATAGATGAGGTCTATGATATTCTTGAGGTTTTCGATGATATTCTCTTTGATATTGCCTTGTTCGTATTGTTGTTGCTCGTTCTCACTAGCCTCATAGATATGTTGTGGTCCAAACTCAAACGGTCAAGATCTTGAGCCCTATCTCTCATGAGAAATGGGTGTGTATGCGTGGATTGTATCCACCTCAATATCTTCAATAACATTAGAATAACTATCCCACTCATACTCATTGGAATCAGTTTCAGAATCACTGTCCCAGGTTACATCGCTGAATTTGACAGGTATATTGTATGGTGAGAAAAGATTACTGATAATTGACACAAGTTTAGTAGCTTGTTCTGGTTCGGGATCGGTGCTTTCTTGTACTCTTTGAATTTGTTCATACATCGTTTCCTTTCTATGAGTATCAATTTCTTTAGGTTGCGGCTCAACCTTGGTTTGATCAGGTTCTTGTACATGAAGTACTTTTTTATAAGAATCTTTCTCCCTTTTAATAGCGAGTTCTTCTTGTCATTTCTCGTTTTCTTTATGTTTTTGCACCTTCCTTGGCTTTTCTACTGTTTGGTTTAGTGCTTCTTTCCATGAATCTTCGTAATGTTTTTTCTTTTCTTTCCATTGAGGTTTTTTATGATGATTTTTCTTTTGCACAGGCGAAATATGTTGCCCATGCCCCAGTCCTATTTTGTCTTTTGCAAATTGTGAATGAAATTGTATGGGTTCTATGATGCCTTCTTGGCGCTTGCCAATAGGTCCTTTTCCTTTGTATCCCATTCGTTGCATGATCCAGAACCTATTTACGTATTGTTTTGTTGGTATGGCCACTTCTATGGTAGCAGCTCTGATTTCTTCTTCATCCTTGTATAGCCAGCTAAGGATGTCTTTATCGTCTGATTCTTCAGCCAGTGTGCCTATTTGGATAAATTTACCATCAAACTTGGTGATAGGTTGTGTTGCCTGATGTCTTGATGTGGAAGGTTGTCCATAAGACCTTGGTGAAGTTGGCAATTTAGATAGACACAAGTGTTCAAAAGAGTACCCCCCCATGCCTTGGTCCTTTATTTTCATCTTTTGCTTGAAGATCATGGATATAGACTTGAGTTCTTCTTGATGGTTGGATGTTGAGGAAGCTTGGACCTCCCTGTTGTGTGGAACCAGACTATCTTGAGCTGCCCCCATAGCATTGCAATACTGAAAAGGGTTATTATTTACAGATATTGAAATTTCATATCCATTGTAGGGGAACTTGATACATTGATGGTACGTGGAAGGCACCGCTTGCATTTCATGGATTCATGGACGACCCAATAGTATATTGTATGTCAATTCTATGTCCAAGACTTGGCACATGGTGTCTCTTTGTATAGGACCTACCTGAATGGGTAGTATTACAATTCCGTCAAATGATCTCTCTTCATCATCATAAGCTTTGATAGCCATTTTCTTTTTGGGATCAATAGCTTGCTCAGAGAAGCCCAATACACAAATAAGCTTTAGAGTACATATATTGAGACTAGGTCCTCCATCTATTAATACTTTTTTTACCTGATGTTTATAGACCAAGACCTCGATATGGAGCGAGGTGTTATGTAGATGACTCAAGGAGAAGTCATCGTGTTTGGAAAAATATATGTTATGTGGCATGGCACCATCATATGTGCCACCATGGCTTGGAACCGATTGATATCCAGATTGTTTGGAATCGCTATTTGGAAATTACATTAACTTCTTAAGCATTCTTCTAGAACCTCTCAAAACCCACTTAATTAGTCTAATTCTTCTTTCATGGCCACATCCCTAAATTTTGGGGAAGTCACCTCTAATTTTGGAAGAAAGTCTTCTAAACGCATTTAAAGTTTTATCTTTTCAACAAGCTAACTTTGTTGAGTTCCCCAAATTTGTAGGACTCACAAAAGTCTTGAAGGTTGTCTAACTTCCAACAAGATAACCTCCTTGGTCTCTAAAGAGCTTTTAATGCTCTTGCAAAACTTCACATTTTCAACACAATGAGCTTTGCACTAGATTTTGTCCATTGGAAAATATCTTTATTCATTGTATAAAAGCTTTATTCCTTGAATTTTTCCACATGGGATTAACCATGAAGTCTTCTAAAGCATTTAATGCCTCCTCTCTCTCCTCTCAAGCAATCTCATGGTGACACTTGTCAACATGGGATTGGGTTGAAAATCTCACATGGATTGATAACTTTCAATCTTGACCCTACTTAATCCAATTCAATCTTGGCCATCCAATTCTCCAATTATTTTATAAATAGAGCCCATTTCTTCTTCAATTCATATCTTAATATTGCGCATCTAAATTGTAGTCATTTTGCAAGTTAAGGTGCTCATATTGTCATCTTCAAGCATACAAGCCATTTAGCATTAGCATTAGTGTTTTAGCTTCATTTTAGCATATCATCTAGTTGATTGCACATCATCTCATAGTATTTTATACTCATCTAATTTAATTAACTCATCTAGCATAATCTAATATTCAATTTGGAATACATTTAACATCTTAATCATCTAGTCTTGCATCTTGCATCCTATCTTCAACCATCATCTCATCTTAGCTAAGATCTTAGTTGCATCCATTTTGATCTTGGCACATCACTAAAATCTCATTCTCTATATTGTCATATAAGATATCAAGTGCTCTTCCAAGCGAGGGCCACCTTGAATCTTGAAGATCTTTAGAGATAGAGGATAATGAGGCGATTTTAGGAGTTTTAAATCCACTAACTCTTGTATGATTTCTAACTCTAATGCAATGCTTCATTAGTGTGTTTAAAGTGTTTTTCTTCTTGCAGGTTAAAGACCACATTTTTGGCATACAACTCGTATGTGTTCTAGATTCCAAGAGACAATCCAATAGATTCCAAGAGATAGCACAGGTAGGGGATCCATAACATAAGTTTATAGTAGGCATGCTCCTGTATGTGTTATAGATTCCAAGAGACAATTTGTCAAAGTTCGACAATTTTTTGGACTTAGGGCATTTGAGAGATAGTGTCGGTAGGGGATGGCTCTGGACGTTCTGACAAGTTGGGATGCACAACAGGAGCTTGCCTACCATAAACCTACCCACCCAAACGTGCTTGTCCTGGTGGTTCGTTCCCATGACAAACAAAAAGAAACTTAACCTATCTTGCATTGCATGCATCTGACAGTTTTTGCACCAACTGAAAAACTGCTACCCTGTGAAAATGGCTTCAATTCCTCAAAAGATGAGAGAGGTCATTGTAGATGGGCCTTACATGACCCTATAGCTTCAAATAGATCATTTTTTATGTGTCCTGGATTCCAAGAAATAGTCTGTCAAAGTTCGACAATTTTATGGACTTAGGGCACTTGAGAGATAGCGTTGGTAGGGTATGGCTTTGGATGTTCTAGCGAGTTGGGATGCACGATAGGAGTATGCCTAACATAAAATTGCCCACCCGAACGCGCTCGTGCTAGTAGCTCATGCCCATGATGAACAAAATGAAACTTAGCCTATGTTGCAACCTTGCATTGCATCCATTTGATGGTTTTTGCACCAACTGAAAAAATGTTACCCTGTGAAAATGGCTCTGAGTCTTCAAAATATGAGATAGTTCATTATAGATGGGCCTCACATAACCCTATAGCTTCAAATAGATCATTCCTATGTGTCCTAGACTCCAAGAAACAATCCATCAAAGTTTGATAATTTTTTGGAATCAGGGCACTTGAGAGATAGCATCGGTAGGGTATGGCTTTGGACGTTCCAACGAGTTGGGATGCACAATAGGAGCATGCCTACCATAAACTTGCCCACCCGAATGCGCTCGTGTTGGTAGTTCATGCCCACAATGAATGAAATGAAACTTAACATATCCTGCAACCTTGCATTGCATGCATCTAAAGTTTTTCACAACAACAACAAAAAATGCTACCTTGTGAAAATGGCTTCAAGTCTTCAAAATATGAGATAGGACATTGAAAATGGGCCTTGCATGACCCTATAGCTTCAAACAGATCATCTGTATGTGTCATTAATTCCAAGAAACAGTCTGTCAAAGTTTGACATTTTTTTGGACATAGGGCACTTGAGAGATAATGTCAGCAGGGTATGGCTCTGAACATTTTGACAATTTGGGATACACAAAAGGAATGTGCCTACCATTAACTTGCCCACCTGAATGCGCTCGTGCTAGTAGTTCGTGCCCATGACGAATAGAATAAAACTTAGCCTATCTTGCAACCTTGCATTGCATGCATCTGACAATTTTTGCACCAACTGAAAAATGCTACCCTGTGAAAATGGCTTCAAGTCTTGAAAATAGGAGATAAGATGGGCCTCACATGACCCTATAGCTTCAAACAAATTTTTCGTATGTATCTTGGATTCCAAGAAATAGTCCGTCAAAGTTCGATAATTTTTTGGACTTAGGGCACTTGAGAGATAACACTAGTAGGGTATGGCTCTGAATGTTCTGGCGAGTTGGGATGCACAAAAGGAGCATGCCTACCATAAAACTTCCCACCTAGACATGCTCGTGTTGTTAGTTCATTCCCACGACAAACAAAATGAAACTTAGCCTATCTTGCAACCTTGCATTACATGCATCTGACGGTTTTCACACCAACTGAAAAAATGCTACCCTACGAAAATGGCTCCGAGTCTTCAAAATATGAGATAGGAAATTGTATATGGGCCTCACATGAACCTATAGTTTCAAATATATCATTTGTATGTGTCCTAAATTCCATGAAACAGACTGTCAAAGTTCGATAATCTTTTTTACTTAGGGCACTTGAGAGATAGAGTCGGTAGGGTATGGCTCTTAACATTTCGGCGACTTGGGATGCACAACAGGAGCATGCCTACCATAAACCTACCCACTCAAACATGATTGTTCTATTATTCCATGCCCATGATGAACGAAATGAAACTTAGACTATCTTGCAACCTTGCATTGCATGCAACGGACAATTTTCGCATAGTTTTTACCAAAATTGCAATATCTCTTAAAGCAATGGGTGAAAAATGATGACACCAAATGAAAATAAAACTAGATTCACATATCTAACATTTCCAATAGGCCTTGGGTATTTATTTGATCTTTATAATCCAAATGACATTAAAGAGGAACAATATTGCAGGAAAATACATTGAAATAGTCTCCAAATTGATTCCAAGTTCAATACAAAGTTTTTCAACCCTTGGGTCATGTTGAAGAGGCCTATTTATGTCCATACAAGTGGTTTCCATCATTCAACCAACCCCAAACTGATTTTCAACAACCTTTTTAAAAGTTGTCATTACAAGGCAAAAAGTTGTCATGACAACTTTGACAACAATTGAGCAACTTTTACATCTTTTATCCAAATGACCCCCTACTTTCATAAACGACTCCAAATGATCATTAATGGTTCCAAAAGACCTTATTTAGCTAAAACAACACAAACAATACAAAAATTCAAATTTGAGCATTGTGAGCATGAGGGTGCTCCTACACCACTCACATTGAGAGATATAAAGGAAATGAATCAAAAGCATCCAGTGATCATTACCATGGATAAAATGTGATCATAACTGTTAATAATTTATAGACAATAAAATGCTTGTTCTTTGTGGTATGCATGGGGATGTGCTCAATATGTATGCTTAATATATAAAGCTCAATAATGTCATATGCAATATATATATATATATATATATATATATATATATATATATATATATATATATATATATATATATATATATATATATATATATATATATATATATATATATATATATATATATATATATATATATATATATATATATATATATATATAATGTCTTGAGTAATTAATCAATCAAATAGCGTAATCAATAATAGAATATATATATCACAGAGAACTCTTAATTTAATAATATTAAGAAGAATTTATGCCCATACAAGTGGTTTCCATCATTCAACCAACCCCAAACTGATTTTCAACAACCTTTTTAAAAGTTGTCATTACAAGGCAAAAAGTTGTCATGACAACTTTGACAACAATTGAGCAACTTTTACATCTTTTATCCAAATAACCTCCTACTTTCATAAATGACTCCAAATGATCATTAATGGTTCCAAAAGACCTTATTTAGCTAAAACAACACAAACAATACAAAAATTCAAATTTGAGCATTGTGAGCATGAGGGTGCTCCTACACCACTCACATTAAGAGATATAAAGGAAATGAATCAAAAGCATCCAGTGATCAATACCATGGATAAAATGTGATCATAACTGTTAATAATTTATAGACAATAAAATGCTTGTTCTTTGTGGTATGAATGGGGATGTGCTCAATATGTATGCTTAATATATATATATATATATATAATGTCTTGAGTAATTAATCAATCAAATAGCGTAATCAATAATAGAATATATATATCACAGAGAACTCTTAACTTAATAATATTAAGAAGAATATATTTATATATAATACTTGTTGCCGTTGTTAGTATTTAAGAAGCTAGGAATTTAGTTGTTTCCAAAGAGGAGAAATCTAAATCCAATTAATAGGATGATTCCCAACACGGGTTAGGGATCAATGTCTCGTAAACCTTGATAGCATGGTCCCAATATAGGGTAAGGGATTAGATCTGTAAACTTTGAGGGAGCCTATTGTATTTGGTCTCTAAGAGCTTTGGTAACATTCACATCCTCTTCTTCTTAAAATTGACGTAGTAACAAAGGTTGAGACTAAAGTTAATAAGAAAGAATCTAACAATGCATGTATTGAGTGGATACTTTGAGTATGCTTTGTGTCTTCATGTATTCATGCACATTCATGTGAATACTTCCTATGTTAATGAGTTACTTTATGCTTGATTGCTTTCATATGTCTTATGTATTCATGTGATCACTTCATCTCTGATATGTTTTCAACATATGTCTTAATGTGTGCCTCATGACTGATGTGTCTTTAGTATTTAAATATACACAAATACAATATACATATTACAAGATTTGGATGCACATCAATGATAAAATTGTGAAACAAATTCCATGTAATGATCATGAATCACACCACTATGTAGAGCCTATTGTAAAAATTAATAAATTCTATTGGATGCTAATTTGATAAATCCACAATATGCTATAATTGGATCACATTTCAATTTTAAATATTTAAGTTTCAAAGTACAAAGATATGCACACAGTGAACAAATTAGATTGAATATCAACATTTATATATATCAAAATGCACAATAATTGTGTATGTATACAAAAATGGCATATATGTCAAGTCAATAAAAGTTTTATAAAAATGTGAAATATGCCATGTCTAGATTGATATACAATAAAAATGTCGAATATATACATGTATTGGTCCTTCAATGACCACAACTAACACTATATGATCCTATAGTTGTGGTGGATCATCAAAATCGAGCCTCTTTGATGCAGTACGCATCTCTGTAGATGGCTGCATAACCACAATCCAAAAGCCAAATTAGATTCCTTTTGTAAAAAATAGTTCACAATTAACAAAATAACTATACATTCAATTATAGTTTCTTTGCAATTCAATTGTAGATTATCTCATGTGTTTATATGGGATCAACCGTATTTTCTCTCCTTGCCTTGTCAGTATTAGGAGTCCTTTTAAATTGGTATGGGAAAGGATCCATGTTAAGGCAAAATCGCGAAGGGGCCTATTGCAGGTTAAATATAATTAATACAAGGTAATAACATATATAGATAAAAAACACTTAAAATCTACAATATATAGAACAAAAGCATACTGGAGCCTGAGATGCTTCTCATGTTGACCTAGGAGGGCTCACCATTGATGAAGCAACTATGGCTATTTCTTGTATGAAAAATGATAAGATTATAATTTATCTAAAATTCACATGTACATTATGCATATAATCATAAAATCAAGAAAATAAAGTAGAGATACATACCTCTTCCCTCTCTTGAACCTCTGGCATATTAGGCGCATTCATCAATTCTACAAAGCCCAATTGTCGTTGTATTTAAAAGAAACAAAAATGACTAATTAATATACAAGTTTCGATTAAGAATATATCAATCTTTTCAAACAATTGTGTGAATTAAAAATGTGTTAAATTACCTTTTGACATTTAGGTATCCTCAATGATTTCTTTCGCCCAGGAGGTGTCCTAGACACATGTGAGGTACCCTAAAAGAAACAAAATTAACACAAGAGATATCAGTAGATAATATTAAATATATTTTAACAAATCTAAATTTAAATGACTTGCATATTCAAAAAAACACATAAATAAGAGGTGTGCAAAATATGATACCACATAGCTTTCTAGGCCAAAGTCAATGGTCGAAAGTGTGACATTATCAATCTAGGACATTTGATCCCCTGACAACACCTATAAAACACAAAATAAATATACATTAAAGAGAGTTAGTATATATTATAAAAAAAAATTGAATTCAAGGTACTATTCTATTTTAACATGTTACAATTTTTTTACCTTAGGCGTTGAAGCTACAACTACAACAAAAGTGGGAGGACTATTCATCTCTTCAACTAGATCCTTCATCATTAGCTATATAAAGATCAACTCTTCTTAGGCATTAATTTTCTTTTCCCCCTCAAATTCCTTGTCCATTATTTCTTCGAGTTCTTCCTCTTCTCTATTAGGATCAATTTCTTTCATCATGGTCACTGTTGTCATTTTATGACACCCTTGGTCCATCTGTGAGAACCGATAAGAGATATGTTCCATGGACCAATGCTGCCTAGTTGATCAAGGAGAAAAGCAATGAAATCATGGTTTGAAGTGTTGCCTTGTCGGAAGTTCCTTGGCCCTCTCTTTCTCTTCTTTAGAACTTCATAACCCTAAGGTTCTGAGTTTCTTTGCCTTAGCCTCTTTATTTCTTGCTCCGGAACTCCAAAATTTTGAAGTTCCCTTCCTTCCCTTATCTTTTCTTCTGTTCTCCTCCCCCAGAACTCCGGAACCCCCAGGTTTCGAAGTTCCTAGTTCCTCAACCTCGAAACTTCGGAACCCCCAGGTTCCGAAATTCCTAGTTCATCAACTCCGGAACCCCCAGGTTCCAAAGTTCCTAGTCTTCAACCCCGAAACTCCAGAACCCCCAAGTTCCAAAGTTCCTAGTCTTCAACCCCGGAACTCTGGAACCCCTAGGTTCCCAAGTTCCTTGTCCAAATACAGTGACTCCATTCTCCAAAGTTCCCCAACTACGGTGACTCCGGTCTCTAAAGTTCCCCTTCTCTCTTTAACACTTTCCCTCTCTATCCCAGAACTCTGGAACCCCGAGGTTCCTTCCCCTTTTTCCTTCTCTCCCTAGTTCCTCTGGAACTTTAGAACCTTGAGGTTCTGAAGTTCCTTTACTACCCCTCCTTTCTCCTATCCTGGAACTCTGAAACCCTAAGGTTCTGAAGTTCCTTGCTCCTTCCCTTGTCTTCCTCACTTCGAGAGTTCGGTCTTCGAAGTCTTCCAAGCCTGCTTCTGACTTGCGACACTTTCAGATGGCATGATCGACACTCAAGGCTTTAAATGCTCCAACAGTTTTGGTGACTTATGATGCACTTTTTTGTGGAACCACAGGGGTGCATTTAATGTTTTTGGAAGGATTTCCATCAAGGGAGGTACAGGGCCATGCTTGGTGACTTATGTCATGCCTGACTTTGGAAGGCTAGTCAATCCACCTTCTCAGGATTGCCCTTTGTGGGCATGGCTAGGTTGCTTGCATGTACAAGTCAAGTGCATGCACTTCCCTGCACCTCCAAACTGACATGCAGGGGTCATGATCACCCTTGTAACCATTTTTTCTATAGCCTCATTGTAAAGGGCTCTCTCCCTGCTGCCTGGAGTTTTCTTATGCTCTCCTCTTCTCTTGAAGACTTGTAATCTTTGCATTTCTGCAATTGTAAGATTGGTGTTTGGCCTTATGATTAATTGAAGAACACTATTCTTGCCTTCTTTCAACCTATGTATGTTGTGTATGCTTTCTTACCTTCAGCATAGGTGCATGTTGTGGCTCTTTCTCTTCATATATGTTGTGTTAACTAGTTTTCTGAGTGTGACTTGTGGGAATCCTTCTCCCCTCTTGGCATTCAGTGGATTCTAACCTTCATCTATGTATTGGGGTTACTCAAAAAGTTGTGCATCTTCATGGTGTTTCAGTTAATTACTTGTGTCATTTAGGTAGGGAGAGTAACTATCTCTTCTTGGTGCATCACCTCCCTTGTTTCAAGCAACTTCTCTATTCTTTTTTCCTCTGCAGATTGTTAGGATAGGTTTAGGAGTTAGTTTTGAAGTGTTGAGTTGGTTCAACACCCACACCTAGATAGAGAAGGAAGTCAGCCTTCTCCAGAGATTCAACCCCCTTGTGCAAGGTCCCACACTTCGAGGTTGTTTCTATGTTTCACAAGGCTGCTAAGTTGATAGCTTAGCAAGGGTGCAAGATTTTGTGATAATAGTTTTTAGCACGCCCGGTGGGACTTATTCAATTCACATGCTAAGGATTTAGTGCTATTCTTAGTGTTTTGGCCTTTAGAGGTAGTCATCTCTCAAGAACTTGGTGACTCTACTCAAGGACCAATTCGTGCTGACACAAAGTTCATAACTCTGGGATCCCGGAACCCCCAGGTCCGAAGTGCTTAGACTCGGAAACTCACAACCCCCAGGTTCCGAACTCTCGAGCTTCCTCACTTTGGACATCCGAGCTCCCGAGGTGCCGAAGTGGTCACACTCTGCAACTCCGGACCTTCGAGCTCTCGAGGGTGGCTACAGATTTCATGCCTAGAATTCATACAAGGACATCTTCCAGGGATGGTTTCCAATTCATAGAGCTTCCATATGCATGCTCTAGAAGGAGGAGAGGTAGACCTTCATTATCACCAGTCAGGGGTGACGAGGTTGTAAACACTCCATCTCCTAGGTCTCATTCTACTCCTCCATTTACAAGACCTTTTCTATCAAGGGCTCCCACCACTCATATCAATAGACTGTTGTTTCACATGGCAAGAAATCAAGTCTTTGTTACCTTCAATGGGGGGAGTCCCCTTGTTTTGACTCATTGGAATGATATACCAGTGGATGCATTGAAGAGTATACCATACTTCACTGGTGAAACAACTACTACACCCATTGAGCACATTCAAAACATTGCAAACATCTGCTCTGTCCATAACATCACTCAGGACGATGTTGCTGTCAAACTCTTGGCCACATCCTTGAAAGGAAAAGCCTTGGAGTGGTATAGAGGGTTGTCGTCTAGCTCCATCCACAATTGGGATGAATTGGGGGAGAAATTGTGCAACCATTTTGAAGACAAAAGTGATCACCTATCACTTGTGGAGCAGTTAACTATGATCAAGAGGGCACCCCATGAGTTCATGGGAGACTTCAACTTCAGATTCCATAAGACATGGAATAGGATTCCTGCTCTAGTGAAGCCATCCCCAAATCATGCCTTCTTGTATTATCTTAGAGCTCTCAACAGCGATATAGCTGTCATGATCCAATCAATGGGTGGAGCCTCTCTACCGGGTGCATATGACATAGCCATAAGAGCATAAATTTTTTTGATTCGGGCTAGGAAGATAGCTCCAAGGCCTCCAATGCCTCTCTTCCCAAAGGTTCCTACTCAACAACCCACTGTGGTTCCTATCCCCATGGCTCCCTCAAGGCAATCATCCACACCCTCTACATCCTCCAATGAGCTCCATGAGGTCAAGGATCTATTACAAAACTTTGGCAATGAATTGGTGGCACTAAAAAGACAACAAACTCAGTATAACAAACCTTACCAAGCACAAGGTCAGAATTATCAGCAAAACAAGCCACCCTTTCAAGGGCAAAACCAATGGAGCAATGCCAGGCCTTTTAATAGTGTGAACCCCAAAAACATAAGCAACTCAAAGGTGATAGTTCCATTGCAAAATAACCTTGCCCAAGAGCAAGATTGATGTCAACCATGCAATCAACCACACAACCAAGGTGTATGCCAAAGTGGAGGGTTTGTCCAAAATTTAGTAGCGCAAGATGAGCTGACCATTTCTGGCCAGCAATATGACCCAAATCAGCCTAGTGTTGGTCCCCAGGCTCACTTACAAGGGGATTCTACCTTTGTCAATTGGCAGGAGGCAAAATTTTATGGTTTGAACCAAACAAATGGTGAGTCCATGTTGCAGTATGCAAGGTCAAAGAAGAGAGCCAAAAGGCTACCTCACCTTCATCATCAGTCCAAGCTCCAACACCCAATGTATCCATCCATGATACAAGCCAAAGTACCATGCAAGGGAACAAGAGGCAGGAGGAGACCTAAGTCATCCAAAGAGAAAAGGAAGACCATGTAGCCTCAAAGGGGCCTCTAAAGTCAGTTGGTGTTCCTTTCAACATAGTTGATCAAATGAAGAAGTCCAACCTCAACATCACAATGTGGGAGGCCCTTTCAATCCCATCTCAAAGGGATTTGCTTAAGGAGGCACTGAAAGAAATCAATTAGTTAGGTGAGGAGGCAGCAGTCAGAGAAAAGGCAGCCTCCACCAGCTTGGTGTAGCCCAAGGAGGAAGAAGATTCAAGAAATATCAACAAGCCTTCCCCTTTCTATCTCTCCTTGATCATAGGAGACAATTTGGTTCACAATTGCATGATAGATTCAGGAGCTAGTAGCTCAGTCATGCCTAAGAATGTAGCTGATCTTCTTGGCATAGAATATGAACCCGTGACCAAAGGGGTGGTCCAGGTAGATGGCACTTCTATTAAGACAGTAGAGGTGGTGAAATATTTGAAATTAACATTGCATGCATGCCCTGGTTGCACTGTCTTGCAAGACGTATCCATCATCGACCTCCCTGCCTTCTTCACCATCTGCCTGTCTAGAGACTTCACAGCCAAGATAGGTGGGTACTTATCTTCCGACTGGTCCCATATGCTATTTCGAACAAGGTATGGTACCAAGGTCACCATAAGGGCAGAGCCCATTTCCCAAAACCACATTGAGCCCTACACCCCTAGCCCTATAAACATGAATTGCACTTTGCATGAAGAGGGGGAGGAGTGTGTTGTCTGTGAGTCTGCTACTCTCTTGCAAGAGGTTCTTGATTGCTCGCTGGATGAATGGGCCAATGCTTTTTAGTTTGATCCATTAGCTGAGATTGAAGAGACTGGGCTTGGCACCTATTGTATCCATGAAGAGGATACTCCTATCCCTAACCTCATCAAGACACAAGGAGATTCAGAGGGGTTATGGAACATGTTTTTTGATGGTTCAAGAAACAAGAATGCTGCAGGCATTGGGGTAATGCTTGTTTCTCATGAGCAGGAGAAATATTTCTTCTCTTTTAGGCTTCAATTTGGTTGCACTAACAATGTCGTCGAGTATGAAGCCTCGATCTAAGGTCTCCAACTTGCACAAAGTAGAAAGATCAGATCTCTGCAAGTATTTGGAGATAGTGAGTTGGTTGTTAATCACATCCGAGCCCAAAGCGTAGCAAAGAACAACCTACTCAAATCATACAAACACAGGGTTTCAGATTTGATTGAAGGATTTGAGGCCTTCAATATCTAGAGCATTCCTAGAGGTCAGAACAAGCACGTTGATAGGTTTGCAACGGTTGGTGCTTAGTTTGACATACCAGTGCATGTTGCAAGTGAGAAGGAGCAACACATCAGGCTTGTTGTGAGGCATGTTGTCCCAAACAATCAAGTGAATTGGCAAGTGTTTGAAAGCAATCAACAAATCATCACTTTCTTGCAAAATGAAGTAGATTTTTATGCTAAAAATCAGTCCAAGCTGCAAGACCAGTATGGAGATCAAATCATGCAGCTCAACTCCAACAAGTTGCCTAAAGGTCTAGTTACCTTGGAAGGCATTTTCAACTCAGATGATCAGTCGAAAAAGAAGATGAACCTGACTGCAAAGAGGGGTGATTACAAGCCAGTAGTTGTTGTTGAGGGTAGGTCCTTGAACTTGGGCAAGGTGTGTTCCTCAACCGAGCAAGAGGCCTTCATTAAGCTTTGCCAACAATATGATGACATAGTTGCTTGGACGTATGAATACTTGAAGGGCTTTGATCCTAGCTTAGCCTAGCATACCATAGAGCTAAACCCGAATGCAAAGCCAGTAAGATAGAAACAAAGGCCAATAAACCCCAAGATTGAGCCACTAATGAGGAAGGAGTTGACCAAGCTAATAGAAGCCAATATCATCTTCCCTATCAAGCACTCCTCTTGGGTGGCCAACCTTGTCCTTGTAAGGAAGAAGAATGGGGAAATCAGACTATGTGTAGACTTTAGGGATCTCAATAGAGCCTCCCTCAAGGATCACTATCCCCTTCCCTCTATGGAGCAGATTCTCCAAAAGGTCAGTGGCTCAGAAAGATTTTCATTCTTGGATGGGTATTCAGGCTACAATCAAATCTTGATCTAGGAATCAGACCAATACAAGACTACATTTACTACTAAGTGGGGCACCTATGCTTATTGTAAAATGCCCTTTGGGCTAACCGATGTAGGTGCTACATTCCAAAGAGCAATGGACATGGCCTTCAAGGGTGTATTAGCAAAGTTTGTGCTTGTATACCTTGATGACATAACTGTTTATTCGAAGCATGCAGATGACCATCTTGGTCATCTTGAGCGGGTGTTCATGAAATGCAGAGAGTATGGTGTGTCCTTGAAACCTAGTAAGTGTGTATTTTCTACTAATCAAGGAAGATTTATAGGACAAATTGTATCCAAGGAGGGTTTGAGCATTGATCCAGAGTGAGTGGAGGCTATTCTTTCTCTTCCACTCCCCAGTCACAAGAAAGGATTGCAAAGTTTCCTTGGTAGGATCAAATTTGTGAGGAGGTTCATTCCCAACCTTGCCACCATGGTAAAACCTCTCACTTCCATGTTGAAGAAAGATTTGGCTTTCAGTTAGACCAAGGAAGGAAGGGCTAGTTTCGAAGAGATCAAACAAGCAATTTGCTTAGGCCCCTACCCTCGTTAATCATAATCATGAAAGGGATTTTATCCTCTATACCTTGAGAGGAGAATCTAGCATTTCAGCTGTCCTAACATAGTTGAACGATGACAAGTTGGAGCAACCTATTGCTTTCTTTAGTGAGGGGCTAAAGGACTATGAACTTAGATATAACTATGTAGAGAAGCAAGTCCTCACTGTTGTAAGGGCATTAAAAAAGTTCAGGCACATGTTGTCCAACAATAGGATCCAACTCTTAGTTTCGCATGCAAGTGTCAAGGATTTCCTTCTAAACAAGGATATCAATGAGAGGAGGGTTGGGTGGATAACCAAGGTCATGGAGTATGACATCAACATCAAGATCACCAATCTTATTAGAGGCAAGGGCCTATGTGAGCAGGTTGTCTCATCTTCTGAGACTACTTCAAAGGTCGCCCTTGTGTTACAGGAAGATCGACCAACTGACAAAAACACTCAATTCAGTTGGGTAGGTGACATGACCACCTTCTTAATGGAAGGTAGATATCCCCAAAGTCTGGACACGACCAAAAGAAGGCATTTCAGGTTGTAGTCCATTCCCTATGTCTTAGTGAATGACACTCTTTTTTGAAAAGACTCCAATGGAGTCTTACTAAGATGTATCGAGCAAAACGAAGTCAGCAGATTGTTAGAGGAATTTCATGATGGCTCTTCAGGGGGCCACTTCTCTGCAAAGACTATAACTATCAAAATAATGAGGGCTGGTTATTACTAGCCATCCTTATTTAGTGACTCACATAGATGGGTGAGGAATTGCAAGAAATGTGCTCTCTTCTCTGGGAAGCAAAGACTAGCTGCCCTACCTCATCCCATCCAAGCAAATCAATCGTTCGCCCAATGGGGTTTAGACTTCATTGGCATGATAAACCCACCTTCTAGTGCTAGCCATAAGTGGATCTTGGCCGCAACAGATTACTTCACTAGGTGGACGGAGGAAGTCGCATTGAGGGATGCCACTGAGGCCTCAGTGTTGGAATTCCTTGAGGGAATTGTGACAAGATTCGGTGTCCCCTCCACCATCATATCAAACAATGCCAGGGCATTTGTTAGAACCCAAATCAGTTCTTGGGCAGTTAAGCATGGTGTATACTTAAAGACATCATCCAAATATTACGCTCAACGTAACGACTTAGCTGAATCTTCCAACAAGAACCTCATCAAGATAATTAAAAGGACAATTGAAGACAATCAGAGGGCATGGCACACTAAGTTGAGGATAGCCTTATGGGCTGACAGAATCACACCCAAGTGGGCGATTGGTAACTCCCCTTTCATGCTAGTATATGGGAAGGAAGCAAGACTACCAACTTCCCTAGAGTTACCCTCTCTTGAACTAGCGCATCAGCTGGAATTAATAGAGAATGATGCCATGCCAGTAAGACTAGCTGAGCTGATGGAGTTGGAGGAGGTTAGAAGTCACGTTATGCATACACTTAAGACTCATAAAGAGCAGGTTAAGAAGGTTTTTGACAAAAAGGCTACTAATAGGGTCTTCAAAGAGGGAGACCTAGTTCTCAAGTGGGATGCAGACATAGCCAAAGTTGGGCGACACTCCAAATTTGATGCTATCTAGAGTGGTCCATATGTCATCACTGGTTGCAAGGAGGCTAATGCATTTCATCTCTCCAAGCTTGATGGCGAAGTTCTTCCAATCCCAGTGAATGGGATTCATCTCAAGCCATGCTTCTAAAGAGGGTGTTGATGACTATGTAAATATTAGACTAGAGGTTGTTTTGCTTTCATAAGTGCTTATGCACATGCCGCATTCTCCTTAAGAGGGTGTATGCTCTAGTTTTCAATTTTCCTCCAAGTAATGGCACACACATGTTTGGGTCTTCCATGACTCAGTTCCCAATGGATGCTTAAGACTTTTGGACTTCATGCTTAGCAAGCAAGCATCCCGCAGAAATCGCCAAAAATTTTATTTTATGACACCCTTGGTCCATCAATGAGAATCGATTAGAGATATGTTCCATGGACCAGCATTGCCCAGTTGATCAAGGAGAAAAGCAGTGAAATCATGGTTTGAAGTGTTTCCTTGTCGGAAGTTCCTTGGCCCTCTCTTTCTCTTCTCCAAAACTCCAGAACCTCGAGGTTCTGAGTTTCTTTGCCTTAGCCTCTTTCTTTCTTGCTCCAGAACTCCAAGATTCCAAAGTTCCCTTCCTTCCCTTAGCTTTTCTTCGTTCTCCTCCCCCAGAACTCTGGAACCCCCAGGTTCCTAAGTTCCTAGTTCCTCCACCCCGAAACTTTGAAACCCCCAGGTTCCCAAGTTCCTTGTCCTTCAACCCTGGAGCCCCCAGGTTACGAAGTTCCTAGTTCCTCAACCCCGGAACTCCGAAACCCCTAGGTTTTGAAGTTCCTAGTTCCTCAACCCCGAAACTCCAAAACTCCCAGGTTCCAAGGTTCCTAGTCTTCAACCTCAGAACTCCGGAACCCCCAGGTTCCCAAGTTCCTAGTCTTCAACCCCGAAACTCTAGAACCCCTAGGTTCCCAAGTTCCTTGTCCAACTATGGTGACTCCGATCTCCAAAGTTCCCCTTCTCTCTTTAACCCTTTCCCTCTCTATCCTAGAACTTCGGAACCTCGAGGTTCCGAAGTTCCTTTGAGCAGTTCCCCGAAACTCCAGAACCCCAAGGTTCTGAAGTTCCTTCCCCTTTTTCCTTCTCTCCCTAGTTCCTTTCCTATCCCTCCTTTCTCCTATCCCGGAACCCGAAGGTTTTGAAGTTCCTTGCTCCTTCCCTTGTCTTCCTCACTTAGAGAGTCTGGTCTCCAAAGTCTTCCAAGCCTACTTCTGACTTGCGACACTTTCGGATGGCGTGATCGACACTCAAGGCTTTAAATGCTCTGACAATTTTGGTGACTTATGCATTTTTTTGTGGAGCCACGAGGGTGCATTTAATGTTTTTGGCAAGATTTCCATCAAGGGAGGTACAGGGCCATGCTTGGTGACTTGTGTAATGTCTGACTTTGGAAGGTTAGTCAATCCACCTTCTCAAGATTGCCCTTTGTGGGTATGGCTAGGTTGCTTGCATGTACAAGTCAAGTGCATGCACTTCCCTGTACCTCTAGATTGACATGCAGGGGTCATGATCACCCTTGTAACCATTTTTTCTATATAAGGCTGTTAAGCCTCATTGTAAAGGGCTCTCTCCCTGCTGCCTGGAGTTTTCTTATGCTCTCCTCTTCTCTTGAAGACTTGTAATCTATACATTTCTGCAACTGTAAGATTGGTGTTTGGCCTTATGATTAATTGAAGAACATTATTCTTGCCTTCTTTCAACCTATGTATGTTCTGTATGCTTTCTTACCTTCATCATAGGTGCATGTTGTGGCTCTTTCTCTTCATATATGCCATGTTAACTACTTTTTTGAGTGTGACTTGTGGGAATCCTTCTCCCCTCTTGGCATTCAGTAGATTCTAACCTTCATCTGTGCATTGGGGTTACTCATATAACTAAAATTTGTGCATCTTTAGGGTGTTTCAGTTAATTACCTGCGTCATTTAGGTAGGGAGAGGAATTATCTCTTCTTGGTGCATCACTTCCCTTGTTTCAAGCACTTCTCTCTTCTCTTTTCCTCTGCAGATTGTTAGGATAGGTTTAGGAGTTAGTTTTGAAGTGTTGAGTTGGTTCAACACCCGCACCTAGATAGAGAAGGAAGTCGGCCTTCTCTGGAGATTCAAGCCCCTTGCGCAAGGCCCCACACTTTGAGATTGTTTCCATATTTCACAAGGTTGCTTAGTTGATAGCTCGGCAAGGGTGCAAGGTTTTGTGATAACAGTCACCATATATATCTTGAGATGCTCAGGTATACTACATTTTAGTAGTCATTTTATCCACAATCATCCTAAATATCACTTATAATGCTTCAAGAGAAATTGTGGTAGAGGTAAAATAGAAAAGAGTATTGAAATTGATATTGTAGACACCTAAAATTCTCTTGTCTAAATAAATAAATATTTATTTATTTTATTATTTTATCCTAAGTCTTCTATTAATTAAATAAATCTTTATTTATTTAATTAATTCATTAATCCTCTTATAAGCCTTCCTTATTTAAATAAATACTTTTATTTATTTAAATTGTTCTTTTTCTAAATTAAATAAATATTTTCTTTATTTAATTGTACCCACTTCCTCTATTAATTAAATAAATCTGTATTTATTTAATTAATTTAGTAGTCTTTTCTACCCATGACACATGTCATTCATCTCTTAATTCTTCTCTTACCTACCCCCTTTGTTATTTAATTATTTCCTGTACCTATCCTTTAATCCTAGCCGACCATTTATCCTCTTCACCTCTTAATCTTATCCCTCCATTTCTTACAATGTTTTCTATATAAGAGGATACTATCCTTCGTTATCAACCCTAATGATTGTGTCAATCAAGCCTTCTTGCGATCAAGCTATCAATCACAATTTGTTCTTTGTTGAGCTCTTGTGCACACATAAAATCTGAGAGCAAATATATCAAATAAAATCAATGGAGATAGGAGATAATGGAGATTGAAACCCTACTCGACATGTAAATGGTAATATTATTTTATTTTGTTGATTTACATGATCTTAGGTATCTCTATTGGTATTGGTGAATGTTTCATTGTAGGACCCAGATTGTTTGTGGTTGGATCTTTATCATTTTACAATAGTTTATCATCATCACTTTTCATCATATACATTTTGGCATGCTCGGTGGGACATGGAATTTTGTTAGATCTATACTTTTTTTGTAGATTTTTTCTAACACTATATTGTTGTTTTGTAAAACAATTTGGAGAATAACCTTGTGCAGCTAGGGTTTTGGACACAAGATTAAGATTTTGGAGAGATTTGATCAGACCTCACAAATGGCTTAGAATTTTTGCATCAAATTTTTTGGTAGGTTGGTGATAGTATCATGAGGGTTCAACCCAAAATTCAGATTTTTTGGATCATAGTTGAATTTTTTATGCTTTTTTATAAAAAATGAATTTTTGAAGCAAATTAGCGAATTTTTTGGATTTTATTACATTTCTAGAAAGTTCACATAATTCTATAGGGGATCTGTTCTTTATGAATTTAATTTTGATTCAAAATAATTTGTGAAAAATTAGATCTTTAAAAATGAGGGTTTTGCAATGTTTTGATCATATCTCACAAATGGCTTGGAATTTTTGCAGGATGGGAATAGTATCAGGAGTTTCCAATACAAAATTCAATTTTTTTGGATCAATTTTGATTTTTTTATGATTTTTCATAGAAAAATAATTTTGGAAGCAAATTAGCATTTTTTTTGGATTTTCTTACATTTCTGGAAATGTCTTGAAATTCTAGAGGTGGTTTGTTCTTTATGAATTTAATTTTGATGCAAAATAACTCGTGGAAAATTATTTCTTTGGATTTGTCAAAAAATGTATTGTCGAAGGCCCCTATTTCACAATCATTTGGGATTTCTAAAAAAATACCTAACTTGTGTGCTTGCAAGAGGGGTATTATTTCACAACTACTAAAAAGTTTGGTGCAAGACCTTTGGCAAAGATTTGATTTTGAAATTTCTTGCTTTGTCTTCTTTAGTCTAGCAAAACACTTCAATTGGTGCTCTAAAATTAACAAGTGTCTTTTGTGTCTTGAACAATAGGCTCTTTTTGTTTTACCTTTTAGAGGACATGCCTCCCAAGTAGCCCATAAGGCCAAGTGAGAGGGAACGACCCAAGTGGTAACAGGCTAAAGCTAAGCTCTTCCAAGCCACTATAAATAAAAGTGTTTGTGACAAAAGTTGCAAGCGACGGGTATTACATGTTGCTATAACGACGTTATGACTCCCCATAAACCCTATAGAGAACAACCTCTATAGGTTGGGAGGCCTTCCATTTAACAGATCATAACACGCTGCTGATTATAGCCACCCGAATGGATGCCCTTACTAGACACCTTTTTGTGTTAGAAGCCAAAAACCTTCTAGTTGTTGGTAGAGGAGGTCGGACGTCTGATGTCGTCTGACATTTTTATGGTTCTAGTAGAGATATAAAGTTCACCACTAGGAGTTTTCATGGGAACTGGTGCTTGGCTTCCCTGGAGAAGTGAGTGTCGTGGAGTGGAGCTAGTGGGGTCAAGAATCTAAGTCTCCGCTTTGAATATGCATGGTTGGGAAACCAAGTGAGATCCAACAACTATTGTCTTGGCCAGCCTTAGGATTTGTGCTTGCATGTTTTTATTTCAAATCAGACAAACACCTTCAAACATTGTGTCTTCATTGTTTGTTGTGTTTTCTTGTCACTAAAAGTCAAAACATTGAGATTTGGTCACATTCAACAACTTCACAATTGGACAAAATTGCAAAACATTTTCAAAATCACATCTAGGTTTACTTAAACTGCGTCTGTGTTCAGAACTAAGAAATTGCAAAAGATTTGTCAAAAGAAAAAGGACTTAAGTTTTTAGATTCAAAGAGCTTCTAAAGTTGCTTCCTATAGGGTTTCATCTTCAGTCAACCTGTCTTGGTCACACATAGTCAATCATTTTCCTTCACTTGCATTGCCCTCATACATATTTTCCAAATTTGAGTTAAAAGGTTACCTTGCTTGTCCTCATCAAACTTTGCAAACATGCTACAACACAACACTAGGTGATTGCCATATCAAGATCTATCATCTTAGGGTCTCATTTGGTCTTCTTGAGTCAAGGTCAACTTATGTCATCAAGAGATCCATCATCTCTTTGGAAGCCACACCTTACTCTAAAACATACATACTTTGGTATTACACTCTTGGACATTGCAAGTTTACCCTAGATTCATCTACACTTCATACACCTCTTGGTCTTCCATAGTCTTTGCATTTTCATACTGCCTTTCATTTTGGTCAACACTTTAGTCCATGGTTGAAACATGTTCACAAAGGTCTAGAAGGGAAGCCAAAGAAGCTTTAAGGTCTTTAAACATGAGTACTTATGAGTTTGATGGAGATGAATTTTACAATCCATTTGAAAATCGCAGTAATATACCAGACCATGACAACGATAACAATGAGAACAACAATGGAAATGATAATGACAATGACAATGTATCTGTGGATTCTGTAGAAGTTGAGGAAATTATCATGGATCCCCATTTTAATAAATTGGTTCAAGAAATCATGAAGAGGGATAGGGAATATTTCCTACAAGTTATGGCACAAAGTGGAACAATATTACCCCATGATTTTGATATGTCACAAATTTTGGAGGATGATCCAAATCAAGCAAATCTAGCTAATACAAGGCTTGGGAGGCCCAATAATGTTGGTGATAGGAGAGAGCGTATCGTTCTTGAGTCACCTTCCTACCTATTTCAAAAACCTGAAATTCCAAACACATACACTCATTCTCATTCTAGTTATGATAGAACTTCTCATGAACAACCCCGCAATTGTCCTTTCCCATAGAGAAGAACTTCCACTACACATGCTCGTGATGATACCCAAGATCATACCAATGCATACAATTACACTCAAGTGAATATTAAAAATCATGACACGAGGAGACCCCGTGTCAGATTTGGGGGCAATACTCAAGATCACTCTTATGATACCTCCCATCTTCATGGTCATGACATGTATCGACCTAAACCTAGTGCTCCTCTTTACAACACAATACCAAGTAGTCCATATGCAAGCTATAACTTTTTTCCTCCTCCATATGAACACATATATGATCAATACCGTCCATATATGCATTATATCCCTCCTCCTCCGCCTGGTGGCTCAGGCAAGGAACTAGGCAAAGAGAAAAGACACAGCCCAAAAATGGTGTGCAACAACAAATCAAGGATTTGCAAAAGCAAATGGTAGACAAGAATACACCAAAGCAACAATATACAATGAAGGGCATATGTCCTTACCTATTTGATAGAAGAATTTCAATGCCTCCATTCCCTCCACATTTTGTGACACCAAAATTTGATAAGTACAAAGGCAAAGGGGATCCTAAGGCACACATAAGACAATTTTTCACAGCTTGCATTGAGGTAGCAGAGAAGAAACATATTTGATGAGATTGTTTCCATAAATCTTAGGTGAACAAACAATGGAATGGTTGTCCCAACTTCCACCTAGAATTAAGTCACGGAGTGATCTAGAAGAGGATTTTATACAACACTTCTCATACCACATTGAAACAGATGTGTCAGTAGCTACTTTATGAAATACTAAGCAGAAAAATGAGGAGTCCTTTTCTTCATTCTTACAACGATGGAGAGGTCTTGCTAGTCGATGCTCTTGTGATATCCCACAAAAATAAATGGTAGAAATGTTCACTCAAAACGTCAAGAAGGATATCGGATATGAGCTAAGAAAAAGCTTGTTTTTCTACCTTCAAGGAGGTCATTGAGAAAGGAATGACAATAGAAAAAGTCCTTATCAAACAAGGTGTCATTAAGATATTCAAAGAGAACAAAGAGGAATCAAATGGGAAAGACAAACCCCACTTTTGGAACAAGAATAAGAACACAGTCAATGATGGGGTAGTAGATGCAAATGTTGTGAAACCTAAGATTACTTTCCCCAGTGCAAGTTTTTCTAATACGAACAATCAAGTGAACAATCAAAGGAAATCAAAACCTCAAAGAAAATACACTCCATTGGGAGAATCGATTGAAACTACATTCAAGAAGTTAGAGGAAAACAAGCTCATAACACTACCAGATAATCCACCATATGAGCCGAAAGTAAAACCAAATTGGTGGAATGATTATGAATATTGTGAATATCACAAGAGTAAAGGGCATTTAACTAGCAATTGTCACATATTGAAGAATATCATACATGATCTCATTGACAGAGGTGACATAGAAGTTGATGGTGTCAGAGTATTAAAGTATTTACTTGATTAATTAAACAATATTTGTTTAATTATTTAAGTTCCCTTTATCTCTTTTACACTTAAGCTTCTGCAAGCTAAAACAATCTGTTACAAGGAGAAGCAAGGAAGCAAAATAACTGGAAATCAAAGACCACAAAAAATATGCTCAAAAGATGAGAGCTCAATATTCACCAAAAGTGTAATGAGATAATAATACAAAGAAAAGAAAATTAACCTCTAATAGATCAAGAAACCCTAAAAGGGAAAACCCTAAGCTTGCACTTAATAATTAATAAAAGAATTAATTATTATGCACCTAATGTTAGCTTAAGTGTAAAAAGATAATAGGGAACTTAAAGAATTAAACAAACATTGTTTAATTAATCAAGTAAAGACCCAATTACTCTAACACCCCCCCTTAAGCTAGACTTAGGGAGAAGCTAAAACCTAGAACAACTACTGAAAGCAGGAAAGATGGGTCCCGACAACAAGGCCTGATCAGGTACCCAAATATAATGAAATCTCTATGAAATAGAGACAAAGGAGAAAACCCAGTGGGAAAAAACTCCTCTCCAAAAAGAGATAAAAGAACATGCTGAAAGAAGAAGACAAAGGAAGGAAGGCCTCATAAAGATCCCCCAAGGACAACTTCCTTCACCCCAAGCATAGAGCGCAACTGAAGATAGCACAACGATGCAAAAGGTTTTGTGAAGATGTCTGCAACCTGCTCAGAAGTGGGAATGTACTCTAGAATGAGAACTAGAGCCCCGAATGTACCTCAAAATATGTTTGGTAGCTTGCCAATGACTCTCATGAGGATCATGGGAGAATCGAGAGACAAGGTCAACCACAAAGGAAATATCAGGATGGGTGTGAGTCAGGTACAATAAACTGCCAACCAACTGCCTATAAAGTGTAGAATCTACTGAAGGAGTGGGACAAGAAGTAATCAAAACAACCCCAGACTGAAAAGGAGTGGGAGCATGCTTGCAATCAAGCATACCAAAGCGTTGAAGCAAGTCAAGAGCATACTTCTACTGGTAAATGGAGAGACCATCAAAAGACTGAAGCACCTAAAGACCAAGGAAATAGTGCAGAAGACCGAGATCTGTCATCTCAAACTGGTCCATCAAGGTAGGCCGAATATGTTGAATCATAGAGGATGAGCTACCTGTGATGAGGAGATTATCAACATATTTCCTTGCTTCTCCTTGTAATAGGTTTTTTAGCTTGCAGAGATCATTTGGGCTCCTGTGGTGTTGTATTTTCTCAACTCCAATATGGTATCAGAGCTTCAGATCCGCAGCTATCTGTTCTTGTTTTGAGAATTTTTGCATTAAAAGCAGATCTGGGGTTTCAAAAAGTTTTTTATGCACCTAGGGATAGGATTTTTTTCTGAGCACTTTGGGCCTAAACAAACCTCACCCTCATGCTTAGAAGGCTCGAAAACCCATATGGTCATATAAAACTTGACCTTTTTTGGTTCCTGAGCCTCTGGGAGAATTTTTCTCCAGATCTAGGTCGTACGACCCTGGCACGTAGTTCAAGAAAAAATTTCAAATTTTTTTTTTTTACCTTTTTATAGCATGCAAGCCAAATTTTTGATTTTGTAAAACAAAAAAAAGGGAAAAAATAAAAAATCACAAATTTTAGGGCAAAAGAATTTTTTTTTAACAAAGTTTTTTTGGGGGGGATTCCCCACGGTACGCAGGATACCATGGGGCCTTCGCCACCGTTGACAGAGCAGGCCCCGCCGGGCATCCTCCGACCCCCACCTTCCGACAACCCTACTTCCCGGCCCTAGCCTCTGCCCCTCGTGCCTTCCCGACCTCCGCCACTCACGCCTTCCTGGCCCCCGGCCTCCGCCTCCCTATGGCCCCACCGACCCCTCGACCCCCACCGACTCCTCCCTCCCAGCCCGGCCGTCACCGGACATAGCTTCCCGACCCCAGACCCCGTAGCTCTATGACCCCCGACGCTCGCAGCCACTGCTGGCCCTGGCCCCTGCTGCCACCGCTCGTCCCTTTGGCCCCGCCGGAAACCCTCTGCTCGGCCGCTGGTGCTCTCCCTGTCACCGCCGACCGCCCTGGCTCCGCCGCCTAGTCACTGGAATGCCCACCACCCGGCCACCAAAGCTCCACCCGATCACCACCGAAGTGCCGTCCACTAGCCTCCTCCGCCCACCCCAGCCACCAGACTACCCCTTCCTCTTGTTTTGAAGGGGGTTTGGTTTTTTGGCCATATCTTGGGCATACAGAGTCATTTTTTTGAAAACGAATAGGTGTCGGAAAGCTGGTTCCAAGACAGACCTCGTGATGTTGGTATGTTTTTTCCAATTTTGTTGTTTGACTATGTTTTTTTCTAGTCAAAGTGGGGTCTCATTTTTGCACTCCGGGAGACATAGAATGAGCATCCAAACTCCATTTTTTTGAAAAGTTTATATTTTTGGAAAGCGTGTGTTGTGTACTTTCTAGCCATCTAATTTTTATTTCCAGATTTTGCTCCATGCATATTTTATTCAGTTTTTTTCTTTTCAGTACTCTGGTGGATATCTTGGTTGTTTCAAGTCCTGAGATCTCTTCTTTGAGTATGATGTCTCTATTTTGGTTCTCCTTTCTATTTCCAGTCTTCTTATCATTGTAGCATTGTATTTATGCAAACACACTAAGATAAAGTGCCATTATGCATTGTTTACTTGGGATCTTGCATATCTTGTGCCTTATTGTACATGCACTACTTATAAAGTGCCATGAGGGGGTTGATGTTTGCCTTGTTTGCCATCTGCCTTTGTCCAGTGAGTGTTCCTTCCATGACATTTGCCTCATGTGTGTGTCAAGTGAGTGTTCCTTCCACGATACTGTGTACTATCTCAGTACCTTTGATGTTCCTGGTTCTTCGTAATGCAGTTCTTCTTGGCAGTTCTTTTCAATGTTCTTGTCCCTCTCCTTTTTCAGCATTATGGGGAGGTTTGTCCTATTGGTTCTAATGCTTCCTTGGTTCGATTGATCAACTCTTTAGGCTTTAGTGTTTTCATGCCATCTGTATCTTTGATTTCAGTTGTTTGCCTTGTTTGCCTTCTTATTCGAGTAGTGTCATTTGAGGGCACTCATACAGATTATAGTCTTCTCTACCTAGTCATGTTCTATTTCAGTGGAGGTTCTTCAGATCAGCAGTTATTCTTCGACAGTGTTTGCAAGTTCTTCATGCTTCAGTGGTGTTCTTTTCCATCTCTTTTTGGAGTAGAGTTTTTTCCCACGTGGTTTTCTCTATTTCTCCAATTCATAGAGATTTCATTGTATTTGAGTACCTGATTAGGCCTTGTTGTCGGGACCCATCTTTCCCGCTTTCTGTAGTTGTTCTAGGTTTTAGCTTCTCCCTTAGTCTAGCTTAAGGGGGAGTGTTAGAGTATTCGGGTATTTACTTGATTAATTAAACAATATTTGTTTAATTATTTAAGTTCCCTTTATCTCTTTTACACTTAAGCTAACTTTAGGTGCATAATAGAATTAATTATTATGTGCAAACCGAGGTTTTCCTTTTTAGGGTTTATTGACCTACTAAAGGTTGAGTTCATTCTTTTCATTGTAAGAAGAAGGATTATTACATTACACTTTTTATGAATATTGAGCTCTCTCTTTTTGAGCATATTTTTTGTGTATTTGTTTTATCTGTGATTTGCTTCCTAGCTTCTCCTTGTAACAGGTTTTTTAGCTTGCAGAGATCATTTGGGCTCCTGTGGTGTTGTATTTTCTCAACTCCAATAGATGGTCACACCTCCAATGAAGAGCATGTGATGTTCAAGGAGCCATTTCCTAAACATGACAAAGGAAAAGCCAAAACTACAGATAATCAAGCTAATTATACCAAGACACCCTATGATTACGATTCTATTATTAATCACATTTAAATGGACAATCATGTTTCAACCATCATCATAAAGGAAAAATCACCTGAGAGTTCTACCCAAAGGAGTAAAGTTGTTTTGAAAGGCATTGGACCATCTTCCTCATCCTCTAAAAATGAAACCTCTGAATGTAATGTCACAACCTGTCAAGGTAAAGTCACCTTGCAAGGTGTTCCATCCAAGACCATAGCTTCATCATCCACCAAGAATGAGTATGACCTTGTAGATCAGCTAGGGAAAACACCTACCCTCATATCCATCCTTGAGCTTTTACACACATCCCCTTCACATAAGACTATCCTTGATAAAGAATTGAGAGAAACTTCCATACCCACTGATCTGAAGGTGGACCAGTTTCAAGCCATGGTGGGATACCTTTCTGTTCTGCATAGCCTCGCATTCACATAAGTCGATGATGCATCTGTAACCCATCCTCATAATGCACCTCTACATATTGAAGCCTTTCTCCATAAAAACTAAATAAAACGAGTCTTAATAGATGGAGGAGCAGGTCTGAACATTTGCACATTGAATACTATTAAGCAATTGGGAATTTTGAAAAGGTTGTGAATTCTACACCTGCAATCACCATTAAGGCATATGATGACAAAGAGCGCTCATCCAAGGGCACAGTCACCTTACCTCTCAGAGTTGGATCAGTGATGAAGGATGTGGTTTTTCAAGTCCTTGATTTAGATCTCACATATAATATACTCTCGGGACATCCATGGATTCATGAAATGAGAATTGTTCCTTCAACATATCATCAACGTATCAAGTTCCCACACAATGGAGTTAAGGTGATCGTTAATGGGGACCTAAATTCATTCATATATTGCAATAACCTGCGACCAGGATTAGAGATAATAATTCCAATTAATAGAGAAGCAACTCCATCATCAACATATGTGGATGCAGAATCATTAAAACCTTCCACATCAAAGCAAGCAAAGATCAAAGAAAGCTTCAAGGTTAAAGACATGGGATGTGGTGAGTATATATCTCATGTTGATAAACTTCCACTATCTCCTAAGACATTTAGTTGACAGGAACAACCTACAAACAATTTGTATTGCCAAGGAATTGGATACGAAGCACCTAATGTTGTGGCTAGCAAGTCTGAATGCAAATATCCTCTAGTGGTGCAATCAACTCTTGATATCAATAGTCCTAAGAGTGGTTCCAACAAAGAATCTGTTGAATATATCGCCAGCCCCCTTGAGAACTCATATAGCCTTACCATATCATCCTCTCATTCCATTTCCACTCCACTTCTAGATTTGGATCAACATGAATCATAAAATCCCTTGCTCAGTGGGGATCAAAAATCAAGCTTTGAAAATAAAATTCTAAAAGTCAAAAATAAAGAAAAGTCCTTTATTCCAAACCAAAATCAAAAGCTATTGGACTCTGCAAAAATCAAAGTCAGGGATAAAACTCCTATGAAGAAAAAATAACAAGAGTTGATCTCCCCTAATATCAAAATAACTGGGGGCAAAAGTTCTAAAATTTCAAGTCAAAAAGAATACTTGTTGATCCTAAGTCTCCATCATGCTATCCTACATTCACTTTTTTTCACAATCATAAGCCTTCATTCCTCATCCACTTGTTCCACACATCCATTCCCTTTTGGTGATACATCACACCAGTGGACCTTTAATGAAACTTCCTTGAAGGACTTTGTTATCAGGGATGCCCAAACTTCTTTAGGTGACACGCATATGAGACTACTTAGTTCACACATTAGTAATTCTACCTTGGTTCCTTCATCAAGGAAGACAATCAAGGGAGCAACACATCATTTTGTCAAAGAACATCGCAACTACAATCATAAGGTAAAGCCTCACACATTTGAGGTGGGTGACACGTAATTCTCAGAGAAAAACCCAAGAATCAGCAGGACCGAGAAAAAAAAGGAAAATTTGAGCCCAATTGGCTTGGTCCTTACGTCATCATAGCAGTCTATGAATCAGGTGCATATTAGCTCTCAACACCAGATGGAGAACCTTTGGAGGATCCTACCAATAGCATGCACCTTTGCAGGTTCTACACATAGTTTTTCAGAATCTCCCATTGTCAAAAATATAAAAAATATATAAAAAACACAAAAATTAAAAATACAAAAAAAAAACAAAAAAAAAAACATTACTTGGTGAAAACCTGGCAAACAGGCACCTTGTGACACAAAAATATTAAGAAAAAATCGAAAAAAGTAAAGAGAAATATATTCATCCAATGGTGAAAACCACTTCGGTAGCACCCTGGGCAAGTACCATTGTGAAAATCAGGTTATCGATGCCATGTGTAGAGACATTTCTCCTCCCTCTTTCAGGATTCAATCTCATCCTTTCATTTTGCATACACTCACAACCTATCCATCCATAATAAATTTACCCATTCCCATCATGGCTTGTTATTGATCTACCTAAGATTGGTTAATCGTTCATAATAAATCTCTCTTTTCACCCTTTCCTTCCATAATAAATCAAATCCAATCTGCAAATGGGGCAAAATCCTAAATCTAGTGATGGAAGTGGTACCCTGAGCATTGCATGTTTTGAGGAGCATTGTCTTTTCGTTCCTCCTTTTCATGCACACTTCGCAATAAAAGATCACTTGCATCGCCAATCCGCAATAAAGTTCCATTCTTCTTCACAATTAAGTATCAATTTCATGGATTCAGTCAGTTTCAGACGAGACACAATCAATAGTAGGCTTTCAACAAATCAAATCTTTCAACAGACTTTGGCAACAACATGGTTTTCAGCATGATTTGTCGTTTATCAGGATGACAGCATTGTGACCAAATCAATCATGTTAACATATGTGGCAAGAAACACAAATAACTTGAATATTTCATTGTGTGCTGGCTACAAGTCTTGGTTTTCTTTTTATTTTATCTTTTGGTGACATGTCTTTTAGCTTTTTCAGGATGTCTCTGACTAGAGATTATATCTCCATGATGTCTTTGACTAGAAAGGCGAGGATGGGATATGTTCATCTATTGTTTTGTTGTCTGCGGATTGTCTCTTAGTAATGTTATGGCTTGTCCAAGGATATGAGGACACTGTGAGTCTAGTGTGAACTGGGGCATTCCTTGTTTGTGACTGTCTGATCTCCATGAAAATGAGTACAATGACTTTCTGGGTCAAACTTTTACCTCGATTATCATAACCTATTTGCCATAATAAAGCTCAATGGTGATAATAGCACAAGAAGCCCACTATCATATATTCTATCTTCCATTCCCCTTTCGTGATTGACCTCCATCATCCTTCCTGAGTCTGTGTAGCCCGCTATCATATGACTGAGTATAATGACATGCCAAAAAATATATGCATTTCATGTAGTTTTCACCTGCATCATCACATGTTAGCATATCTCATTTCATACATACATCTAGAAATCATAATCACATCACATCCTACACACACCACTAATTAGCATATCATATATACATTTGCATTCTCATCATGTAAATAATCATAGCATATTAATAATCATACATCCATCCACATGTAGTACATCCACATTTGCATAAGCATATAAAAACATAAAAGGACATAAACATATTTCATATCATCATGTACATGTCTTGCATCAATATCTTAAGCATCATAACATCATCATAAGCATCATAGAATCATTATAAGAACATGCATACATAAACTGCATCAACATATAGAAGCACATCACAAAGGAACACATGCATATAGCTACTGCAAGGATGGATCATCTTATGTATATCAAAAAATAATAGTGTCATGCTACAATGATGTCAAAATATCTCATATGGCTACAAAATCACCCAAAGGTGTCTACATCATCATACAAAATACTGATACAAAAATTGGATCCAAGAGAGCTATGATGAAGACCCTCCCTTGGAGCTAGCTGGCCTCGAAGGAATCTGAGCACTCAAAGTACTAGGCCCTAGATAATCTCATATGTCCCCTCCTGCGAACCCTGCGGGACCATCTTTTCACCAAAGCAGTTAATAGTCTTGTGTTTGCCCAAATCTCAGGAATATACATAATGTGTCTCAATCCCATTGCCTTGATTATAGTGTGGTCCTCAGTAGTCAAATCTTTTTATAACCGTTGTGTCACACGGAATCGTTCTATAGACTCAATCTGGGGTAAGTACTCCCGCATCCAATCAAATCAATCGTGTCAATCCTAGTGGTACTCATGTTCACACATAGTGTTGCATATCTTATCTTATCCTAGCCTAGTGGTACCTATGTCCATCAAATGGTGCTACTCATTAGGCTTCATCTTAGTGTATATGTTTATCACATTGCACTTGATCCTATCTTGCTAGAGCACTCGCTGGATTTTATCAATTCGATGGCTTATCCTATATTTATCTTAGCAAACCTACTTGTTTTAGGGCATCTGTTGAGTGAATCCTCTCAGCAGTTTATCCAATTGGCAACGTATGTTTATCACATAATTGTCAATTTTAGCCTATCCTCTAGTTTGTCTTTTCTAGGGCGTCTGTTGAGTGAATCCTCTCAGTAGCTTATCCAATTAGCAACATATGTTTATCACAAAATTGTCAATTCTAGCCTTGTTTCCAGTTTGTCTTCCTTAGGGCACCTATTTGGAGTGAATCCTCAAAATAGCTTATCCAATTGATAGCGTATGTTCATCACAGAGATATCCATTTTGGCCTTTTAAGACATAGACATGATTTTGTTGATTCCTCTTAAGTCAGTTTTTTTCCTGCGTGACCTTGTCACCCTATCTTGTTAGTCCTTTATAGCCTTTGTTTCTTATCGAGAGATTGTTTGCGATCTTTTCAAACATTTTCATCCAATCTCTCAAGGGGACATATCATTCTTGTCATGGGGCAATTTTATATCAGTTTATCTTATCTTTTTTGACCCAACGCGATAAGCTGCATTGTCTCCAAGAGGGGCAAAATGTAGACACCTAAAATTGTCTTGTCTAATTAAATAAATATTTTTATTTATTTAATTATTTTATCCTAAGTCTTCTATTAATTAAATAAATCTTTATTTATTTAATTAATTCATTAATCCTCTTCTAAGCCTTTCCTCATTTAAATAAATAATTTTATTTATTTAAATTGTTCTTTTCCTAAATTAAATAAATATTTTATTTATTTAATTGATTCCACTTCCTCTATTAATTAAACAAATCTTTATTTATTTAATTAATTGAGTAGCCTTTTCTACCCATGACACATGGCATTCATCTCTTAATTCTTCTCTTACTTAGCCCCTTTATCATTTAATTGTTTCTTGTACCTATCCTTTAATCCTAGCCGACTATTTTATCCTCTTCACCTCTTAATCTTATCCCTCTATTTCTTACAGTGTTTGCTAGGGTGGTACAATTTCACACTTAGGTTAGCACCCACCTTAGCGTGTCTTGAATCTTGTATTTCTCATTCCCATTTAATCATTTAATTAATTAATTTAATTATATCTAAGGTTATGTCTCGTCACTTTACACATTATAAAGTTGGGCTCTTTACCCTAAGTGTGCCCCTTTTCATATTATTCCTCCAATGAATCATTTAATCATAAACCCTATTTATGTCCTATTTCGACCGTTTAGGTCCGATTTCGCATATCAAAACATCTCAAAATCAACTGTAACTTTGGGATGCACTCTAATGTCATCATATCTAATGACCCCAAAAATTTGGTGAAAAGTTGGTCGGACAGTGGCGGGAATGCACATGGTCCTCGACTTTTTTCCCAAAATTTCGGGAGCACAATCCTATGATATGATAATGATTAACCCCAAAATATCAACGGGAAATTCAAATCCTAGGTCGACCTAAACATGAAATTAAGATCTAGGGTTTCGTACTTAAGAGCTCTCTTTCTTCATTTGAAAGGGTCTTCTTCTAAGAGTCCAAGAGTAGGATTTTTGGAGTATTAGAGCCTTCCTTGTAGCGAAAGAGTAGATCTTTGATGTCTTCAACAATATTCATCATTCATCCATCAAACATTCATCAAGCATCATTTTATCAATTTGGGGCTTTTAAAGATGTAGAAGAACAATAGGAGATCACCGACTGACGATTGGCTTGTATCTCTCCCTTGGGGTTGGGTATAATTTCATGTATTTGCATAAGCTTCATTTTTATTCACATTCATTCTTTAGATCACTTTGCATCGTGGATCTATAGCATTTACTTTGTCAATTATAAGCAATTAGGATTTACTCTTTAGGGTTGCTCTAGGTTGTTTACTTTCATTTTTAGGATCTTGCACACACACAAGGTTCTTGCACACATATTTTTAGTATATTATCGGCTATTTGTGGAGGTGGAAATCACCAACATGGGGGTTTGACTAAGGCAAAACCCTATATAACCACTCAAACCTTCCCTTTTCAGTTGCAGGTGCAGAAACAGGAATCTGGAAGTAGTTATAGATCTAGAACAGGCATCTACACCACCCAGAAACCTCAAAAGTGCAAAAATATGTCAAGGATAGGGGCGTGGTGCCTTGGTCATTCCCAAGACAGGGGTGTGGCGCCCTAGTCCTACCCTCTGTCAACAGGACTTGGCAGAACAACAACTTACAGATCTCAGAATCCCTCTTGTCAGTTGTAGCTCCAAAATTGCAAAATTAGGATAGTGGCGTGGCACCCTGGTCCCGAACATTTCTACTTAGATTTTAGACACAGGTGCACCTCTAATTTTGCCTTCCGATCTGTACTTTTCAGCAATGTATTAGTTGTTCTTTGATCTACATTCTCAGATTAGGATTTGCTTGCTTACTTGCTTTCTAGGTTAGATTGCATTTTGCATCATTCCTCTCTCTCATTTAAAACAAAGGAATAGAAAACCTAAGAGGTAATCCATGACACTCTCTTTCTCATAAGTAGTCGATGTGCATTACCTCCCTAGGCTCTTTCATATTCCATGAGTGTGTATGAGAGTGGGATTAGAGTTTTCATACTTAGTCTCACTTTTTCCCCTACACATCTTTGGTGAACCCAACGTGAATCCAATTTCATTTTCATTACATTTCATTGTTATATCTAGATCTATTTTATTTCATTTGCTTTCAAAACATTACAAAAAAGAAAGAAAAAGAGAAGAAAGAAAACAAATAGAGATAAGTTCCTTTCATTGTGTGTTTAAGTTTTATGCAATTTTGATTTCAAAATGTCATATTTCTATTTACAAGAAGTTCATGCTTTTGATGATGTATGCAATTTTGTTGATTATGAGTCTAGTAAGGATGAATTAGATGAAGCTCTAGATGATTTTTTTGACCCTAAGACTTCTAAACCCTCATTTTGTCAAAAGTTAATCAACCTTGTTACTATGTCATTTCGTGGTGATCAGAAAGATAAGTTGTATGATTCCTCTCATGGGTACATTCCTATCAACTCCTCCACTAGATCTAGCAACATAGTTGATTCCCATAATTCCCTCTATGATGTTATGTCTCCTTTTGAGTCCAAAGATAATCCTTTCAATCACTATGACCATACTTTATTGGATGATGCTCTTGATGACTTTATGTCTTTGCCTAAACTTTCAAACAAGAATAATACATCTAAAAAGTTAATCAATATGATTAATGTGAATGAACATAGCAAACCTCTTTTTATTGTCCAAGGTTCTTTTCCAGCTTCTCCTCTTCCTAATCAACCTCTTTTTACGGTTCAAGGTGAATATGGTCATGATTCCTCTAGCACTCCAAACAAACCCATCATTACGGTTAAAGGAAGGAATCCCACTAAGAGTCCTTATAGCTATGCTAGACAGCTTACTAAGGAGAGTTATAATGCAGTTGCCCATACCTATAACATAAGAAACAATAGGCAACCTAATCCTCCTCTGGTTGTTCTGACTCCTCTACCTGATCGTCAACTCATTCTTCCTCAAGCACCCCGTATTTCACAAACCCTTGGTAAGGAATATGATCTAGTCGAACAACTTAAAGCTACTCCTACCAAGATATCCCTTTGGGATTTGCTTCAAGCTTCTTTAACTCATCATGGAATGCTACAAGATGCTTTGATAATATTGAATATCCCACCCATAGTGACATCCAATAATATGGCTTCCTTGATTTACTCTATCACATCACCTAAGGCTCAAATTGTGTTTACGCAAGATGAGCTGCCCTCTAGTGAAATTCAACAACAATATGATCCCTTAATGATTGTGGTCATCATAAACGATAGTGTGATAAGATGAACATTACTGGACAATGGTTTTGGCCTTAATGTTTGTAGCATTAACTTGTTGCATAAGATCAATGTTGATACATCTCTCATTAAGCCTGATTCTCTCACTATTCATGGCTTTGATAATGTTGCTAAATCTTCACTAGGTATCATCACCTTTCCTATTAAGGTAGGTCTTGTTACTTTGCCTACTCCTATCCATGTCATATCTGGAGAGTTGACATACAACTTGTTGTTAGGAAGACCTTGGATTCATAGCATGCAAGGTGTTCCCTCTACATTGCATAAGCAAATCAAATTCATTTACAACAATACAACATACACCTTGTTAGGAGACACGAGATTTTAGACTTATTTACAAACATCAAGTTCTAAATCCTCTTTAATCAATTCTTCACCAACTGTCTTAGACCATTCCTCTAAAGCTTCTACTTTGATTAGAGTGACTAGTTCATAAAACTTGTCTCATATATTTGGATTGATCCTCGATGCTTCCTCAAGTGGACCTAAGGTTCTTGAAGAAGAATCTTCTCAGCCTGACTCTATGATTGAGAATACTTTCTCTCCTAAACAAATTCTTGCAAAAGATGATTGGGGATCCCTTGATTTCAATCCTACTTTTGTAGGGGAATACAAAATTCCCCCTAGAGAGCCTAAGGTGGAATAGAAGAAAGAAGAAGAAGAACCTAAAAAGCAATCTACTTTGTCTGGGCCATTGAGTAATAACTTTATGGCGGTTTCTCAGATTTCATCTCCTTTAGTTTCTGGTCTAGAGGATTTTGATCCTTCACTTTTTGAAAATCCCCCTTCTTTGGAAATGACTAACCTTTATGGTCCTGATTTTCACATCCTAGCTAGGTGTGGATATAATGGAAATGGATGTGGTTCTCAAGAACAAGGGATTAAGGTTCCCTTGGAAAACAACTTTTGTGATATGACATTTGGGCTTGGTTATGATCCTTTTAAGCATACTAAAGCCTCTAAGAGACCATCTACTAGTGTTAATGTCATTTATGTTTCTCTCTCACTAAAATATCCAGAATATATTGACTTTGACCCTTCTTGTGGCTTTGCTTTGGATGTTTTTTCTACCGATGATTCCTTAGCTGAATTCTTGGGAGCTTATGACAACCTTCCTCGTTATCACCACAATCATAGTTTTCCCTATTGTTTAAATGCAGAAGCTTACTTTGGGAAAGAAGAAATAATGATGAGATAGTTAAAGAATTTCCTCAATTGAGAGATTATCCTCAACAAATCAATCTCCTAATAAATGACACCATTGATATCAAGATGGATCCTTGTGTTGAAGATAAGATCACCAAGTTAGGGAAATGTATTGACGAAGAAGAATAAAAACAATATATTGAGTTGTTGCATAAATTCCATGAGATCTTTGCTTGGATATATTCTGACATGTCTGGCATAGATTTGAAGACTGTCACTCATAACATTGTCCTGATTCCTGATGCTAAACCTGTGAAGCAAAAGATTCGAAGATTCACCCTAAGGTGGCATTACTTGTTAAAGTTGAGATTGAAAAACTGTTGGATGCTAGATTCATTCATCCTATCGATTATTCCCCATGGATTTCAAACATCATGGTTGTGGCTAAAGTAGAAAACAAGATTAGGATGTGTACTGATTTTCGTGATTTGAACAAAGCCTATTTAAAAGATGATTTTCCCCTCCCAAATATTGATATGATAGTGGATTTAGTAGCAAGGCATGCTTTACTATCCTTTATGGATGGTTTCTCAGGATATAATCAAATTTTCATCAGTCCCCAAGATCAATATAAAATTGCTTTCACCACTCCTTGGGGTAAATTTTGTTGGATTGTGATGCCTTTTGGATTGAAAATGTCAGCGCAATGTATCACCGTGCTATGACTCTCATCTTCCATGACTATATGCATAAGACACTAGAATATTACGTTGATGACATCTCAACCAAATCCGTCCTTCATACAGATCATGTTAAGATCCTTCGTCAAATCTTTGAGAGAATTCGTAAGCACAACATGTGTTTGAATCCCCAAAAAATGTATTTTTGGTGTAGATAGTGGAAAACTATTAGGATTCATAGTTTCACATCATGGTGTTGAGGTGGATACAAAAAAGATAGATGCTATTGTTAACATTCCACCTCCTAAGAATGTTTCTCAATTAAAAAGTTTGCAAGGAAAGATCCAAGCTATTCATAGTTTCGTCTCTCAACTTGCGGATCGTACCTTTCCTTTCACACAATTTCTTAAGAATAATATCACTTTCCAATGGAATGAGGATTATCGTCAAGCATTCAAAGACTTAAAAACCTATTTGGCCAATCCTCCCATTCTTCAACCTGTTGATCCTACTAAGCCTTTTCTTCTATACACCATTGCTTCCCCTCAAGCTCTTGCAACCTTATTGGCACAATGTGACAAGGATGGTAGAGAATGCTCGGTTTATTACATAAGTCGCACTCTACTTGATTATGAAGTCCAATATTTTGTGATAGAGAGACAGTGCCTTTCTTTAGTCTTTGCAAGTCAAAAGTTGAGGCATTATCTCTTGAATGTTGAGATTCATGTTGTCGTTAAATTTGATCCTCTTAAGCATATTTTCTCCAAAACTGATCTTTTTGTATGCTTAGCTAAGTGGGTTATGATGTTGATTGAGTTTGACCTTAAGTTTGTCTCACAAAAGCCAATAAAGGGTCAAGCATTGATTGATCACTTAGTTGATGATCCTTCACCCTTCTCCCTATCTAATCCAGAGTCTTTTCCTAATGAATACATTATTTCCATTGAGGTTGACGAGACTTGGGAGCTGTACTTTGATGGCTCTAAGTGTCGTACAAGATCGGGGGCATGGGTGGTTTTAATTTATCCTAAAAAGAAACCTATTCCTTTATCATATCGTCTCAATTTCCTATGTACCAACAACATTGCTGAATATGAAGCTCTTATAGCTAGAATTAAAATAGCCTTGGCGTTGAGTGTGAAAAATATACATATTTATGGAGATTCTCAACTAATCATAAGACAAGTGAAAGGAGTTTATCAAGCCAAGCAAGACAAACAATCATAATATAAAGACCTAGCTTTATCCTTGTTGGAAAAATTTGATTCTTATACCATGGAGCCCGTTCCTCAAAAAGATAATCGGCATGCTGATGTGATGGCATGTGTTGCCTCTCTTGTGTCTCTATAGGACCCCTTGGTAGATCTAAAATTCTTTATTCACAACCTTACTTCCCCGACTATTGTTGATAATCCTAGTGATGTGGCATACTGTTGCATTATAGATTCTGACGAATGGTACTCACATGTCGTAAGATATTTGAGTGATGGTACCTTTCTCGACTCTACGAATAAGAATACTAGGGCTAGGGTTCACAAATTAGCTTCTAGATACATTATCCTTTCTAATATTCTCTATAGGAATGGTTATAATGGTCTTCTTCTTTGATGCTTAAACAAGGTTGAGGTCCCCATCGCTCTTGAAGAATTGCATTCAGATGCTTGTGGGGGGGCATTTTAGGGGTAGGTCTTTGGTTCAGAGATTGCTCTGAATGGGATATTATTGGCAAACCATGGAAAAAGATTATTTTGCATTTGTTAAACGATGTCATTAGTGTCAGCAACATAGCAATTTGATCCATGCCCTGCCCCAAGAGCTTTGATCACAGGTAGCATCTTGGCCCTTTTCTACATGGGGTTTGGATCTTGTTGTTAAAATATCTCCTCCTTCCTCACAAGGACATACTTTCATCATAACTGCCACTGATTACTTTACGAAGTGGGTGGAAGTCATTCCTCCTTGATCCACTATCGCTAAAGTAATTTGTCAATTCATTTTGGAAAACATCATTTCTCGATTTGGGATACCTTCCACCTTAGTTTCAGATAATGGAACGTCATTCAAAAATAAGGATGTGAAGAAGTTTCTCGAGAAATATCATATTCAACATAAATTCTCTACACCTTATTATCCTCAATCAGATGGTCAAGTTGAGTCTTCTAATAGGATAAATGAACAAATTCTTCGAAATACTATGAAAAAGCATGGTAAGGATTGGCATACTCAATTAACCTATGCTCTGTGGGCTTATCGCACGAGTGTACGTGTTGCTATGGGTTGTACCCCTTACAATATTGTTTATGGTGATGATGCCATTATGCCTGTGGAGTTAGAAATTCCTTCTTTGAGAGTTTCTCTTAGGGGTATAGTGGATGATGACTCCTATAGAGAGCAAAGACTTCAACAACTTGAGGTGCTCAATGAATGGTGTATAAATACCCTTGAACATATTCAAGCATTTCATAAAACTTTGCAATGAAGCTACAATGATAAGGTTATTCCAGATTCCTTCTCAGTAGGGGATTTAGTCCTTTACGAGAATCAGCACAACGTGAATGCCTTACCTAAGGAGAAAGGAAAATTCAGTCGTAATTGGCTTGGACCATACATCATTGTGGAGGTCTATGGATCAGGTGCTTAAAGAATAGCAGATGTGGAAGGTACGCCTCTCAGGGAACCCATAAATACTATGCACCTTCGTAGATACTATGCCTAGTTCTATTTTTCTCTCTCTCTCTTTCTTTCTAGTCTTCTTTCTATATTTTTTTTTTCAAAATTGGGTAATATGTTAGCATATCTTCATTAAAGCATGTAAGATTAAATGATGTTATATTGTTTGGTCTACATTACTTCATTCTTGACAAGCATGTTTTATTACTACATTGTTTGTCTTGGATTCTTTTTATGTAAATTATAATGGATTTACATTTCATATGTGCTAGCATGTTATACAATTTATTATGTGTTAAGTATAATTATATCATGTTTTGTTTAATTAGAGTTAAATCACGTTTGTCATATAGTTCTCATGCTTAATACATTTTTCTTTTACATCATCAAAGTAGCATTTGATTAAATACTTAGTTATTTAATGAAATCACACATGTATCAATTTAATCATGAAGCATTGAGAAATCAATCACATGGAAATTAAATCAGATATACATGCTCATTACTCAATATTTTACTTCTAATCTAAGCAATGCATACATTGTTTAAGCATTAAAAATAATATAATCATGAGTGTCAAAATGTATACATCAATACATCAAAATCATCTCCTATCCCTAGGACTAGTAGCAGGAGGATGGTGGCTAGATGCCCCCTCTTGATTTGGTCGTGCAGGTGGTCCCATGGGGGTGTATCATGATACGAACCGTGAGTGACTCCGCGAGGAGCTACTGCGATCTCTCTCCATTATGATCCCTTAGTATGTGGCTGCCTCTATCTGTGCCGCCACTAGGTCACGCTCTGTTTGTTGTAATCTATCTCATAGGACCTCCACGTCCATTCGAATAGGGGAGAAAAGGTCCTCATGTCGTCCTGCACTCCTCTAGGACCCGTGTGGTATCTATGTAGAACTTGGAACGTGCGTAGTCACAATAAGGTTTGTCACTGCATTATGAATCAGAGAACACCACTCCTAGATGCTAGCTGCAAGATAGAGAGAATTTTTCCATCAACAACATTCTATATCATTAAATTTGAAGCAGGTAGGATGTATATGTTAATCAATAACAAGGCACATTACCTGGGTCTCCCTCTCATCGGTGAGGATCATGGACAACAACTGCCTAAGATTGGGACTCACTAGGCTCTCCCCGCTCATACTGTTTCTATATAGTTAGTGTGGGCTAGTGGGGATCAGGATCAGGACCCCTTATGGGATCCCTCTCCGCCCTTCGTAGGAGAATCAATGGATCTAGGGCTCTGGTATCCTCTCCAGTGTGATGAACTGTAACTGAATCCTCCTCCTCCTCCTCAACCTCATCCTCATCCTTGTCCTCATCCTCATCCTCCTCGCCCTTATCCTCATCCTCATCCTCATCCTCATCCTCATCCTCATCCTCATCCTCATCCTCATCCTCCTCCTCATCCTCATCCTCATCCTCATCCTCATCCTCATCCTCATCCTCATTCTTGTCCTCATTCCCCTCATCATCTCCATCCTGATCTCCCTCTCCGATATCAAGATCACCTCCATCTCCACCTACCTCCTGCTCCTTTGTGTCATCACCCTGATCATTTGAATCCTCCTCGGATGCATCAGATCCCTCTTCATCATCTGACTGTCTCCATGGTCAGGGGTTCCCTCTAGGGAAGCCTACTGGGAAAATAGCTGCAAGGTATGTTCTCCTCCACCATGTAATGTACCGTTTGTGCGTGCCTAAATCATCTCTATAATTTGTTGCTATGTCCTGATCTGACCCATCTGAATCTGTGATGTCGATCTCATCACTCGTAGGCCTAGGAATGGCTCCTAGCCTCGGTATCACTCATGAGTGTCGGATGTATACAAGCACATCAGTAGGAACACACTGCTCAAACCCAAACTGTCGCCGAACTCGGTCGAAGTAGAAAAGAATGACTATGTGGCTATACCGTCCCTCTAGTAAATGGTTCCTCTGCATGCTAAACATCTCTCTGCGTAGCCCTGTCCATATAGACACCCTAAGGTAGGGTCTCCATATGATCTCGCCCACTATTAATCTATCCATGCTCAACCTCCAATACAGGAGATCGTTGAATCACCACTCACAGGTAAGAGGATAATCACATACCCTAGGCTGCTTTGGGACTACTCTATGGGGGCTCCACTAGGTCTAGTGCAGGTAATATTCCCAAACATCCACACTTGTAGTAGTGTGCATGTCATCAGGTTGCATCCCTATCCGAACACATACTCCCCAAGGTCGTGATAGAGGTGTGCAAGCATGCTCCGACCCCAAGAGTATACTCTCTCATGTCTCTCCATGGCTCGTATGGCGTAGATGAGTCCTCCATGCATATGTGTATCACACCCATTAGGGTACACAACTAATGCAAGGGTCACAATCATGAGTCGTCTCACCAATGGAACCTCACCTGTAGGGTGTAGGAGCCAGCTGACCATAATGTGACCCCTCGTCTCGCTGCGTATCACTCTCCCCACAACATATAACTGCTCTCTCCTATAATCCTCCTCTATGCAGTCGGATCAATATCTAACAATCTCTCCTCTAATGGGTAGGCACAGAATGTGGTATACATCCTCTAGGGTGACCATCATCTCCCCCACAAGTAGTGAGAATGTCGAGGTATCTGCATTCCACCTCTCCATTAGCGCCATCAACATAGCATAATGGAATTGGATGGCCGACATGGTCATCACATCCCACAAACCTACTGCATGTAGCAAATCCCTCTCTCCTACTGTCAGCCTCGAGATCTGCTCCCCAAGGCTTTGAAATGTGAGACCGATGGTATGCTCGTGGATGTATAGTAGTGTCTGCAAAATGCAAAGCAATCTCTCATCAGTAATCAATCAATTATCTATCATCATCTAATAAATGCAATCGTTATATCATTTCTAGTATTCATCACCTAATCTTGTGTCATCGTTGGTCACCTTGAAAAGGGACCAGGGCACTCTACTGGGACCATGGTGCCCTAGGACCCCTAGGTGTCCAAAGGGTGGGCCTCAACCCAGACTAGGCGATGACATCATCAATTCTAAAAACTTTGAAAACATGACAAAATCAAATGCAGTCAATGAAAAGTCAACTCACCTCATCGAGTGGACGACCGATGAGTACGGATTGGTGCAGGATCTCCATCTACGTAGGTCGCTCAAGTTGGTGTCAAGGCATGATGGCTTGCATGTGGGCTCCCCCACAGTGAATAGTGACAAAAAGTTAGAAAGTGACAAATGAAGGTGTCACTTTCATATTTATGTATTATGCACTTTTTTGACTTTATGTTTTTAAGTTAAAACCCTAATTTCTACACTTTTTCTTCAATCTATCATATCTTGAGCTAAAGTGGGGGCTAAATGTAGTGTCACTTGGATCTGCGACCAACACACGCCTATGAGGAATAGGGATTAGAAGACAATCAATACAAACCACAATCCATCTAATCAGTCAAACAATCTTCAAGCGATCAAGTGACTTTACAACCACAATCCATTCTTTGTTGAGCTCTTGTGCACACTACAAAATTTGAGACCAAACATATCAAACAAGATCAATAGAGATAGGATACAACGAATATCATATCCTACTTGGCATGTGAATGGTATTATTGTTTCAATTTGTTATTTTGCATGTTCTTAGGTTTCTTCATTGGTGTATGGTGAATGTTTTATTGTAGAACTAGGATTGTTTTTGGTTGGATCTTTGTGGTTTTGCAATATTTTGTTATCATCATTTTTCACCTCACACATTTTGGCAGGCATGGTGGGACTTCCTTTAGTTTTTATCATTCATTGGTAGTTTTAGTTTTTTTTGTCAAGTTGCAGGCCAGATCAACAATGATTACAGGCAATACCGCGTCTATGACATATATTTTCGTGTCTGTGTTTTCTGTTTTGTTTTGCAGGTCTAAAAACTGAATATCTACAATCTTTATTTTAGTGTTTGCATCATATTTTCACATCTACGACATATATTTTCACGTCTGTGTCTATTTTGTTTTGCAAGCAAGCTTTGGATTTCACGTTTGGGATCTTTATTCAGTGTCTGCGTCATATTTATGCATCTACGACATATATTTTTGTGTCTGTGTATTTTGTTTTGTTTTGGAGGTCCAAGATTCAGATTTAGTGTTTGCAATCTTTATTTCAGCATCTGTCATATTTCGGCATCTGCATCAGGTACCTGCATTTTTCTTTTATTCTTTTTTGCATTTAAGGTTTTTAGATTTGGTTGTCTTCCTAACTCCTTGTTTGGAGTAACAAAGTGATGCAACTATTCAAAAATAAATAAATAAATGTATTGTCGAAGGCCCCCTTTTTCACATTTGGATTTGGAGTTTGAGAACCATCGATTTGAGCATGTTCGATGATATCAACGACCTCCTGACTATGGTTATCCGGTATGTAAAATGGGGCAATTTTATTTATTTTTCACAAATGAATTTAATTGATGGACTTTTTAAATTATCGTGAGATCAATCTCTTATCCAAAATTTTCAACAATTTCACGATCAATCTCCCGAGGGGGCACACAATCAAGATTTTTATCTTCACCAGGTGCATTATCGAGACTTGATTTAATCTTTGAAACAATGTTGTCTCGACATCATTTCAAAGAGGGACAAAATGTATACACATAAAAAATGGCTAAGAGCGATTAAATAAATATATTTATTCTTCTATTAAATGATTAATTTGAAAAGATTAATTTATTTAATTCATTCTTTTTGAAATAAAGGGGTAAAAACTTTATTGAAAATCAGACACAAGAATTACAAAGAGAACCAAGGCCCCAAGGCCCTAGAAAAGAACCACAAGCCCAACCCAAAATTAACCAATTTCATACCCATCCATGTCCTTAGCAAGAACCTTCTGCAAGTCTTGACAGTAATCCGCGGAAAGATGCTCCTAACCTTCCACTTTCCAATCACTACCATGTTTCGGGGCCCACTTAGCCAAACGATTTGCTGCTCTATTCCACTCATGAGGAATGTAGATGAAAGACACCTGCTCCATAGCCGAGCTAATATGAAGAATCTGATGAACAATATCTGCCAACTGCCAATGAACCCCACTCACCTTCTGCTCCGTCAACAAGTTCACCACAATTTGCGAGTCCGATTCACAGATAACCTTCCTTCGACCCAACTCCCAGGCACGCTCCAAGGCATAGAGAATAGAAAATCACTCCATAAAATTATTAGAATTCCACCCTTTATGAACCAAAAAAAAGAGGACCACCTCCCCCATATGATTCCTACCAACACCACCAACCCCAGCAAGGCCTGGGTTACCCCTAGAGGAGCCATCGGTATTAATCTTGATAACTCATCTTGAGGAGGTTCCCATCTTCCCATCCTTTGAACCTTCTTCAAAGTATGTCTACCTCTCCTAACACAAGCTAAGGCAGGAGATAATTCTTGCAACCCCAACCTACTCACAATATCCGCCTCATCTCTATTCAGAGGAAAATTCACCTCACATTTAGCTTCCATCATCTCTCAGATCATAACAATGATTCTATTCCACACTTGTTGAACCACCAGTTTGACCTTACGAAAGATCCTCATGTTCCTCTTGAGCCAGATCTGCCACAGTATGAAAATGGGCTCGATGTACCAGACAGTCTGGAGGAAGGAGGAGGAGATAGGAGGTCTTCCCAAACTGCTCCAAAACTCCACCAGTAAATCCACGTGAACATAAGGATGCTTCTACACCCCCCACCAATAGTGCCAAATAAGAATAAAGAAGGGGAATCTAAAGAACAGGTGTGAGGAGTCTTCCTCCCCATTACTGCACAAGGCACAAATGTAAGGCCCCAAAAATCCCCGCTTGTGGATATTGTCCTAGGTTAGGCATCTGTTCAATGCCAAAGTCCAAGAAAAGCAATTACACTTTGGCCAAGAAAGATTATTCCACACCTGTTTCCACTAGGGCACCTTTCTTCCCTCAAGTCTTCGGTTCAAGAGTACCTGATATCCACTAGCAACAATAAAGATGCCCTTAGGATTCAGAAACCAAGCAAGTCCATCCCTACCCTTGAGAGAACTACGGTATCTATTCGCCAAAATGCCATACAACTCTGCACACTCTTCCTCCATCCCAACAACCTGCCACTCATTTGGAGCCTTCCACCACTCCATCTCCAATCGCCCACACCTATACACAGCCTTGAAGTCACTCACCCTAGACCACCCTACCTCCAAAAACCTCTGGCAAAGATTCCCAAGGTTGGGAAACTGATCTAGGATGGGGGGGGTAACCATCCCAAGAGTCATTCTAGAATAGGACCTCTTCCCCCCTCCCGCAAATCCAAAAGAGACCTTCCTTAATAAGAGAAGCCCCATTCTTAAGAGTACCCCAAATTGTTGAACCTTTACCCTCAAGTGGATATCTTGGAATTTCCTCCATCAGGATCCTATGCATATATTTGTAGGCCAAAATCCTAGCCTAGCCACGATCCTGCTCAGCACACCACCTCCAGTATAATTTAGCCACTAGAGCCTCCCCAAATAAAATCGACTACCTTAAACCAAGCCCCCCTGACTATTTCAGGCTACACACCAACTCCCAATTGACAAGACTCCATTTGGAGGAGGAGAGGCTACCTGCCCATAAGAATTGCCTAGCCAGAGAGTCTAATCCCTTCAAGAACCACTTAGGAGCCACTTGAAGCATACATCGATAAGTTGAAAGAGCCTGAACCATTGACTAAATCAGCTGAACCCTCCCAGCAAAGGATAACCATCTATTAGTCCAATGATCAACCTTCATGCGAAATTTATCCAAGATACCCCACCAAGATTCCCTAGGAGGGTTACCAGGAGAAATAGGAATACCCAAATAAGTCAAAGGTAGAGAGCCCACTTGGAATCTCAGGATAAGAGCAATCCTCCTTTGAATAGAACCAGGAGTGTTGAAAAAGAGGATAGAAGATTTATCCTCATTAATTATTTGGCGCGAAATTGCAAGATAAACATCCAAAACCTTTCTCAGATTAGTGGCCTCTCTAATCCGAGCAAGTCCCATTAGGGTCGTGTCATCGACAAACTACAAGTGAGACTGCAACTGCAAGTCATTACCCCAATTCCATCCCTGAATAAATCCCCGACCCACATTATGTTTAATCAACCTTCCCAGACCCTCAGCCAGAAGAATGAATAGGTATGGGGATAGGGGGTCCCCTTGGCGAGGACCCTTAGAAGCACCAAATAACTCAGTATGATCTCCATTGATTAGCACCAAGAAAGATGTAGACGTCACACAACTCATTACCCATTGGACCCATTCGTCAGCAAATCCAAATGCCTTGAGAATCTTCTGGAGGAAGGACCAACGAACTCTATCGTAAGCCTTAGCCATATCCAACTTAATAAACATGCTTTTTCCTTGGAGATTGCCATAGAGTGGATGGTCTCCGTATCAATGACCACCCCATCTAGGATTTGGTGCCCTTCCACAAACCCACTCTGCTCCTCAGAGATAACATCCCCCAGACACATTTTCAACCTATTCGCTATCAGCTTAGAGATATTCTTGTAAAACACATTGCAGAGAGAGATGGGTCGGAATTGGCCTAACCGGTTAGCCCCATCACACTTGGGGATGAGTGTAATGAAAGTCGCATTCAAGGCCCAAAGCACATGCTTATTTCTCTGGGACTCCTGAACTACATCCCATAAGTCTAGTTTGATGATATCCCAGAACTCTTGAAATAATTCAACCGAGAACCCATCCAGTCTAGGAGCCTTTCCCTTTCTCATGTGAAAAACAATCCTCTCTAGTTCTTCCAGCGAAATGGGACCCATAAGTTGCTCATTCATCTCCCTAGTAACCAAAGAAGGGATGCAATCAAGAACTTGATTCTCCTCCATCGATTCCCCCTGAGAATCCTCCCTGAAGAGAGATCGGAAATAAAGTAAAGACTCCCTAGAAATCTCCTGCAAGGATAAAAGCTGCTCACCTCTATCATTAACCAGAACCAGAATGGCATTTCCATGTCTTCTTGCTTTCACTGAATTGAAGAAGAAGGCAGTGTTCTTATCCCCCTCTTGAAGCCAATCAATACGAGCTCTCTATTTCCATGTCTTCTATTAATTAATTTAATTGAAACATTTTATTAATTAATTAATTTATCTTATTCTTCTAATCAATCATTAAATATCTAATATTTAATGGTTATTCTTCTATCCTACAGTGTCAAATATTAAATAATTGCTAAATTATTTAATCCCTTTTCCATCTCATCCTTCCATCTCCACTTCATCTTTCCTTTGCCAACTCATCAATCATGTGGCTAAGGATATTAATATTTCTTAAATATTAATTCATCACTTATCTCCAACTTCCAAATTTAATAAAATATTGGGTACGTACACCTATTTCTTAACCTTCTTCTATATCCTCTCCAACACCCCTACATCTTAGGAAGGAATTGAGTCCACTTGTCCTCTAATGCCTAAATCTTCTCCAACCATCCCTAGATTCCCTCAGTCAGCAACCTAGTCAAGGTGAGATGAGTGACACTTGTCTTCTCCTTCCCCCTTTCTCTCAACCTTCACCTTTTCTCACAGCCATCCAAATCTACAGATTTGATCATGACCGTTGATCTAGGCCACATCATCTTATCCTCTCAAAGTCTATAAAAGTGGGAGGTTGAGTTGAGAAAGATCTAGTCTTCAAGTGAGTTTTCAAGTTAACAATTTGTGAAAACTTATGCATCCGTGAGTTTTGATCTTGAAGCAATTAGCAATTTAGCATAATCATTTAGCATTGCATATCATAGTATCAGTTAACTATCAGTTATCAATCCATTCTTCATATGCCATGTTGGAAGCTATCAGTGCTTGTCTGAGAGCACACCATTTGCAACCAAGAACAATGGAGTTAGGACATAATGAGACTTAAATCATGAAGGTAAAAATAATGTTTTTATTTTAATATTTATTTCATGTACTTTCATTGGTTGAGTTTGGATTTTTTGTAGCATTTCCTTTGTATTTTGTGAAACTAACATGTTGTAGGTAGTATTTTGATGATGAAATTCAATTTGACACATTACCGAATAAAAAACATAAAAATCATATGGCTACAAAATCACCTGAAGGTGTCTACATCATCATACAAAAATTGATACAAAATGGGATACAAGAGAGCTATGTTGAAGACCCTCCCTCGGAGTCAACAAGCCTCAAAGGAATCTGAGCTCCCGAAGGCCCAGCCCCAGGATCATATTGTCTACCTACTCCTACTGACCCTGTTGATGGTGTTGGTGGACCCTTAACACCCCCACTAGAGGCTCTTTTCCTATGTCGCCTTGTCTTCATGGAGCGGGATGCTCGTCTGTAGCTACCTACTCTGAGATGAGGAGGAACTACTGCACGATACAAGTTCCTCCAATACTTTATCTCCTCCCCTTCCTGGGCACAGTAAGTGAAGCCAGAACATGTATCGCCTCCTAAACTGCCAATGTTTGCCCTAAGTGCCTCCTCTATAGCATTGTATTGTTGGATAGCCTGATCTTGCTCATCTTGCATCTCTCCAAGCGGTCGTCTCAATCGAGTCACCTTTCTCTCGAGATCGCCGATCTCATCGGCATGCCCTTGTGTGAGCTCTTAGAGAATGAGTAGCTCATCCTCCTCCTCATCCCCTCACTCCTCTTGTCTACCTTTCTCTCTGCAACATCATGACCTGTGCTTTTTGATCCTGGCCCTATCTTTGTCCACCCTATACCTGTGCCCATACCTGAGCGACAACCTATAATGGTTGTCCCCCTCTCCCTTTATGTGGCCTTGGTGCTCTACCTCCCTCACCACCTCCCTGACTCACTCTACCTGCCCTCCATATCTTTGTCCTCGTCTCCCTTGCACAATCCTCCAAGACTCTCTACTCCGTCACCTTCATCGTCCACCTTCGTCCTCCTCCTCCTCATCATCTAATGGTGGTATGGGTTGCCCTGCATCCATCAACTGTGGAATGGGATGTGTTGCAAAATATGCTATATACTCGTCTGTCATGCCAACATCACCTACATCATGCAAAATATCCCATGGGATAGGCACCATCTCTTGGAACTATGTTAGTGCTAGATCATAAGAAAAATAGGCCCCCAATGGACCTGTTCTTTAACTGTGCATGCAAACTCACCTGAAACTTGGGGCATCTGTTGTACTCGGCCAAACTATCTAGTAACCCTGTCAATCAAGTGTTGATCTAAAATATAGGGAGTCCGCCCAATGAGATACCTATTGTGGAAACAAAATGGTAACTCCCTATCATCCTCCTCCCAGGCCTTGCAATCTAGATATTGTCTCCATATAACACTGTTAATGTCATCAATTACTCGCTGCCAGTACTCCAACTTCCCAATCTATGGCTGGAAAGTAACCATGTCATATAAGTGTACATAGGCATGACCATACCCTCTAAATTTGAAGTGGATAGACCTCATCATTGCGATGTACTCATAGGCCCATACCTCTAACAGTATCACCCCACTCCCTAGCCTACAACCACCGAGATACACAAACTAATGAAGCTCTTGGTACAAGGGTGCCAACATGCATGCTCCCCAAGCAAATATCCTCCTCTTTGTGAGAAGGATCTCTAGTGCCCTGCCCCACCCTATAGCTAATTCGTGTGTCACTATGTTCGAACACAAGAACCCGCTAATCACTCCCCCTACTACTATCGCCAAGGTCTATCTACTGGTATACCCAACCTCTCATCTTAGGTGTCATATCCTCAGATCTAGCTTTGGGTCTCTAAAGACTCGTCAAAGTGCATCTGCATCTCCCTCTCGATCACATATCACTAGATCCCCATGGATCGGTATCCTCAGTACCCAAAAAACATTCTCTAAAGTGACTAACATCTTGTCAGTCGACAAATGAAACGTGTATGTCTCTAAGTGTCATCTCTCCATAAGAGCAGTCAATAGTCTTGTGTTTGTTTGAATCTTATGCATATACATAGTGTGTCTCAATCTCATAGTATCAATCGTTGTGAGCTCTTCAACACTAAGATTTGACCATAGACTCTTTGTGATAGGGAATCTCTCTTGTGACTCTATCTGTGGTAGATACTTCTACGTCCAGATGAATCAATGGTTTCAATTTCAATACTAGTACTTATGATCATCACATAGTGTTATCCTATCCTATCCCAGTAGTACCTATGTTCATCACATGGTGCTACTCATCAGGCTCTATCCCAATGCTATTGTTTATCACATGGCACTGTAAATCCTAGTGTATATGTTTATCACATTTGCACTTGATCCTATCTCGTTGGAGAACTTTCCAGATTTTATTAATTCTACGGCTTTTCCTATACTCAACATAGCAAACCTACTTATTTTAGGGCACCTGTTGAGTGAGTCCTCTCAATAGCTTATCCAATTGGTGATGCATGTTTATCACATGGTTACTGATTATAACCTTATTTTTAGTTTTGTCTTTACTAGGTCACCTATTTGAGTGATTTCTCTCAGTAGCTTATCCAATTGACAACGTATGTTCATCACATAATTATCAATTTTAGCCTTCTGAGACATAGATGTGTTTCTGCAACGCATACGTGGTTTGACCTAACCTATGTGTGGTTCTAAGATATAGACATGCTTTATCAACACAGACATGTTGCTTCTCTATGCATGCGTGGCTTCTAGGCATATACATGTTTATCAGTCATAGATGTGCCCATATTGCTCACAGATGCGAGAAAATTCTGCCTAGATGCAATTGTCTATCACAGACGCGTTCCAAACCTACCTAGATGCATTTTGACCTAAAATTTTGCTTCCACGTTTTTGTTTTTCTACCACTAAAATGCATTAATGAGAAAAAAATGCTAAATGTACTAATTCAAGTTCGAGGTACTTACTGGCTCACCCATGTCATCTGTTCGTTGGAACCGTCAAACACGATCAAAGCGACGAATCCTCTCTGCCGTCTCTCCTACACTGTTGACTTCTCTCTAAGTGCTCTACTCTACTATGTTCTCTTGAGTGTTGTGGATGCCATTGAGGTTATTTTCCTTGTAGCCAATACATATAGGCTATCAGAACCCTAGTTTGTCATGTCAGTCTGCCACTTCTCGAGTCGGTTTCTTTTTCTTGCGTGACCTTCTCACCCTCTTCTATCGGTCCTTTCTAGGCTTTCTTTCTTGTCGAGAGATTGTCCATGATCTTTTTCCAAAAAAAATCATCCAATCTCTCGAGGGGGCATATCATTCCTAACTTGGGGCAACTTTGTATCAGTTTATCTTCTTTGAAACAACGCGAGAATCTGCATTGTCTCAAAGAGCGACAAAATGTAGACACCTAAAATTGTCCAGTTTAATTAATTAAATAAATATCTTATTTATTTAATTATTTTATTCTAAGTCTTCTATTAATTAAATAAATTTTTATTTATTTAATTAATTCATTTATCCTCTTCTAGCCTTTCCCTATTTAAATAAATATTCTTATTTATTTAAATTATCATTCCTTGAATTAAATAAATGTTTTATTTATTTCATTGGTCCAACTTCCTCTATTAATTAATTAAATATTTATTTATTTAATTAATTCATTAGAATTTTCATTCTATGACACATGTCATTTATCTCTTAAATTTTCCTCTATCTACCCCCTTCATTATTTTATTATTTCCTCTACCTACCCTTTAATCCTAGTCGACCATTTATTTCTTTCACCTCTTAATCTTATCCCTCCATTTTCTAAGGTGTTCTCTATATAAGAGGATTCCCTCATCCTTATCAAGCCTAATAATAAATCCTCATCTAATCAGCCAGTTGATCTTCAAATGATCAAGTGAATTTACAACCACAATTCATTCTTTTTTGAGATCTTGTGCACAATACAAAATCTGAGAGCAAACATATCAAACAAGATCAATGGGGATAGGAGACAATGGAGATCAAACCCTACTTGGCATGTGAATGGTATTATTGTTTCAATTTGTTAATTTGCATGTTCTTAGATTTCTTCATTGGTGTATGGTGAATGTTTTATTGGAGAACTAAGATTATTTGTTGTTGGATCTTTGTGGTTTTGCAATAGTTTGTTATCATCATTTTTCACCTCATACAATTTTTATTTATTTTTAACTAAATATCATCAAGTTTATATTAAGAAGATAACAATCTAAATTTTTAATCAACTACTAAACATCATATCAAAAAACTAAATACTTAGATTATTTTTTAAGTTTTTGTTTTCTAAATTTTTTTTAAAAATTTGGTGTTGCTCTAAATAGCATGATTTCAATTTTACCCTAATTCTTTTCATTTCAATTCTAACATAAACATGTTTTAAATATTAAATTGAGCATGTAAAGATAAATAACATTTGTTTCCCCCTCCCCCAATAAATGGTTTTAAAAGTTAAAATTCTATTTGTTCATAAATTTTAATGAAATTCTTGTTGTTACCACCACCATTACATGAATGTTCACCTCTTGCTTATTTATATTATAATCAACTCCCATAATTTGTTTTCAGTAGTAAAACTATAAAATCTAGGTTAAGTTATAGTAATAATATAAGATAGTATAATAACATCGCAATATTAATTATAATATAATAATATAGATTTTTTATTACAATAATGTAAAAACTTTAAAAGTATTAATATAATATATGATAATAAGATCATATTTATTATAATATAACAATATTTTAATTGTAGGGGTGAGGTGGTGCATTTTAAAAGAAAGGGTGGGCAGTCGTTTTGCATTTCCCAAGTAGACGTGTGCAAAGGAAGCATTTGAGATTGCAACATGGGGGTGATTGGGAGAGCAACGGGTAGCAAGCATGGAGGCGATTTTTTTGCTCCATTCCATTAAGCAACAACTTGCCTTTTTTGGAAAGATATTTGAGAAAAGGCTTAAGGGTTTATTCAAGTTTCAAGATATAACCTTTTTTAAGATTATAGAATTCCTACTCAGTGAGGAGTATTTGTAGTCGGAGTTGCGCTACAAAACTAATGTTGACATTATCTCCATGGTAGTAGTCATGCGGGGGCTGATTTTTTATTTGAAGGAGGAGGTGGTGTGGGTGGTGCAAGCATGTGTCCCTGATCATTCACTATGTGGGACGACCTCTATCATAGTGAGAGTAGAGGTGGGTAAAGGATTGTGGCAGAAATTTGGAGAAGGGATAATACAGGATGTTGTCGACACAGAATTTAGGCCCTTTATCCTTTGGAACGATGGTGTTGACCATGAGGTTCGAACGGATGAGGCGTGTGTCATGTGGGAGGCCTTGTAGGACTATGTCTATGAGAAGGAGGTGGAGCTGCATTTGGAGGTAGAGGCAAAGAAGAAGAGCACAAAGCAGAAATAAAAATTTGCTCTTGAGGATTCTCAGGTCAATGGCCCAGGTAAAAAGACAAAAAAATTGTAACTTTGTTTTAGTTTCTATTTTAAAATATGGTGGATGGTTGTTGGGTTTGTTTTTGGTTGAATTTTGATACAATATAACCGTGACAATAAGCCACATTTTGGAGTTGGGTGGTTAATAGTTTGTATGTGGGTAGTGTGTCATTTTGGGTGTTGTATGGTTAGTGGTAGGGTATCTTGGTGGTTTGGGTGGTATAGAAGTTAGTAGTTTTTTTTACGCTCAAAGACTGATACAGGGGTTAAAACCCTTATTTTGATATCTTGTATGCTTTAAATTAATTTATATGAATAAAATATGCTCAAAATTACCGATAAAAAACATAATATTTTAGTTGTACATTACTAAAATAACGTATAGAATTTATTAAAATTCAATAATACTATAATGTAATAATAGTATAAGATGATATAAGAATTATTTTCAGGGTTAAAATTAATCATAAAATAATCAAATTTAAAAGAGCAAATCACAACTCTAAATCCAATTGAATTAACTCCTAAATGACAATGAAATAATACCAAACCAATTGAATATCAAATAATAATAAAATGAAACTCCCTCAATTGATCCAAGTAGGCTTCCATTGATTTTCTCAAATTGTGTGATAGGTGGCTCTAAAGTGTTGCACTGGGATTCCTACATGTGAGTGACACAATTGTTTTGAAGATAGTGATTTTGTGATTCTAGGAAAATTGATGTGAAATGAGGTTGATTTTATAGATTTTTAGGACAAATTGGGTAGGATATTGAATTGAAGTGTTGATTGATAGTTGAACCGATTTTATTGATCAGTTAACACCTTTTGATTGATTGTTTAAGTGGATTGATTGGAGAGATAACTCAATTCACTGACTAGTCAACTGGATAGATTAGCTAGATGATTGAATTGATTGAAGAGAAGATTGAATTGATTAAAGAGAAGTTTGATTAGATTGAAGGAAAGACAAATTATATTGAATAGTCAGAAAAAGGTGATTTGGAGTGAAAAAGGGAGATTAGAGAGTTAGCTGAGTTAACTAATTTGATCGACCAATCATGATTTTCATCATGTGTTGTAGGAGATTGAATTGAAATTCATTTTCATTTTGATTTGAATTGGAATTTAGATTTTCGAATGATGAAATGCACATTTATTGAAATTTAGATTTGGTCAAATGTGAATGAAATTCATATTTGGTGAAATGTGAATGAAATTCATATTTGGTGAAATGTGAATGCAATTAGATGGGATTAGTTGAAATTCGAATTTGGGGAATTGGAAGAATAAGTTAATTAATTAAATAATTTAAATGAAATTATTTAATCATTAGACATGGGATTAATTAAATAATAAAGATTATTTAATTAAGGGAATTAATCGTAATTAATTAAATAATTAATATTTGAGAAAGGGGTTTGATGATGAATTGATTAAACGATAGAAATTGATTAATTAATGAGATGGATGACGATGATTAAGTCAGAAGAATAAGATTAATTAGATTAATTCAATAATTAAATAATTAAATAATTAAATAATTATTTAACTAATAGGACGAATAATTAGTACATGATCAATGAGACATTTTTAGGTGTCTACAAGAATAATCTTAATTAAAATATATAACTGTTATATGTGTTATATAAAAAGATATTATAAGATAATACTATCTATAATAAAACAATATCACAAGCATAGTATTCTAAAACATAGTATTAATAAAATACATAATTTGTTTTAAGTATTAAAAGTATAAAAACAAGGTTAAATTATAATAATAACACAATATTAACTTTAATATAATATAACATTTTTTATTATAATAATTTAAAGCAAATATAAGTATACAATAAAAAACAATATAAGATATTATTTATTATAACATAACAATATTATGATTGTTATTATAAAATAATACAATAGAAAAATATTTTCAATAATGTTTACTTGCTCTGCTAGGGTTTTGTAGGTTGTTCTCTTTAGTTTCTCTTGCGTTTGTCTGTCATCATATCATATTTATTGTGGGATTTTAGTTGTTTATTATGGCCTTTGTCGGCCTTAACTTAGCAGTTGATGCTGGCGTTGGAGCTTTGGTGTCTAGCGATTAGATTTGGCATGCTTTTAGGATGGAAATTCTCTTTGCTATATGGAAAGATAGAAATACTAAAATTTATTTTCTCACGGCTCTATTGATACTTAATTTTTTCTTTATGATAAAGCTTGTATATGTATTAATGCCATGTTGCAGATTCATGTTCAAGCTAACAAGATCGCCCTTGAGGTGACCCACCTCCAAGTGCTTCTTGATCATTGGGGTAATGCCCCTTGTACGGTTGCCAGAGTGCCTTCTAATCTCCCCCCTCATGGGGTCAATCACCTCCACATGGGTGGCATCATGGGTGCAGTTCTTCTTCCCACTATTCTCAGACCCTGAGGTCTCAAGCTCGTCGCTAGTCTGGTGGTCGTGACCTTGCCTTCTTTAGCTCCCAGTGGGTGGGGTACTAGTAGCCCTGCTCCTATTTGTGGAGGTAGTGGGTGGCCCACTAGAGATGCTACTGATTGGCCCAGTTCATCCAAGGCTTTTTCACACCTATCTCTGGCATCTCTCTTGTTTGTGATGTCAAGAATATTGAGGAGGCTACTGTTGTTGATGAGGGTTGGATCCTCCTAGATGATGCTTTGGCCCCACTCATGTATGGGGTCCTAAAAATGACAAAGAACCACCTCTGCCTCCCATTGGAATTGCTTTAGCCACATGGTGGTAGTTGTTATGTTTAATTCCAGGCTTAGTTTCCGAGCGCTACCCATGTTTTATGACTTTTCCAGGCTCTACCCGTCCAAATTCTGAGGAGTGATCCTGTATCCCCTACCTTTTCTGTGAAAGTGTAACTCTTTATTAAATTAATAGATATAACTGCCTATTCGTAAAAAAATAATATAATAAAAAATTAAAATTTAATAATTCTATAATATAATAATATAAAATGATATAATAATAAAAAAATATAATATTGTAATAATTTAAATTACATTATTCTTGTACTATCTTATATTACTGTTATATTATTATTAATTTTTTATTAACATATTATAATTATTGTTTAATTATTATATTATTTAATTATTATTATAATACAAATATAATTGAAACATTTGCTAATCTATTCACTCCCACCAACTACTTATTTGAGGAGAGTGTTTTTTGTTTTGTTTTGTAGTGATAATAAAAAGTAATGGTCTCTGTACCTTAGCTAAATGGTTTGTTTTATTGAATTTAAAATCTATAGTATCAAGTTACACAAGTCATACTTTCTAGATACTCTACCAAATACTTCACCAAATGAGACTACATGTGAGTATCCTAAAGTATTTCGATAACTCTGTAGTTGCTTTTGTCTTTGAACTTAAAGAAAGTTTAAGTTGATGTTCTTAAAGTTATAGATAAGATATTTATTTGGTGAAGATAAATATTAAATATAATTTTTTTTATTTAATATGTTATGATGAAAACACAAACTTTTTATTATTTAGAATTTTTTTTAGTATAAGTCTAAATGGATGGTTCTTTTATGTTATATAAATATGGTGACAATTTTTACTCTTCACTATGTTTTTTAACAATGTTTTATATCAGACCATTATAGGCTGGTATTAATCTATATATCTTGAGTTGGAGTAGTATTGGACTGGGTGATCTCCTGGGAAGGTCCAATGCTTCACCTCTGTGAGCATCACCTAGATGCGATGAGTGCTAAGTGGACCATTCATTCTCATAAGAGATGGGTTCTTGTGAACCAGTACTCATGAAACATGGGTCAATGAGTTTGACTAAACTACGCAATTGAATCCTGATAGCCATATCATAATTAATCAACATATTTCACTTATTGAAATAAATAATATAATGTTTTTGATGTTTTAAAATTATAATGTGACATGGTTTCAAGAAAGTGCAAAGTTTGTTTCACTTCCATCATTATTTGTTTTATGTCATTCACAAGAAAAAAAATAGTTATTTTATTCACATCATATATCTCATACGCAATCAACAAGATTGATAACTATAAACAAATACAATCTTGCACTAATGAAATTGATGGCATTTGTTAAATGAACCTTGAGTTATGTGCAAATACTCGATGTCTTAATGAATGAGACTGAAAGGATATTGAGAATATTCCTCACAATATAATCTATAAAGGATCTATAGAAACCCAAATTTGTGTACTTAATTAAATGAATACTTAGTATTTATTTGATTATTTAACCATCAATCAGCAATAAATTAAATTAATTCATCTTAAACCTCTTCTCCTATTAATTAAATAAATTATTTAATTTATTTAATTTAATTCATTAAACCATATTCTTACAATTAATTAAATAAATAAAGCATATTTGTTTAAATAACCCCTCTCCACATTTAAATAAATTAACATTTTATTTAAAATCCCTAAATCCCTCCCACTAGAATGCAAGTTGCATGATTTTAGTTGAAATAAATGAATTTTATTTTAATTAAAATCCCCTTTTATCCTCATCCATTTGCTCACTACCCCCCTTCTAGATTCTTCAAAACACCTTCTAGACTCTTCTAACCCCTTCTAATTAGCCTAATCCCCATGTCTAATCATTTGCACATCCCTTAAGAAAGGTCACTTCTCAAAACAACCCAAAAGTCTTCAATAACTATTAAAGGCTTCGTGTCTCCAACAAGCTAACATCAAAAGTCTTCAATAACCATTAAAGGCTCTTACATGACCATAAATGGTTAACTCAAACTTAACCTTTGGTTAGAGACTTTATCTCCAACTCAACCATCTTTTAACTCATGGGTCTCTTCAAGCATTCATTGCTTTGACCATGGTTATCCCTTTTACTCTTGCACGAGAGTTTATCCCTTAGATAATAGATTTATCCAATAACCCAACCTGCATGAGGTTACCCTCATGTCTCCTCAGGCATTAAATGCTCCTTCTCTCTCCTCTCAAGCCATCTCATGTTGACACTTGTCATCACGGGTTTGGGTTGAAAGCCATCACATGAATCCTAAACCCATCAATCTTGACCCTTCATAAGCCTACTCAATCTTAGTCATTCAATCAACACTTTTCCCTATAAAAGGACCTCATTCCCCAAGCAAAAGAAGGAAATTAGAGAGCATTTTAGAGTATTGTTATTATAGAAAACTTCACATAGACATTAGGAGCTTTCTCATAGCAAACCTTTTACACTTGCATAAGCATTTGTTTTTCATTTACAACCATCTTGAATCTTCATATGGCATCCATGGATAGTGCTAAAAGCTAAGAGCTACACTCATTTGGGACTTGGAAAGGAGAGGAACAAGGCAGAGCCAACATCATCAAGCATAGGGGGTAGTATTAGAGTTGTCTAGTTCTTTATTTTCCTATTTGCTTTGTTACTAATCTTTTCCTGATATGCTTTTGAAATGGATTCATTTTCATGTTATGCTTATGGTTGAAAGTTTACTAACATGATTTCTTTGTGATTGTCCACTAATCTCATTTTCATATCATCATTTGGTGAACCCGATGTGAATTGAACATGCAACCTTCTAATCTTTGTTTCTAATCACTTTGAAATTACAAGATTTTCACGCACAGGATAACATTTTAGCACTTTTGTCGCGTGCAGTAGCGCTTTCGTCCCGAACTGGTGCCTCTTTTTTCTCTTAGTGTAGCACTTTTGTCTTATGTTAGCACTTTCAGTGTTTATTATAGCACTTTTGAGTATATTAGCACTTATGTTCTTTGTTATAGTGCTTTTAGCTTAGTCTGGCGCTTATGTTGTTATTTATAGCGCTTTTGAGTTTTGTTAGCGCTTCTATCTTCTAGCAGAATAACGCTTTTGTATCAAGCAGAGAGCTGATAATTGTAAGAAAAATCAAATTTTAGGCTTGTCAAGCCCACCATCTTGCCTAACCTTTTGAGTGGTTTTTTACAGGTCTAACAATTTGTTGTAGGTTTGGAGGAGTTAAATTAGAAAGACTTTTAGTCTTTGAGTTTAAAATTAATCTTTCATTTTTTTTTCAAACAAAGGGATTAAAATGAATTTCATGGTCTTTTGGTGCAACTAAAATAAATTTCACTTTCACTTTGGTGCTTAAAACAAACATAATCTTTCTTGTTTTTTAAACAAAGGGATTAAAATGAATTTCATGGTCTTTTGGTGCAACTAAAATAAATCACTTTCACTTTGGTGCTTAAAACAAACTTAATCTTTCATTTTTTTTTCAAACAAAGGGATTAAAATGAATTTCATGGTCTTTTGGTGCAACGAAAATAAATTTCACTTTCACTTTGGTTCTTAAAACAAACTTAATATTTCTTGTTTTTCAAACAAATGGATTAAAATGAACTTCATTCTCTTTTGGTGCACTTAAAATCAACTTCATTTTCAGTTTGAACCTCACATCTACCTTTTGGCTACAAAGGCTACACGACTTTATTTTTGTTGACCAGGTTTTTGCTTTCCAAAAGTTTGTCAAGTGTCAAAACAATTTGTATCTTGGTTAAAAAGAGCACCATATCTGTTGGAGCAACATCTCCAAGTAGCAAATAGATCACATTGCAATGAAAGGTTAAAAAGAACAAGTGTCGTTTGTGTTTGGAACGCTTGTGCAAATTTGTAGAGTGGTCCCAGTTCTAACACACACTATCCTCTCCCTTGGCTCTTGTGGTCCTAGGTGTAAGAGAAAAGTGTTAGTAACGCTCTAAATTTTCTACTTTTAAGAGAGGCCTGCTAAGAGACACATCACTCTTGGGATGACCTTGCATGATAAATCCTTTGAGCCACTATAGAAATCAGGTGAGAGCAAAAGTTGTAGCCTTGGGTGTAGCTATTCCTACAGTGTAACTTGTCGAAAGGACATATGGGCCCCATTGTGAGTTACAAGGCTCTTAAGTGAGTCATTGCAGAATGAACTTATGTCCAAAGACATCAAACATTACTAAACACCTCTTATTTTAGAAGCCCACCCGTTCTATTGATTGAGGATATTTGTGAAAAGTTCAATGCAAGAGCATAGATGGTTTTGCTCCCAAGATACTCACCATACATATTTCCTTAAGTAGAAACATGGCTTTTTGGAAGGCTGCTTATAGCTTGATGAAAGTGGTGACTCCCCCATCATAGGGACCACCTATCTATTATGCTTACCCAAGACTTAGTATATCACATACTTCCCTGCTACGGTGGGATACATAAGGTATGTAGTACCAAGTCGAAGAAATATCAAGTTGTGGGTTGAAAAAATTGCAACTGGCCATTACCTTAGGGATAAAAAGTGTTTGAATTGTCTTCATCTTGTTTCATACCAATGAAAATTTGGGCTGACTTTAGGCCTATGAACATACATACATTTATGAGGGTCAAAAAGTTCATGATTGGGTTGATTTAGACCCACACCTTTTGTGCCATTATTGAAAAGGGCAAGAATATGTGCTTGTGTGCTTGACATATTTTCTTGTCAAAAGATTCAAACAATTGAAACAAGTTACACCCCAACAACAACTCAACAAAAAAACTTCACACATTCTTGCAAAAATCTACCCATGCTTCGTGTTTGGAAATCTCTCAAATACATCAAAAAGTCAATTTATAGAAAAACCAAAAAGAAGCAAAGTGAAAAGAAAACCCAAAAAAGGACAAGTTTCTTATACAAAAACCATAAGTTGTTGTTGAAACATTGCACTTTCATCCATCGATATCACGATTTTAGTCACGGTTTTACTGACGACTTTGAATTAGAACCACTTGCATCACAAGGTTTCTTTCAAAGAAGGGCTCTATCATATCATCACAATCACGGTCAACACATTCCTCCATCATACATTCCACAACCCGCAATCACTTACTAGAGATTCCTAAGTTCACATAATCCTCCTAAATTTTCTTTCATCTCTCTCACTTCAAAATCATTTACAAAAAAATTCATAGCCCCTTAGTAGAAAATTATAAATTTCACACCCATTCCAAAACACATCACAAATTCACTCAACTCTCAAACACAAAGAGGTCTTGGCCTTAGTCCTTTTAGATATTGCTTATCATACCAACAAAATTACTTTCTATTGTGTCTCTACATCTAGGATCAAACATCCTAAAAGGGCATTACTAAACATCTAGATAGGTTAAAACTAGTCCATGAGTGCATCCTCTCATTACTAGGTAGCTTATGTTTGTAACAACACAAACCTTGCTACACCTCATCTCATGATTGTCAAAGACATCAAAACAAGCAATTCTAAAGAGAACTTTGTTGATACCCAACCTTTAGTGTAGGAGATCAAAAATCCACAAACACTTCAACTCATCATCATCATCATAAAAAAATCTTGGAACTATAAGAAGGGATCACACATACACTTTTCCATTCATGTCATTCTCAACCACACACTTATTCACCCACAAAAATGTACTTCAAACATGTCTAGGACTCGGTCTCAGAGTCATCAACAAAATAAAAATGAAATATGGGAAGAAGAAGAAGAAGCGACCGTTAACCCCTTTGCCAGAAGAGGAGACCTAGAGACCCCTACACAAGCACAAATAGAAGACGCACTTAGTAATCTCAGATTTAACAAACTTTTTGAAGAAATTCTCAAAGGAAGTGATGGTGCCCATTTTCTGAAACTTGCTCAAGAAGGAGCCAAACTTCCCGCTAACTTTGATGTATAACAACTTAAAGATATACCAGAACAAGCTCAACATATCCATCGACAAGAACCAAATTATGGTGAAAGGGAGGCAAGCAATACACGTAACTATGATGATAACTATCAACGCGACAACATCCCCCCTCTCTTACAAAAATGGATATGTTAAGACAATAGATACAAGATCTCGCCCAACATGTGCACTCAGGAAGGACACATAAGCAATATGCTCTCGAAGATATCTGCCCATATCCGTTTGATAGAAACATATACATGCCTCCTTTCCCATGCACCTTCGAAACTCCAAAGTTTGATAAATACAAAGGAAAGGGAGACCCTAGAGATCATGTGCAAGAATTTTTCTCCACCTGCTTAGAGGTTGCATATGATGACACATATTTAATGCATCTCTTTCCCCAAAGTTTGGGAGGCTCAACCATGCAATGGTTCTCACGCCTACACGATGGGATCGGGACCTTTGAGGACCTCGTACAAAAATTTATCACTCCTCATGCACATAACATAGAATAGTATGTCTCTATGGCTAATCTATGCAATACAAAACAAAAGAAAGATGAGTTATTCTCAACATTCTTACAAAGATGGAGACACCTTTCTAGTAGACATTCCTTTCCAATTCCTGAAGAGCAATTAGTTGAAATTTTTATTTCAAACTTAAATGAGGAAATGGAATTTTACTTAGACATAAAAATATTTTGACAATTTCTAAGACGTCATAGCTCAAAGACTTAAAATAGAGAAATCCCTTATAAAAAAGGGACTTGTCAAAATATACAATGACAATAAGGAGGGTCCAAGACCAGCCTACAACAGTGACAAACCAAAGTTTTGGGCTACGAGCAAAAAAATTGTTAACGATGGTGTTGTGGACACACGAACTGTCAAAATCGCCCAACCCATAGTCAAAATTACAGGGTTGCAGATAATCGCAACAACCCCACTACCAATCAAAGTAATCCTCAAACCAATCCAGGAAATCAACCTTAAAACACACAACAAGAGGAACCTAAAAATAGATACTCAACTTACAAATTCGATCACACCTACACACCCTTGGGGGAATCTCTGGAAAAGATTTTACGCCAACTCATATCTTCTGATCTTATCACATTACCTATAACATCACACTATGACCACAAGTCAAACTTTCATGGTGGAGAGATAATGATTATTGTGAATTTTTATAAAGGAAGAGGGCACAAAACAAACAACTATCATCGATTAAAAGATACCGTTCAAGACCTCATTGATCGATGCGACATAGAAGTGGATGGTCACAATGCAAAAACTTCCAATACTGATCATACTATGTTCAAAAATCCACTCCCATCATATGAGAAAGGAGGTCCCTCCCATCAAGGTAAGAATCAAGATAAAATGACAGATTATACACACATAGCCTATACCTATACTATCAATAATCTTTATGATGCCAATGAACAAGTTGCTACCCTTACCATCCAAGGCAAGGATTTTGCATGCAATGTTGTTACCCACCGTAGAAAGCTTGTCTTACCAGGTGTACCATCAAAAGTGGCATATGTGCCCAAACGTTATAACCTTATGGACCAATTAGATAAGACGCTAGCACTTATCTCCATACTAGAGCTTTTGTGTATATCGGCCTCATATAAAACTATCTTAGATCAAGCTCTCCAAGAAGCGTCAGTTCCACCCGACCTCAATACAAATCAATTTCAAGCCATGGTTGGGAGTCTCAAATCATCACCATGTCTCACTTTTGCAAAGAATGATGATGCATCCTTTCAACAACCGCATAACGCCCCTCTCCACATTGAGGGATTCATACATAAACATAGAATCAAGTGAGTCTTGATTGACAATGGAGCTGGCCTTAACATTTGCGCATTACAGTTAATCACCACATTGGGATATGCAAAAGATGTAGTAGATGCCAGAAAGAGGATCACCATCAAGGCCTATGATGATGCAGAACACTCCTCTAAAGGGTGTGTCACTCTACCAGTTAGGGTAGGACCCATGGTGAAGAATGTGGTTTGTCAAGCCCTAGATCTCCCTCTTCCATACAATCTCCTATTAGGTAGACCATGGATTCATGCCATGCAAGCAGTACCCTCTAGTTACCATCAATACATCAAGTTCCCATATAATGGAGTAGAGATGAATATCCTTGGTGATGCCAACCCATTCAATTTTTGCAACCATATAAGGCATCAACCTGATATCACAATTCCTAGCAATAGAGAAGCCATCGCCTCATCATCTTACATTCACCCAACAAACCTCACCAATACACCGATCCCTACACCCAAACAAGAAAAGATTAAAATGAAAGTACAAGATGAAGGCCCAGGAGAGTATAATATTAGTCAGCTTTTCTATGTTGGCCAACTACCCCTCTCACCTAGGACTTATGGAAAACCACAACAGTCACTCAAACTACTTGTTGCATCCCATACTACTACACTTGATGGCTTCATCCTAGGCAGATCATAGGAACAAGAAACTCTTGATGAAGATTTGGTGAAGTGGATCTACAAAGACTCTTTCGACACAGATAGATAACAAGCCAGGATCCCAACAGAAAGGTCTGGTAAAGATTTTACCATAATGCAAAAGATGGGCTATGATGGCCATAGTGCATTGGGATTCCACAAGCAAGGTGTACAAGAGCCATTGCAACCATTGTTACAACCACGAGATACAAATGGACTCGGATTCAACCCTGGTTCAGTTAGCTCCTCTAAGATCAGGATTCCAAGCAAACATAAGAGGACCACTTCAAAGATCACCCCTTCTAGAAGAAAGACAATATCTATTGCCAATCAACCTCCCAGGTCTAAATTTTCAAGTTACAAAAAATACTCCTCAATTTACTGCAAGTAAGCAAAGGAGTTATGTTGCTCGCCAAACTCTCATTCCTGGGATAAGACTCTTGTCTATTTCAGACACCTAAGCAACATCAACAACCTTGTCTGATAAAACCCCTGCAACAACTATTGACAAACCTTTCACATCAGCAGACATCCCTATAACATATAGTGACAAAGTTCTACAGAGTGATTCTGAGATGGATTCACATGAATAAGAGTGAGATTCTTCATTTTCACAATCATCTAATGGGGACACTTTTGAGGTTAAGAAAGCTGAAGGAGATGCATTTTTTAAGGCCTTTTGGGACCCAGTTAATGAAGACACTTCAAATAGGTCACCTCTCGAGCCTGGTTACGAAGAGGATAGTATTGACAATGACCTTGATTCCTCCGTACTTACCACAACCGACACATCCTATGAACTTAACCTGATCGATAAAGCAATGTCAATTATTTACCCTGAACTCATTGAGTGGAACCCACAAGACCCTTCACACCTTGACACCTTCCAAAATGATGATGCAATCATAGACTTTCTGGAATTACGGGATGGCATACCAAGCGGGGATCACAAAGCTGGGTATGCTATTGATATTAACAGCGTGACTTACTTGGAGAGAATGCCACACCTTTCAGTCGCAAAAAAATTACAATCAAAACAGGATCCTCGAGTGAAAACCACACTATGGCACTTGTGGAAACAAAAAGAGTAAAAACAAAGGACGTATCCAATGGTGAAAACCTCTCCGAGGCGCCTAAGGATGGAAGGTGTGAAACTATCCCCTTTAGAACTAGTCATGAGAGATCGTCTATTCTCATAGAAGAAACAAAGGAAGTCAATCCGGGGACACCTAAAAATTCACACATACTACATCTAGTAGAATCACTTAATCTAACAAAAGATCGTGATTTCACAGAGTTCTTTCACAAGAAACAAATCAATTTTGCGTGGTCTTATGCAGACATGCCAAGACTCGATCCAGAACTAGTGATGCATCACTTAACAATAGCAGAAGGAGCTAGACCAGTAAAATAAAAGATTAGAAATATGCATCCTCAGATTACACTATTAGTAAAAGCTAAACTCAAAAACCTATTAGATGTGGGTTTCATAAGACCCATTGACTATACATAATAGATCTCCAACCTGGTACTAGTGGCAAAACCAACTGAGGGCATTCATATCTGTACAGGTTTTAGAGATCTAAGAAAAGCTTGTCCTAAGGACGACTTCCCTCTTCCAAATATTGATATGATTGTGGACCTCACAATAGAACATGCAATGCTCTCACTCATGGATGGAGTTTCAAGATACAACCAGATAAAGATAGCTCCAAAGGATCAACACAAAACAACTTTTACATGCCCACGGGGTACATACTGTTGGAATGTAATGTCATTCAGTCTCAAGAATGTTGGCATCTCATACTAAAGGGCAATGAGTACTATCTTCCATGATATGATGCATACACTAATGCAAGACTATGTGGGTGATTTACTAGCTAAATCATTAACCAGAGGGGGTCACCTCATTGTACTTGACAAAATCTTCAACAGACTAGAGCAATATAATGTACGCTTAAATCCAAAGAAGCGTGTCTTTGGGGTAACCTCTGGGAAGCTCCTGGGATATATTGTTTCAAACAAAGGAATTGAGGTTGATCTTGCAAAGGTCAAAGCAATTATGGAAATGCTACCTCCTAGGAACATCAGTCAACTAAGAACGTTACAAGGAAGGCTACAATCAATTCAGCAGTTCATTGCACAATTGGTCGACAAATGTCATCTCTTCACGCATTTGCTTCACAAGAATGTTCATTTCAAATGGGAAGAGAATTGTCAACACACATTCCAACAGTTAAAGGACTACCTAATGATGCCACCATTACTGACTCCACTATCTCTAGACAAGCCCTTATTGATATACATATCAGCTGTAGCTACGACCTTAGGCGTCTTACTCTCACAACATAATGCAGAAGGCAAAGAATGTGCAATATACTACATTTCCAGAACATTGGTAGGGTATGAACTCAATTATACCCCTATTGAACGAGCTTGTCTTGCAGTAATTTTGGTAGCCACCAAATTGAGGCACTACATGTTAACACACAAGATACAACTCATTGCCAAGATAGATCCACTCAAGTATCTACTCAATAAAGCAACACTCACTGGGCGTTTGGCAAAGTGGGTTATGCTTCTAAGTGAATTTGACATAGAAAATGTGGAATGCAAAGCCATCAAAGGACAAGTCATTGCAGATCAGCTAGCGGAAGCCCCGCTCATAGGCGACAATCCTCTCATTTCCAATTTTCCAGATAAGGAGATTTTCACAGATATGCCAGCATGACAATGGATGTTATATTTTGATGGCTCATACACAAGACATGGTTTCGGAGCTGGAATTCTCTTCGTAACACCTCAAGGTCATAGTATTCCAAAACCATATCAGCTTACATTCTCGTGCACCAACAACATAGTAGAATATTAAGCCTTGATCACAAGAATACGCATGGTCGTGCAGTGGAACTTAAAAGAGCTACAGGTCTATGGCGATTCGCAACTGGTAATCCGACAGGTCAATGATGAATACCAAACTAAGGATGATAAGCTCAAGCCTTACAAGAAAATGGTTGATAACTTCAAATAATTATTCATAGCTATCACTTTTGAGAAGATTCCTCGAGACCAGAACAGAGCTGTAGATGCAATGACTACAATAGCCTCTCTCCTTGATCTTCCACTGAACTCCACATGCTATGAGTTCTTGTTTAACAACTTTGGATCCTCGCTTATGATATCTCAGAATCCAAGATGGTATGTCAACTCATCGGTCTCGATTCCCCATGGTATGGTGAATTTTATGCCTATTTACGTGATCAAATCCTTCCTCCTAACCAATCCAACAATCAACGAAAAACCTTCATATGCCAATCCTCTCAATATACCATTATTGTTGAAACCCTATATCGACAAGGTCTTGATGGTACTCTCCTCCAATGTCTAGAGCAAGATGAGGTGATAACAACGTTAGAAGAAGTACATGAAGGTATCTGCGAAGCTCATTCAAGTGGCCCTTCATTGGCTAAAAAGATCACGTGGGCAAGATACTATTGGCCCTCTATGGAAAAAGACTCCTACTACTTTGTCAAAAAGTGCAAGAAGTGCCAAGCTCACAGAGATCTGATACATGTCCCAACGCAAAATTATAACCTATCAGAAAACCATGGCCCTTTTGTCAGTGGGGACTTGACCTTGTGGGTAAAATCCATCCATCTTCATCCAATGGTCACAAATTTCATTACCGCCATAGAGTACTTCACCAAGTGGATCAAAGTCATTCCACTCACCCATGTCACTGGCAAGCAGATCACCTCATTCATCCTCAATTACATCATGTGTCAGTATGTTGTACCTATGTCCATCATCACAGATAATGAGTTCCCTTTCAAAAATCAGGATGTCTGTGAACTCTGTGAAAATTTTCATATCCAACACCATTTTTCCACCCCATATTACCCACAAGGCAATGGTCAAGCAGAAGCATCAAATAAGAATATATTGAGGATCCTCAAAAATATAGTCAATGATGTTGGTCGTGATTGGCACATTTGTTTGAATCTGACACTATGGGCATATCGAACTAGCATTTGAACCCCTACAGGAGCAACCCCCTACTCACTGGTTTATGGAGCAGAAGCCATCTTGCCTATTGAGGTTGAATTACCATCTATACGGGTCTCCTTGTACAATCTAATAAATGATGAAGAATACCGAGTCTCACATCTTCGGGACTTGAAACTGTTTGATGAAAAGCGACAAGCTGCCTACAATCACCTAAAAGCCTATTAGCAACGCATGAGAAGAAGCTACAATCATAGGGTCAAACCTCGCACATTTGAAGTAGGAGATCTTTTTCTTAGGGAGAATCCTCGCAATCAATCGAACAGAGAACACCGGGGCAAATTTGAATCCAATTGGCTGGGTCCATATGTCATCACTGCCGGCTTTGGGTTTGGGGCATATCAGTTAGCAACTTCAGAAGGAGAACCACTAGCAGATCCGGTCAACAACATGCATCTCAAAAATTTTCATACATAAGTCATGCAGAGCATTAGGCTCATCCAGTATCACCAAATACAAAAAAATAGTAAAGAAAAACCATTCATGCAAATGGTGAAAACCACTTCGATAGCACCTTAGATAAGTACGGTGGTGAAAACCTAGCAAATAGGTGCCATTTGTAAAGGCTATAGCTCCATTGTCTTTCAGACTTGTTGCGATCACATCCACTTGTACATCATTTATACCATGACTTGTTATTGATATGCAATCAGGGTTATTACTTCATGTGTCTCGCGTCCCGCTTTCATACCGACACTTAATTGGGGGCAATATTGTTAACCTACTGATGGTAGTGGATTCTCCATGCTTATGATTATTTGAGTTGCTCGTTCAAAAACGTCTTGAAATAATACCAAAAACATTCATAAAATCTCAAAAAAAATACCAAAAACATTTGAAAATGTCCTAAAGAAAAAAACATTAAAAAAAAAACATTCACAACTGTTAGAATTATCTTTTATTAGCTAATAATTATTTATTTAATTATTAGTCTATTATACTCTATACTTAAGCTAAACTTAGGAATCTTATAATTCTTTAGGGTTTCAACCTTTAGGGTTTCGAGTATCTTATTATAAGGATCCTCTCTTTGTATTTTCATAACAACTATAATTATTGAATTGCATTCTTGTTGCACAATCAATATAACTCCTATTTTTTGGATCTCTGAATTCTGGCCTCCATAGATTTTTTGCTTCTCTCATTCTGTGACAGGTTTGCATGCAGGTGATCTTTGGGAGCTGTAAAGTTGATTTTTCCTCAACTCCTAAATGGTATCAGAGCTCCAAATCTGCATGCCCATGTCCTCTTCATGAGAGTTTTGGGCCTTGTTCTTTAGATCTGAGTATTTGGGGGTTTGTGCGGTTGTTTTTTTTCATTTCTGGGGGTAACTAATTTTTTGGTACATTTTTTGTGCCAAAAGGACCTCACAGTTGGATTCAAGAGGCCGATTCCACGAATTTTGATATATAATTCGACCTATTTCGATGACAAGGGCATTTGGGCCATGATTTTTTATTGGCATGCTTTACGAGGCACACAAATCCGTACAACTGCACCTGCAAATGTGTCAAAAAAATTTTGTCAAAAAAAAAACCCTCTTTATGCCCTAAAAGAGGGGTTTTTTCCTTTTGGTCGTAACTTGGTCATACAGAGGCGCTTTTTCAAAAACTTTATATCATCGGAAAGCTCTTTTCGAGCTCTCTTCAGATCTGGAGGTTTGATCTTTTGATTTTTATTTTTTGGTGGTGTTTTTTGTTGTCAAAGCCAAAAGTTCCTTTTTGCACTTTGGGAGACATAACTTGAGCATCCAAACTCCGTCTTTTGAAAACTTTATATTGTTGGAAATCTTGTTTTGTGCACTTTCTAGTCATATGAGTTTTCTTTCCAGATTTTGTTCTAGGTACATTTTATTCAATTTTTTGTTTTTCAGCACTTTGGTGAATATCTTGGATGTTTAAGGTTCTGAGATCTCTTTCTTTAATTAGGATGTCTCATCTTTGGTTTTTCTTTCTATATTTTCATTCTTCTGTCTCTTCTAATCATTGTAGCATTTTATTTATGCAAATGCACTGAGATAAAGTGCCACCATGCATTGTATATTTGGGATCTTGCACATCTCGTGCCTTATTGTACATGCACTACTTATAAAGTGCCATGGGGGGTTGATATTTGCCTTTGTTTGTCATCTACCTTTGTCACGTGAGTGTTCCTTCCATGACATTAGCCTCATGATGTGTATCAAGTGAGTGTTCCTTCCACGACACTGTGTACTTTCTCTACACCTTCAATGTTCCTGGTTCTTCATCATGCAGTTCTTGTTGGCCATTTTTTTTTAGTATACTTGTTCGTCTCCCTTTTCAGTATTATGGGCCTGTTGTTCTAATGCTTCCTTGGTTCGTTGGATCATCTTTTCAAGCTTTGGTGTTTTATGTCATATGTATCTTTGAGTTCAGTTGTTTGCCTTTGTTTGCTATCTGATTCAAGTAGTGTTATTTGAGCGCACTCATGCAGATTATAGTCTTCTCTACTTGATCATCTTCTATTTCAGTGGAGGTTCTTTAGATCGACAATTATTCTTCAACAGTGTTTGTAGGTTCTTCATGCTTTAGTGATTCTCTTGTATTCCATCTCTTTTTGGAGTAGAGTTTTTTTCCCACATGGTTTTCTTTGTTTCTCCAGTTTATAGAGATTTGGTTGTGATTGGGTACCTCATCAGGCCTTGTTGCGAGGTCCCAAATTTGCCTTCATCATGTAGTTGCATTTTTTGCTTCATGCATTTAGTTTTTTAGCTACTCCCTAAGTTCATCTTAAGGGGGGGTGTTAGAGTTATCTTGTATTAGCTAATAATTATTTATTTAATTATTAGTCTATTATACTCTATAATTAAGATAAACTTAGGAATCTTATAATTCTTTAGGGTTTTGAGTATCCTCTTATAAGGATTCTCTCTTTGTATTTTCATAATAACTATAATTATTGAATTGCATCCTTGTTGCACAATCAATATGACTCCTCTTTTTTTGATCTCTAAATTCTGGCCTCCATAGCTTTTTTGCTTCTCTCCTTCTATGACAGGTTTGCATGCAGGTGATCTTTGGGAGCTATAGAGTTGATTTTTCCTCAACTCCTATAACAACATTCAAAAATCCCAAAACATGACAAAAACATCAAAATAAATCAAAAACATTGCAAAGTATATTGTTCCTTGTACATACACATCGTAACAGATGCAAAAACAACATTTTGAAACTCCTTAAACAATGACCACCTATCAAATCAACCAACAAATCACACATCTGCGCACAACTATCTTCACAAGGATGCATCCTTTCTTACAAACAAGACATGGTTCCATTTTTTTTTCTTTGACAAGAAAATTTTGTTTGGTTGATAAGCACTTGATCAAATTTTTTGTATTTATGTCAGGTTCCTACGCTACTCTAGGATATCCACAAGTGATTAGAGTAGCCGGAATGGTTCCTGATATCTTTTTCTTTGTTTGTTGGTTGCGGATTCTTCCAATGAAGTTCCAAGGCATATACTAATGGTGTCTACGTGGGAAGTTCACTAAGCTACGAGATCTTATGCAAAAATACAGTCATGGATCACTATGGCTTACTGACTACAACGTATACCTCGACCCTTTGTATATGAACCCGAATGGAGGGGAAATTTCCTTTTCTGTGATGCTTGCTTACAGGTGAAACGCTCAACCTTGGTTTCTGATACCTCGGCCAAGATCGATACTACTATGCTTGATGAGGAAATAAAGCATTATGAATAAGCCATGGATCGCCATTTCATCTCATATGTTTATATTGCACTCCGTTGCATATCACTCATACATTTGTTCATTCATACATTGTAAATATTTTGTATTTATGCATACGCAAGGAATAGGGTTGCTATGAGAAAGTTATGGGTCAAGATCCCTAAAATCATGACTGAGTACAATGATACACACCCCATTCATGTCAACAAATAACTCTATTTTGATCCTCTTCCACCAGAATGAGTCCTAGGTCTTCCATACCTTCTATCTAAAATTGACTTCCACACCTCACCCTCCCCATCTTGATCATCAGCATCACATACCCTACATCGTGTCCCATCAAACCAATCAAGCCACGTTCATCACCATCCATCTCTAAAAGGAGGGGTTGTGTAACCTATGTTACCTAGGTCATCCTATAAGTAAAACAAGTTACTCTGTCTACACAGGTACATCGACTCATGCACACCTAGACTACAATAGGCATTTACATCAATTGCCTAGTCTCAATTGGTACACTAAGTCCAGCAAATGCCACAAACAACCTACAACACAAACACTATCAATTGATCAACCAATCAAACACAATCAAAATGAACAATTACATCAATTGTCTTGTCTAAGTCTCAATGAGTATTTTGCTTCAGATACCTTGACTTCATCAGGCAATTACATCAATTGTCTAAGTCTCATCAGGTCAATTTGACTCACTTACTCAGACTTTATCCCATCCAAGCAAAAAACTGACATCAATTGTCACGCTTTGACTCAACCGGGGCAATTCAATCGATTGCACCAGACCGTCCAACCAATTTTGATCAATTGTACAACATCAATCAAAAGCACAAATACTACATTTGCACTATATCTCTTGCATGACCTAAGGGTACTCACTGGATTGCCCTTTCTCTATTTTACCCCCGTTTTCCTCCATTCTCTCGCCATTTCCTCTAAACTCATCTACTCTATCATCCCCTAATTTCTTTCTATTTTTCGAGAGATCGCCCAATTTTCTGAAATTTTGTCTCATCTCTTGAGGGGGCATACCTAACCACCAACTTCGTACATATTGGGGCATGTACTATGATTACTTTTTTCTTTGAAACGATGTGATAAACCACATCGTCTTAAAGAGGGGCAAATGTAGACATCCAAATCTGTCTACTTAATTAAATGAATACTTAGTATTTATTTGATTATTTAACCATCAATCAACAATAAATTAAATTAATATTTAATTAATTCATCTTAAACCTCTTCTCCTATTAATTAAATAAATTATTCAATTTATTTAATTTAATTCATTAAACTATATTCTAACAATTATTTAAATAAATAAAGTATATTTGTTTAAATAGCCCCTCTCCACATTTAAATAAATTAACATTTTATTTAAAATCCCTAAAACCCTCCCAATTGTATTCTCCTACAAATGCAAGTTGCATGATTTTAGTTGAAATAAATGAATTTTATTTTAATTAAAATCCCCTTTTATCCTCACCCATTTGCTCACTAACCCCCTTCTAGATTCTTCTAAACCCCTTTTAGACTCTTCTAACCCCTTCTAATTAGCCTAATCTCCCTCTCTAATCATTTGCACATCCTTTAAGAAAGGTCACTTCTCAAAAAACCCAAAAATCTTCAATAACCATTAAAGGCTTTGTGTCTCCAACAAGCTAACATCAAAAGTCTTCAATAACCATTAAAGGCTCTTACATGACCAGAAATGGTTAACTCAAACTTAACCTTTGGTTAGAGACTTTCTCTCCAACTCAGCCATCTTTTAACTCATGGGTCTCTTCAAACATTCATTGCTTTGACCATGGTTATCTCCTTTACTCTTGCACAAGAGTTTATCCCTTGGATAATAGATTTATCCAATAACCCAACCCACATGACGTTACCCTCATGTCTCCTCATGTATTAAATGCTCCTTCTCTTTCCTCTCAAGCCATCTCATGTTGACACTTGTCATCATGGGATTGGGTTGAAAGCCATCACATGGATCCTAAATCCATCAGTCTTGACCCTTCACAAGCCTACTCATTCTTAGTTATTCAATCAACATTTTTCCCTATAAAAGGACCTTATTCCCCAAGCAAAATAAGGCAATTAGAGAGCATTTTAGAGTATTGTTATTATAGTAAAATTCACATAGACATTAGGAGCTTTCTCATAGAAAACCTTTTACACTTGCATAAGCATTTGTTTTTCATTTACAACCATCTTGAATCTTCATATGACATCCATGGATAGTGCTAAAAGTTGAGAGCTACACTCATTTGGGACTTGGAAAGGAGAGGAACAAGGAAGAGCCAACATCATCAAGCATAGGGGGGAGTATTAGAGTTGTCTAGTTCTTTATTTTCCTATTTGCTTTGTTACTAATCTTTCTTGATATGCTTTTGAAATGGACTCATTTTTATGTTATGCTTATGGTTGAAAGTTTATTAACATGATTTCTTTGTGATTGTCCACTAATCTCGTTTTCATAGTGTGTGCGGGAAAAGCGGGTCTTTGAAACTTAAAATATGAAAATGCGGTTTCAAAGAGGCTTGTTCACACACCCACAGGACTTCTTGGTGCAAGTTATGGAGTCATGAGGAATGAATCAACTTCCCAAGGTTGGTTTCATGGTTCTCTATCTCACAAGGTCCCTCAAGCCAATGCCTTTGCTCTCAGATCACTTAGCAAAGTGGCTTAGGAATGACGAATGCAAGAACGAGGGATGCTTATGATTGATTTGATTATGAAATACATCCTATCTATGCATGATTCTACAAATGCAATAAACTAGGTTATAAGATGACAAGATTAGTAGCAATACTATCCTAACATGATATGCTAGTTAATGATTTAAGCTAATGATAAAGGAAATAGTCTAAGATGCTTATTAGATTAATTCCTATTACAAAGAGAAGCTAGATATACTGATAAGTTTGAGCATAAATGAGACACTAGAAGCTTGCATGGATCCCTCAAATGGAGGAATGAGAGCTCTATTTATAGTGAAAATAGGGCAATGGATGGTCAAGATTGAAGGAGTTAATCAAGGGTCAGGATTAAAAGTTATCAATCCATGTTTACAATTTTCAACAATGAAATGGTGACAATTGTCAACATAAGACTGGTTGAGAGGAGATGAAAGAAGCATTAAATGCTTGAGAAGACCTTATGGTTACCTTAGGAGGTAAGGGTTAAGGTTAGGTTAGGGTTATCCAATGGATAAAGCTTTTATCCAAGGGGTAAACTCTTGTGCAAAGGTTCAAGGGATAACCATGGTCAAAGCAATGAATGCTTGATGAGACCCCTGGGTTAGATGGAGGTTAAGTTAGTCAAAAAGTCTCTAACCATGCCACTAAGGGTTAGTTAACCATTAATGGTTTGAAGAATTTGGGGACAAATTTGTAAGAGTCCTTCCAAATTTGGGGGTATTCAACAAGTTAGCTTGTTGAATGGATAAAGGCTTTAATGTCTTTTGAAGACTTTACTCCAAATTTAAGAAGTGACCTCCTCAAATTTAGGGAAAGGGGATAATGGATGGGTTTGGGTTAATTGATTAGGATTAGATGGATTCTAGAAGAAATTAGGAATAGGGTTTAGGATGCAAGTGGGAGATGTAGGAAAATGCAAGTGGGTGAGGGAAAATAGAATTAATTAAAATAAATTGCTTTATTTCAATTTGGTTGTAATTTGGGAAATTGAATAAATTAGATTTATTCAATTTGGGATAAACTATTAATTAAATATAAATTTAATTAAAAGTCAAAATAAGGGATTTAATTAAATAAAATGATTTATTTAAGTAAATGATGTAAAGGGCTATAGTGAATTTAACTAAATAAATTGAATAATTTATTTAATAAAATAGAAGAATGTGGGTGATTTAGTTAAATTAAATTTAACTAAATAGAGTAATGGGAATAAAACGAACATTAAATATTCATTTATGAATACGGTCATTTTTATACGTCTACATTTTGCCCCTCTTTGAAGTGATGTGTGTGCACATGTTGATTCAAAGAAAATGATGCGTCGTCATGATTTAGTTATGATCAATTTTTATATTTTTATTTTTTTTGAGATTTTCATTTTGTGCCCCAGATTTGATAAACGATGCCCTAGATTTGATAAACGATGTTGATAATGCCCCCTCGGGAGATGAATCAAAATTTTTGAAAATTTGATTTGATTTAGATAAATTTGGTAAATTTCATTGCATTGTAAAATTTTGTCTATGTTGAATGCGGTAATTTGATTCATCTCCCGATATGGACATTTGGTAGGGTTGTAGGAGACACGGCGAGCAATTTACACGTCCCTCCATGTAACCCTAATTTTGATTTACCCTATAAAAGGGAAAAAGCGATCTTTTTTGTCTCATTTGTGCTTGTTGACCTTGGAGAAAGTGATTTTTGGAGAAAAGTCAACATGTCGGTTCCTTATGCTTCTCATCGATTCGAGTGTGTTCGGAGGTATCAGAGGCCTGTCGCGTATGGACCACCAGTAAGTCAACCTTTTTGACCCCTTTTGGATTTTTTATTTTGTCATTTTTAATCATGTTTTCAATTTTTTCACGTGGATTTGCCGGTTTAGCGCGTTAGGGTCAAAGCGTAGTGCATACGATAGGTTCCGTAGCGCGTAGGTTTTGATAAAATAGGTAGTGTCTGAAAAGTTTAGGGTAGCACAGTGGTAAATTAAGGTAGCACTTAGGATTAGGTTAGCGCACTGGGATCACAGGGTAGCACAGAGGGAAAAATGGGTAGTGCGTAGGAGATAACTAGCGCATAGGGTTTCTAGGAGGTTGCATTGGTAGGCTTAGGTAGCGCAGAAACAGGATAGGATAGCGCATAGGTGCTAGCTAGTGCATAGGATAGATTGGGTAGTGCTTTGCAAGGACAGGGTAGCGCATAGTAAGCAGTTTAGCGCGTAGACAAGTTTGTTTAGCGCATGGGGAAAATTTTTGGTAAAGGGTGATTTTTGGATGAAGAAAATTTGTAGGTTGATGCCAGTTCTGCTGAGATAGGTGTAAATTGTCAATCTGCGTGCTTGCTGTCATTGTTTCGATAAGTTTGTCCAATAGGAGTTCCGATATAACTTGATTTGATTTGCAATGTTTCAAGTTGATATTGATTTAATATGACATGGTTTTTGATAGGGATGGTGGATATGAACTTGATTTGATATGAATTGTTTCAAGTTGATATATATGTTGAACTTGAGTTGTTTTACAAGCTGATATGGATGTGAAACTTGAGTTGTTTTACAAGCTGCAATGAATGTGAAACTTGATTTGTGTGACAAGTTGATATGGATGTGAAACTTGAGTTGTGTTACAAGTTGATATGATTTGCTATGAAAATGGATTGATATGATGTGGAACTTGATTAGATTTTCAAAGTTTCAAGTTGATATGAATTTATGATTTTGATATCTATGTTTTTGATGAGGAAACTGATATTGGCCTTGTTTTGCTTCGTGACAGGAGTGCCTTGGAGTGGTTCAGTCGCGAGAGCGATTTCTGAGACCATGGTCATTGATACCACGATTGACACAGGCTGATAGAGATATTATTGAGAGGTGTGACCTGTCCTCGTTGTTAGAGATGCCTTAGTTTTGTGAACCGGGGTTTATTGACAACATTAGCTGAGAGGTGGCATAGTGATACGAACACCTTTCATTTGGTGACAGGCGAGATCACAGTCATGCCTAAGGATTGCTACCGGATTCTACGAATTCCTATGGTAGGGGCGTTATTACCCTATGAGCAGACTGAGGAGGGTGGTACAGAGGCACTTCGCTGGATTCTGCAGGATGACACAGTTTTCGGGTACGAGATCCCCTAGCAGGAGTTCCTAGATTTGGATTAAGCTCCCCTACCATAAGTGCTAGCAGGTTTTATAGGAGATTTCTTATGTCCTGACCGTAGGTCGAAGGGACTGGCAATGGGATGTGAGTTAGTTCTGGAGGACAAGGTGACACAGGGTCACCGCTTTGCATGGGGGTCGACTATGCTGGCCCATTTATACAGGGATTTGCATCAGGTAGTATACCTGGGTTATAGCAGTTTATCAGTTGGAGTGACACTACTACAGGTATGGGCATGGGAGCATATTCCTGCAGCTAGGCCACTAGTGGACAGAGATAAGCCTGTTGGGTGTGCATACGCATACGGATACAGAGGGATAGTTGTCCAGCGTAAGCTGGGCAAGCTAGAGCACTGGAGGAGAGTTCTGGATGATATTGATACGGTCATGTGGTGACCATATACAGGTTGCGAGGTATGGGCAGAGGATGGGATGGAGATGCTGTATGTTTACATGTCCAGGTATCTGATAGGGCGGATGCCCTTTGTTATTGAGAGGTTTCTGCATAGCCGGGTGTTGCGGCAGTATGGTCGACAACAGGGGATTCCACAGGGAGCATGTCTATATGCTCGACAGAGACAGGACATTCCAGATTGGGGACCTACGATTGATAGCGTGGCGACCGTGGAGGAGTTATTTCATTTAGCCAGCTAGATTTGGGATTATGCCCCTAAGATAGTGGATGCAGGGATGACTGACGAGTTTGCAGGACTCTTTGGAGTGCATGCAGTGGCCAGGATATGGGATCTAGCAGAGATGATTCCTGCTTTCGATGATGATGAGGATGATCAGCTTGAGAGACTAGGGAGACGGGGAGAGGCGGGTGAGGATGTAGATGAGGGAGGTGGTGATGGAGGAGGAGACGATGGCAGAGATGGTGGAAGAGGTGGCTGAGGTCGGTGAGGGTATAGGGGGAGATTGGATCGGGGGAGGAGAGGAGATAGGGGTGGAGATGGTGGTGATAGAGGGATACGGGTGGAGAGAGCAGTGTGGCGGGCTGCGATGGATAGAGGGAGAGGAGGTTTGGCTATCAGAGTTGGGGGTGAGGAGAGGGTTGGGGAGGTGATAGCAGCAATGGGAGGGTATGATGATGTCAGATGAATGACCCAGAGGAGGAGGTCAGATGTTTTACCTCCACCAGCACCGAGGGCCGACAGAGGGACATGGGGTACCCCTTCACAGGTACCCCTGCAGATGCAGATTCTGACGCATCTGGAGGATGCGTAGATTAGATCTCTACAGTTGCCAGTGCAACAGTTGCAGACACAGTTGTTGGCGCATCAGCGTCAGATCATTCAGCTGACCACAGAGCGTGATACTGAGATAGAGCGACGGGGTCGAGCAAAGGAGCTCGCAGCTAGTTTGCAGAGAGCAACAACAGGTGGTCCAATGAGAGACACCTTGAGAGAGCTCACTTTGAGAGCCAAGGAGGCAGAGTACTACCAACGTCATTATGAGGATGCGGTGCCCAGGGAGCATCGAGTGCAGAGTTTCATAGCATCGAGATCTAGTTGATCTCGAGAGACTGGATCAAGGACAGAGAGCAGAGGCATGACAGGGCCTCCTAGACATGATCCACTTGGAGATCCAGGTGCTGGGACATCTGCAGTGAGACCGTCTCCTTCAGGAGATAGTCATACCTGAGAGACGTTGTCTCTATTGTATTTTTGATCATTTTGTTATATTGGCACCGACATGACATATTTTGTACATTGATCATTCTTTGAGATATATATATATATATATATATATATATATATATATATATATATATATATATATATATATATATATATATATATATATATATATATATATATATATATATGACATAATTTTCTTTGATCCTCATGTGATGTGTTATGGATGATGCTTTCTATATGCTTGTGATTATTTTATGATGTTGCAATGCTTAGATGGATGCATGTGATGTGATATGTGATGAATATGATGTGATAATGCATGATGTTGTGAGATGTATGATAATGATATGTTGTGAGATGTATCTTGAAAATGAGATGTATGATAATGATAGGTTGTGAGATGTATCTTGAAAATGAGATGTATGATAATGATATGTTGTGAGATGTATCTTGAAAATGAGATGTATGATAATGATATGCTGTTAATGCCAGTTTTTAAAATGATATGTGACTAATTGTAAAATGATATGCAACTAATTGTAAAATGATATGAAACTAATTGATTTGAGCATCCTCATTCTACATTCGTCATCCTTGTATAGCCACATGTTGTTTTCTTTCTTGATAGGTATCATCATTGAGCATTGATTTGTTTTTGAGATATGCTGAAAATTTATACAAGCATAATGGTATAATTGAACCATAATGACATGAGAAAAATTTACATGATTTTTGATTTTGCAAGATAGCACAAGCGTCAAGGTATAATTGAACCAGAATGACCTGAGTGCGGATTGTGTATAAACAGACATGATTAAACCATTTGTATGCGTAAAGTGGAATCATGTTTTCAGTGGTATGCTGTGAATCACGTCTCGAGACAAGTATTTACACAATACAAATGATCGCCTCACAAACAGAAAACTAAAAAGTATTGGAGTCCCCACGATTTTCTCTAGCATGAAGCATTTGAGAAAATGCAGAGGATCCAATAATTCAAAAAGTTCAAGGGAAAAAATAGTCAAAACTTTATGCAAGATGCAACATTTGATACTTCAGAAAATCATCCATCATATTTTGTGAATCCCATTAAGTGATCCATGTGGTTTTTGAGATTGTTGAGTTTTGTTTGCTGGATATGATGCTCTAAGTTTGCAACAAGTTTTTGACATCTTGAGTGTGCTGCAAGTTCTAATTAATACCGTCCCTAGTTGAGTGTTCCTCTTAATGTAGATATGTATAGGGATTACCAAGCCATGGTGAGATGTGGTGAAAGGATATGATGATAAACCAGGATCGTGACTACGCTAAGTATGTCCTGGATGGATATTGTGATAAAAATGTCATGCGACGGCCGATAGTGTTTTACTGTGGATATAATGGTATGGATATAGATAGAGGAGCTTTCCTATCACATTAGCGCCTGTTTGCCAAGTTTTCACCAGTTGCTTTTATTGTTCCCTTTTTTGCTTTTTTTTGCTTTTTCTGTGCAGTAGACTACTCAAGTGTAGTATTTCTTTAGATGGATGCTATTAGTTCGTTCATCATGCACATCTCCCTCTGAAGTTGTTAGCTGATAGGTGCCTGATCCATAGGCTGATATGATGACATAGGGACCTAACCAATTAGGTTCAAATTTCCCTTTCTTTTTCCGATCTTGTTGATTCCTAGGATTTTCCTTGAGTACTAGGTCACCAATTTTAAAATTTCTGGGAATGTCCTTGTGGTTGTAGCTCCTGCACATGTATTGTTGATATGCTTTGAGATGAGTGTAGGCACGTTGACGTCTTTCATCTAGAAGTTCGAGCTCTTGCAGTCGGTTAACTCGATACTCTTCATCTGGAATTAGGCCTTTTAAAGAGACTGAGGGATGGAATTTCTACCTCTAGGGGTAAAATTGCTTCGGATCCATATACCAATGAATATGGTCTCTAATACATTTGGACTAAATTTTCGACTGAGGTTTCCGACGGAGAAGGTATATTGTGGCCAAATTTGATTTTTTTAAAAAAGTGCCCGCATTCATCGTAATTCCGACAGAAATTACCTATTTGGTTTCGAAGAAGAAGGCATTAGCAATGAGAATTTTCTTTTTTTCAAAAAAGTGCTCGAGTTCATCGTAATTCCGACAACAACGGCCATTACAAAATAAAAAAGAGGCGGGGAATTCATTTGTGAATTGCAATCCCGCGTAGGCATCCGTGGCGACTTCAACCCCCAAGAACATCAAACCCACGTCGAAGGCAATCCCATGCAGGAGGTAGATTCAAATTGCCCTAGTTTTTAATTTCATGTTGCAAAAAAATATACATGTGGTGGTTAATTGTCCTAGTTTAATCTCGTAAAACCATAGAACTATGATTGAGGAGTGAGCGTTCAATTTTGTATCAACAATCCCTTCCTCCCGTATACGTGCGTGTTGATTGTTCACATGAGATCACATCTCTTTGCGGCATCGTATCAAACAATTCACGAGCCTTGTCCATGTTTCCACATTTTGCATTCATGTCAAGCAGGGCATTTGCAAGTACAACACCTAACAAAATTCCTCTATCCGTTATGCTTTGATGGATGTCCATACCCTGTTCCAAAGCTCCCATTTTTGCACAGGCAAGGAGGATGCTGGCAAAGGTTGTGGAATTTGGCTTTATGCCTTCCAATTTCATTTGCTTGAAAGTGTCTAAAGCCTTTTTGACAAATCTATTTTGTGCATATCCAGCAATCGTTGCAATCCACGAGACAACATTTCTTTCAGGCATTCTATCAAATAGTTCACGTGCCTTGTCTATGCTTCCACATTTTGCATACATGTCTACCAAGGCAGTTACAACTACAACATCTGACAAAATTTCTCTATCCTTTATGCTTTGATGAATGTCCATACCTTGTTCCAAATCTCCCATTTTGGCATAGGCAGGGAGGATAGTAGCAATGGTCGTAGAATTTGGCTTTACACCTATCGATTGCATTTGCTTGAAAGTTTCTAAAGCCTTCTCAACAAATCCATTTTGTGCAGTTGCAACTACATCTGACAAAATTCCTCTATCTTTTATGCTTTGATGGATGTCCATACCCTGTTCTAAAGCTCCCATTTTGACACAGGCTGGGAGTAGGATGGCAAACGTAACTAAAGAAATGCAATGATCAGCTCCAAAGACATCAAACCACTACTAACAAAACCAAGAGTCTAAAATATGATAGGGAATAGTGTGAGCTGTCTTGAAATAAAATATTTTATTTTCAATTTCAACTAAAACATAATTACTCAACCATTTAATGTTATTAATAAGTGTTTAATTTATGAAAGAGATAAATGGTTGGCCACAAGTACATGAGTTACTAAATGCACATAAATAAGTGAATTTGATATTCAAAACTATCTACAATGAATTTAATTCTTGTCCATTAGTCATTTATGTTTGCAATAAGCATCTCTCTTTGTTTTTCTTAATCTTTATTCATAGTTATGTGCATATTTCACATTCTATAATTAGGATATCAATTGCTATGGCTGAACACTAGCATGATGTTTGTGTTGTGGTATAGATGCATGGAAACATAATTATGGGATTGTTATATTATCGAGATCATAAATCTAGATATCACATATTAGTTATAGCTCTTCTTGGATTGAGTCTAAAGTTGACATATAGTCATAAAGCCATTATTAGCAGATCTATCCATTTCTAGTAAAGACAATTGAGAAAGTAATTTTGATATTGAGAGTTTCTTATCTATTTACCTATTGATCATTATTAAGCCATAATATTTAGGTCTATTTATCTCTCTTGCAAAACCTCTTTAAGTGTCTTATATTGTCCCTACTACTCACTCTTCAATTGGGAAAAATGGAGTTGTAAAGATTTGTTGCATAAGATGGTGTTGAACGTATCAACAAGGCTAGCATGGAAGGCATGTTCAAGCTTCCACTTGTACAACTTACAACAAATGATTTATTGATAGAAGAAATTCTTGAAATAGGGATACAATCGAAAGACAAGTAAGTAAATACAAACCTCCTCAGTTGAAAGTAAAATCTGTGTATAAAAAGAGTACATTGAATCCCAATCCATAAACACAATAGAGATACCGATGGAGACTTAATTGGATGTAGCATGTCGCACCAAAGTTGTTAGAGTATGCTAAGCTAGTACATAATGTTTTGTAAAGTCACATTAGTATTTGTATGCGGGAAAAGCGGGTCGATAGAATTCAATATATGAAAATATTCCAAAAGACTTGTCCACACACACACACAGGACTTCTTGGTGCAAGCTATGGAGTAATGAAGTATTACTCAGCTTCCCAAGGTGGGTCCCATGGTTCTCTATCTTACAATGTCCCTCAAACCAATGTTTTTGCTCTCAGATCACTGAGCAAAATGGTTTAGGGATGGCAAATGCAAGAACGAGGGATGCTTTTGTTGGTTTAATATGAGATGCATCCTAAGCTATGCATGATTCTAGAAATGCCATAAACTAGCTATAAGATGACAAGATTAGTAAACAATACTATCCTAACATGATATATTAGTCTATGATTTGAGCTAAATGATAAAGAAAGTATTCTAAACATGCATATTTAGACTAATTCTTAGTTAAAAGAGAGGCTAAAATGATGAGCATAAAATGATATGAAAGCTTGAATGTATTTGAGCATAAGTATGATACTACAAACTTGGATGGATCTCTCAAAAATGGAGGAATGAGAGCTCTATTTATAGCAAAAACAGGGCAATGGATGGTCAAGATTGAAAGGGTTGATCAAGGGTTGAGTTTGAAAGTTGAGGATCCATGTTTGCAATTTGCACCAATGAAATGGTGACAAGTGTCAACATAGGGTTGGGTTGAGAGAAGGGGTTGGAGGCATTAAATGCCTGAGAAGACCTTATGGCTATCTAGAGATAAGGGTTAAGCTTAAACTAGGCTTACCCATTGGATTAAGAGTTAATCCAAGGATAAACTCTTGTGCAAATGATTAAGAGATAATCATGGTCAAAGCATTAAAGGCTTGATGAGACCCTTGGGTTGGATGAAGGTTAAGTTAGGCAAAAAGTCTCTAACCATGTAAGAGGGTTGAATTAACCATTAATGGTTTGGGAGACTTTGGGGATATTAAGTGGTTGAAGATTTGAAGCCTTTAATGGTTATCAAAGACTTTAAGGTTTTGAGAAGTGACTTCCCCTTGCTTAGGGATGTGACAAAGTTTAGAAGATGGGTTAGGCTAATTAGAAGCGATTAGAAGAGTCTAGAAGGGATTAGAAATAGGTTTTAAAATGCAAGTGGGAGATGTAGGAAAATGCAAGTGGATGGAAGGATAATAAGATTTAATTGAAATAAAGTTAATTTAATTCAATTTGGTTGTAATTTGGGGAAATTAAAAAAATTAGATTTATTCAATTTAGGATAACTATTTAATTAAATTTGAATTTAATTAAAAGTGGATAGGGGGATTTAATTGAATAAGATGATTTATTCATTAAATGGTATAGTGAATTTAATTGAGTAATTTACTTAATTAAATAGAGGAATAAGGGTAATTTAATTAAATTGGATTTAATTAAATAGAGAAATGAACATAAAATATTCATTTAGGAATATGGTCATTTTTATACGTCTACATTTTGCCCCTCTTTGAAGTGACGTGTGTGCACATGTTATTTCAAAGAAAATGATGCGTTATCGTGATTTATGATCAAATGAAATATTTGTATTGCTCTCATGGTTTGCAAGTCGTGTCCCAGATTTGATTTGATGCATGATGCCCCAGATTCGATATTTGATGGTGATGCCCCCTTGGGAGATGAATTAATATTTTGAAAATTTTGATTCGATTTGATGAGTTGTGTGTGGTGTGTATGATTTCGTCTATGTGAAATGTGTGTAAATTGATTCATCTCCCGATAATGTACATTGTGTAGGGTATAAGGGAGACCGCGACCACATTACATGTCCGATTTGCCAACCCTAAGTTCATTTTTCTCCTATAAAAGGGGAAAAGGGCTTTGATTTGATTCATTTGTGCATTGTTAACTTTGGAGAAAGAGAATTTGGTCTGAAGTCAAAATGCCTATTCCGTATTCCAGACATCGTTTTGAGCGCGTTCGAAGGTACCGGAGACCTACCGCATACGGACCACCAGTAAGTCAACATTTTTGACCTTTTTTTAATTTTTGATTTGGTCATTTTTGGTCATTTTTTGATTTTTGAAATTCGGTTTTAGCATTTTAGCGCGTCAAAGTCGCGAAGTAGCGCATGCGAAAATTTAGGTAGCGCATGAAGCTAAATGTTAGGGCTGCATCCGAAACAAAATAGCGTAGCATATAGCGAGTCTAGGGTAGCGCAGGTAGTAAAAATAGCGCATGTAGAGCGTAGGGTAGCGCGTCAGGTCAATAGGGTAGCGCGTAGGGTTGACCTAGCACATAGGGGTCACAGTGGTTCGCATAGGTAAGGGGTTTTAGCACGTAGGGTAGACCTGGTGCATCGGGTCAAATAGGTAGCGCAAGCGAGGTAGAGATTAGCACGTGGGTAGGTTTTAGCGCATAGTGTAGGTTAGGTGGCGCATGGGGAGAAAGATTTAGCACGTAGAGTCAGTCTAGCGCATAGGGTGGATAGAGTAGCATGTAGGAAAAACAACCTAGCGCGTGGGTGGTTTTTAGCGCAACGAGAATCTGTTTTAGTGCATCTGGAAAAATTTTGCGAGATGAGGTGATTTGTGAAATTGTTGTGTCGTACTGTCATGATTTTTATGGATTTGTCCAATATGAGTGTCGATATAACTTGTTTTGATGTGCGATATGTCAAGTTATGCATAGATATCAATGTGTTGAATGGATCAAAATATGATTTGTTTTTGCACTCTATTTCAAGTTCAATGTGTGAAGCCTGATTTGTGTTACAAGCTGATATGGGTTGGAAACTTGAGTTGTTTTACAAGCTGATATGGGTGGGAAACTTGAGTTGTTTTACAAGTTTGTGTGATTTGGAGACTTGAGTTGTGTTACAAGTTTTGATATGGTTTTTGATAACTTGAGTTGTGTTACAAGTTGATATGAAATGATAGGATTTTGAACTTGATGTAGATGAGCAAATTGTTTCATGTTGTTGATGTGAGTTTGATTTTGATATCATTGTTTTGATGTGGAAATTGATATTGGATTTGTTTTGCTTGTTTGACAGGAGCGATTGGGTGTGGTTCAGTCGTGGGAGCGATTTCTGAGGCCTTGGACATTGATTCCGCGGTTGACACAGGCCGATCTGGATATCATTGATAGATGCGATTTGACGTCCCTCTTGGATATGCCTCGGTTCACTATGAACCGAGGGCTACTTACAACACTGATAGAGAGGTGGCAGAGCGACACGAAAACCTTTCATTTTGCCACAGGTGAGATGACAGTCACACTAGAGGACTGTTACAGGATCCTGCACATACCAGTAGTAGGTGCACTACTACCATATGAGCAGTCAGAGGAGGGTGGTACAGAGGCACTTCGCCGCATTTTTCATGATGAGATAGTCTGTGGATATGAGATCCTGTGGCAGGAGTTCTTAGACCTGGATTATGCACCACTTCCATCCGTACTAGCATGGTTTATTGGTGGATTCATTTGTCTTGATCGTAGGTCAAAGGGATTCTCGGTGGGATGGGGGCTGGTTTTAGAAGAGATGGTCACACAGGGTCGTAGATTTGCATGGGGATCGGCTATGCTAGCCCATCTGTACAGGGACCTGCATGAGGTGGTATACCTTGGTTATGACAGTTTATCAGCTGGCGTGACGCTCTTACAGATATGGTGCTGGGAGCACATTCCAGTTGCGAGGCCATTAGCAGACAGAGATAGGCTCGTGGGATGTGCATATGCATATGGATACAGGGGTCTAGTTGTCCAGCGAAAGTTGGGCAAACTAGAGCATTGGAGGAGAGTTTTGGATGACATTGATACGGTCACATGGCGACCGTATATAAGGTGTGAGATGTGGGCGGAGGATGGGCTGGAGATGCCCTATGTGTTCATGATGAGATACCTGATTGGGAGGACCCCATTTGTCATTGAGAGATTTGTGGTGACCAGAGTTTTGAGACAGTTTGGTCGACAGTAGGGTATACCTCAGGGAGCTTGCTTATATGCACGACGGAGGCAGGATGTAGTCGATTGGGGCTCGACCATTGATAGCGCGGTGGCAGTGGAGGAGTTTATCAGTTTGGCGAGTCAGATATGGGATTATGCCCCAGAGATTTTGGATGCGGGCATGACTGATGAGTTCGCGAGATTGTTTGCTGCGCAGGCGGTGGCCAGGATATCTGATCCCAAGGAGATGCGGCCAGAATTCGATGATGATGATGAGGAGGGAGAGGGAGATGATGAGGATGATGGAGATGATGGAGATGATGGAGGAGGACAACGAGGGAGAGGAGTTAGACGGAGGTGAGGAGATAGAGGGAGGAGATAGTGGGGGGTACTGATGAGACGATGCGACCAACGCAAAGGAGGAGGACAGATGTGCTCCCACCTCTAGCACCGAGGACAGGCAGAGTGAGAGGGGTTGGCCCTGCACAGGTACCGCTATAGGTTCGGGTTCCTACTTAGGTTGAGAATGCTCAGATTCGGACCCTGCAGGTGACTGTACAATAGCTGCAGGCACAGGTTTTGACATATCAGCGATAGATTGCGCAGTTGACGACTGAGCGGGACACAGAGATAGAGCGGAGGGGGCGAGCGGAGGAGCTTGCAGCTAGTATACAGAGAGCAGCGACGGGTGGTCCGATGAGAGACACCCTGATAAAGCTATCATTGAGAGCTCAAGAGGCGGAGTACTACCGGCAGCATTATGAGGCTACGGTACCCAGGGATCGTCGAGTACAGAGCTTCACATAGTCGAGATCCAATCGATCTCGAGATACTGGGTCGCGGTCCGAGAGCCGAGGTGTGACAGGGCCACCGAGACAGGACCCTCCTGGAGATCCAGGGGTGGGGACATCTGGAGCCAGACCATCTCCGTCAAGGGATAGCCATACTTGAGAGACGTGGTCTCTGTTGTATTTTTGATCATTGTATTCTTTGTACTGGACACAGTGATGATATATTTTGTACATTTTGATCATTGTTGAGATATATATATACGACACCATTTTCTTTGATCATGTGGTGTGTTTATATGGATGCATGTTATGTGGGTTATTTCTTTACTTTATGATGATACAATGCTTAAATATATGATATAATGTATGATGCAGGATGTATGCTTTTATATGCTGTGAGATGTATCTTGAAAATGAGATGTATGATGTGATATGCTATGCGATGTATCTTGAAAATGAGATGTATGATTTGATATGCTGTGGGATGTATGTTGAAAATGAGATGTATGATAATGATATGTAACTAAATGTAAAATGATATGCAACTATTTTTAAAATAAGATGCAATTAATTTGTAAAATGATATACAACAATGTAACTAATTGTAAAATGATATGCAACTATGTTTTTGGAGCATCCTCATTCTGCATTTGTCATCCTGATACAACCATATGTTGTTTGCTTTCTTTGTAGGTATCATCATTGAGCATTGATTTGTTTAGGATATGTTGAAAATTTATACAAGCATAATGGTATAATTAAACCATGATGACTTGAGAAAAATTTACATGATGTTTTGATTTTGCAAGATAGCACAAGCGTCAAGGTATAATTGAACTAGGACGACCTAAGTGCGTATTGCGTAAACAAACAAGATTGAATCATTTGTATGCGTGAAGTGGAATCAGGCCTTTAGTGATATTCGATGTATCACGTCTCGAGGCAAGTATTCACACAGTACAAGTGATCACTTCCCAGACAGAAGACTAAGAAAATATTGGAGTTTCCCCATGATCTCTAGCTGTGAAGCAACATTTTAGTGAGAAAGGGGAAAAAATCCAATAATTTAAAAAGTTCAAGATGCAAAAATAGTCAAGATTTTTATGCGATAATGCAACATTTAGTATTTCAGAAAATCATCCTTCCTTGGTATTTTGGTGTTTCTTTGTTTTGCTTTGCGATGAAGTGTAGTTTGGGTTTGTTGGATGCCATGCTTCTGAATTTTGCAAATCATCTTGAATGCTCGCAAATTTTGAGGATTTTAATGCCCCTAGTTGAGGGTGCCTCTTGATGTGAATATGTACAGTGATTTCCAAGCCATGGTGGAATGTGGTAAGAGGATATATATGGATAACCCAGGATAGTGACTACGCTAAGTATGTCCTGAATGGATATGTGCTAAGTGTCGGGTGATGGCCGATAGTGTTTGTACGGATAAAATGGTATGGAGAGAGATAGAGGAGCCGTTCTCTCACAAGAGCGCCTGTTCACCAAGTTTTCACTATTTGTTTTTATTGTACTTTGTGTTTTTGCTTTTTTTGGATTTTTTTGATTTTTTTGCTCTTTTCGGCTTTTTCCGTGCACTAGGATACTTAAGTGTAGTACTTCTTCAGATGGATGATGTTAGTTGGTTCGTCAAGCACATCTCCTTCTGAAGTTGTTAGCTGATAGGCACCTGATCCATAGACTGATATGATGACATAGGAACCCAACCAGTTAGGTTCAAATTTCCCTTTCTTTTCTCGATCTTGCTGATTTCTTGGATTTTCTTTGAGGACTAGGTCACCAACTTTGAAGTTGCGAAGGATGACCTTGTGATTGTAGCTCCTGCACATGCGTTGTTAATATGCTTTGAGATGAGTGTAAGCATGTTGACGTCTTTCATCTAATAGTTCAAGTTCTTGCAGTCGGTTAACTCGATACTCTTCATCGGGGATTAAACCTTTCAAAGAGACTCTGAGAGATGGGATTTCTACTTCCAGTGGTAAAATGGCTTCTGACCCATATACCAATGAGTATGGTGTTGCTCCTGTAGGTGTGCGGATGGTGGTTCTGTATGCCCAAAGTGTTGGATTAAGTTGTACATGCCAATCCTTACCTGCATCATTCACTGTTTTCTTTAGGATTTTTAGTATTGTCTTGTTAGATGCTTCTGCTTGACCATTTCCTTGTGGGTAGTATGGTGTAGAGAACCGATGTTGGATTTTGAATTTGTCACATAGTTCTTGTACATCTTGGTTTTTGAAAGGTCGTCCATTATCTGTGATGATTGAACTTGGAATACCATATCTGCAAATTAGATAATTTAGGATAAAAGAGGCAATTTGCTTCCCAGTCACTGTGGTCATGGGGACTGCTTCTATCCATTTGGTAAAGTATTATGTGGTAGTTATAATGAACTTGTGTCCATTTGAAGATGAAGGATGAATTTTGCCAACTAAGTCTAGTCCCCACTGACAAAAGGGCCAAGATGTTGTAAATGGCTACAGTTCTTGTGCTGGTGCATGTATCAAATTACCATGGATCTGGCATTTAGGACATTTCTTGGCCACATGATATGAGTCTTTCTCCATTGTAGGCCAGTAGTATCCCATTCTTAGAAGTTTTTTAGCAAGAGTAGTAGCACTTGAATGTGTTCCACAAATACCTTCGTGAAGCTCATGTAAAGCGGAATCAGAATCATTACGATCAAGACAACGAAGAAGAGTACCATCCAGACCTCGACGATACAAGGTATCAACGGTAAGGGTGTAACGGGTAGCTTGTTGGATAAAGTTACATTTTTTATTACGGGATTGGTCAATTGGTAAGATATTGTTCTTGACGTAGTCGTATATTGGTCCATATAACGAAGAATCTGAACCAGTCAAGGCATAGATAACATGGGATTCAGAGTGGTCATAGGCTGGGGAGAACATTTGCTCTACCAGGAACTCGTAACGACTCTGCTGCTCTGGAATTTGTAGTAATGAAGTGATTGTAGCCATGGCATCGGCTGCTTTGTTGTTCAACCTTGGTATTTGCTCGAAGGTGATGTGCACAAAATACTGTTTGAAGTCATCCACCATTCGTTTGTAGGGTAGTAGCTTGTCATCCTTTGTCTGATAGTCATTGTTGATTTGATGGACAACCAGTTGTGAGTCTCCATAGACCTTTAACTCTATGATTTTCCATTCTACGACCATTTTGATGCCTATAACCAATGCCTCATATTCAACCACATTATTTGTGCATGGAAACATAAGCCTATATGATCTCGGTATAGTGTGTCCTTCAGGAGTGATGAATAGAATGCCAGCACCTAAACCATGTTGTGTGTAGGATCCGTCAAAGTATAGGGTCCATTGTTTGGTAGAAAGAGAAAGAACGTCTCTGTCTGGAAATTCAATCTCTATGGTTTGTTTTCCTGGTAGTGGTGCTTCAGCCAGCTGATCTGCAATTGCTTGTCCTTTGATGGCTCATCTTTCTGTGTATTGAATGTCGAATTCACTGAGAATCATGACCCATTTAGCCAATCGGCCTGTAAGAGCTGCCTTGCTGAGTAGATATTTGAGAGGATCAATTTTTGCGACTAGCTTAATGGTGTGTGCTAGCATATAATGTCAGAACTTCTGAGATGCGAAAACCACTGTTAGGCAAGCCTTTTCAATGAATGTATAGTTGAGTTCATAGCCATTCAATGTCCTACTGATATAATATATGGCGCGTTCCTTTCCTTGTTGATCTTCTTGTGCCAACAGTGCCCCCAACAATATATATGTTGTGGAGATATATAGGATAAGAGGCTTTCCTGCGACTGGTGGTACTAGAATTGGTGGATTCATCAGGTACTGTTTGATTTGGTAAAAAGATTCTGCACACTTGGTTTCCCATCTGAATGGTACATTTTTGTGTAGTAAATGGTTAAATGGTAGACTTTTATCTGCTAGCTGAGCGATGAACTGCCTGATTGATTGAAGTCGTCCTTGTAGAGATCTAAGTTGACTGATATTCTTTGGTGGTGGCATGTCCATAATGGCTTGTACCTTTGCTGGATCTACTTCGATACCTTTAGCTGAGACTATGTAGCCTAGTAACTTGCCTGATGTAACCCTGAAGACACACTTCTTAGGGTTGAGCCTGACTTGAAATTTCTCCAATCGATCAAAGATCTTTGTTAGGATGCTTAGATGTTCTGCTCGGGTGAAGGATTTAGCTAGTAAATCATCCACATAGTCTTCCATGAAGGTGTGCATCATGTAATGAAAGATTGTTGTCATTGCTCTTTGATAAGTGGCCCCTGCATTCTTTAAGCCAAAAGGCATAACATTCCAACAGTACGTTCCCCAAGGACAGGTGAACATGGTTTTATCTTGATCTTCTGGGGCTATTTTGATTTGATTATAGCCTGAGAAACTGTCCATTAGTGAGAGCATTGCATGGCCTGCTGTGAGATCTACAATTATGTCGATACTAGGCAGAGGAAAGTCATCTTTTGGACAAGCTTTGTTGACGTCTCTGAAGTCAGTGCATATTATGATACTACCATATAGTTTTGATACTGGCACGATGTTGGAAATCCATTCTGCATAGTCAATGGGTCGGATGAATCCGACGTCTAATAGTTTCTTTAGTTCAGTTTTGACCATGAGTGCCACCTGTGGATTCATCTTTCGTAGCTTTTGCTTGATTGGTTTAACTCCTGAAGAGATGGACAAGTGATGCATGATTAAGTGTGGATCCACTCCGAGCATATCGACATATGACCAAGCAAAGTTAATATGTTGTTCTTTAAAGAAAATGATGAATGCTGATCTTTCCTCCTCGGTCAGAGATTCTGCAAGGTGTATGTTTCTGACTGCTTCTGTGGTACCAATGTTGATTGATTGAGTGGGCTCAATCAATATGGGTGATCGCTCATGAAAGCACTCAGGAAGAGTGTCAAGTCTCCCATTGTTAGGTGCCTTAAAAAGGTTTTCACCCTCAGATGCATCCTTTATTTTTACTTTTTTGTGATCTGGAGCTGCCATTGACTGGTTTTCAACATTAGATCTTTCTTGTGATTTATTTTTGCGACTGAGAGACTTGGCACTCCCTGATTGGCAGACATCGTTATTTTGTTCACTGGTAGAGCCTGTTTCCGAATTTACGATACATAGGTAATGGATAATAGATTCATCATCTGGGAAAATTGGTATATCATGGATTTTAGGGTCATCCTAGTTGATGAGGTCAGGAAAGACAAGCAGTAAGGAATCGTTAGGTGGATCAAGTTTTGCTACTGTAAGCGTTAAGACAAAGTTTTCATCGTGATTGTTCTTGGTTCTAAAGGAGTTCAGGATTTCGTCGAGGTCTTCGATGGTATTATTTTCTGTATAGACTTGTTCATAATGTTTCTATTCACTTTCCTTGGCGTCATAGATATTTTGTGGTCCAAATTCAAGAGGTCCATCTTTTGCGTTAGGTTCTTCTTGAGAAAGGGATATGGAATCCGTATCATCAGGAATATCTATAGTAGCATTGGAGCAGGTACCCCATTCATATTCATTGGAATCTATCTCAGAGGCCTCATCCCATATTCTATCAGTGTTGTAAACTGGTATGTTGTATGGTGAAAACAAATCTTTGATGATGGATACCATTCTGATAGTTTTTGTTGATTCTGTGTCAGATTCGGCTTCTACATTCTATATTTGTTCATAGACTGTGCCTCTTTGGGGAGAAATAAATGTATCCGGAGATGATTTTATTGGTTCTTGAAAGAGTAGATTCTGAACATGAGCTATTGCTGCCGATATGGCCTTCTTGTGGCTTAGAAGTTTTTCCTGATATAACTTTTGATCTTGACGTTCCCGTGCCCTACGAATTGTTTCTGTTGATTCAAAGAGTGCTTTCTGCCAGGATTCTTCTTTGTACTTCTTCTTTTCTTTCCATTGAGGTTTTGTAGTTATGCTGGGTGGCCTTTTTAATAGGAAAGTGAGCTTACATCCTAATCCTGCTTTGTTTCTACTAGGCTGTGAAGGAAGATCTATGGGTTCAGTGACTCCTTCTCTGCGTTTCCCAATAGGTCCTTTACCATCATATCCCATTTGCTGCATGATCAAGTAACCTTTTCCATATAGGTGTGTTGGTAGAACAATGTCTAGAGCAGTTGCTCTGTTATCTTCTTCCTCATCTTTGTATAACCAGCTAAGAACATCCTTGTCTTCTGATTCATGTGCTAGAGTGCCCAATTGGATGAAGGTACTGTCAAATTTGGTGATGGGCTGAGTGACCAGATGTGTTGATGTAGTAGGCAATCCATGAGATCTAGGTGATGTTGGTAATTTGGCCAAACATAAAGGCTCCAAAGAGTATTCTCCCATACCTTGGTCTTTGATTTGCATTTGCTGCTTGAAATCTGCAAATAGGGAGTTGGTCTTTGTTGTTTGTAGATCTGATGTTAGAGATCACTGCTTTTCTCTATTATGAGGAACCAAACTATCTTGGGCTGCCCCCATTGCGTTGCAATGTTGAAATGGATTGTGATCAACAAATATGGAGATTTCTTGTCCATCATAAGGAAATTTGACACACTGGTGATACATAGAAGGTACTGCTTGCATTTCATGTATCCAGGGTCGCCCTAACAAAATATTATAGGTAAGATCTATGTCTAAGACCTGACACATAGTATCTTTTTGTACTGGTCCCACTTGAATGGGTAATATCACAGTTCCTTTAGAGGACCTTTCCTCATCATCATATGTCTTTATAGTAATCTTCTTGCAGGGATCAATAGACTCTTCTAAGAAGCCTAGTGCACGGATAAGCTTTAAAGTACATATATTAAGTCTGGCTCCTCCATCTATTAAGACTCTTTTTATTCGGTGTTTGCAAACAATGACTTCGATATAGAGAGGAGTGTTATGCGGATGGCTTAAGGAAGCATTGTCATGCTCTGAGAAGGTGAGGTTATGAGGTCCAGTCATATGGGTGACCATGGCTTGAAATCTGTCTATATCCAGATTTTGAGGTATATTGGTTTCCAATAGTGCTTGTTCCAATATGTCTTTGTGCTTCGGTGATAGTTTCAGCAATTCTAGTATAGATATCTGAGCTGGAGTTTTGCGTAGTTGGCTAACTAAGTCATATTGGATTTTTGGTGTGGTAGTTGTAGGTGACGTATGTCCTTTCAAGACATATTTCTGAGTTCGGGTGGTCACATTGACAGATTCATGATCATGCTGATCTCAGATGGTGATGACGTTTACCTAATGATCTTCAGCTGATATGTGATTTATGGTGTTGTTGTAGATATGGTTGATATGAGCTCTACGTGTATCGTTTGAGGTCGAAGCTTTTTCTTTGTTATAATTTGGAAGAGGATTTTTAAAGGCTTCATGATCACCATTTGTTCTGAAACCATCTATCGTTAAATCACCTCAATCAATCATATCTTGCACCATGTGTTTCAATCTCATGCAATCATTAGTCCGATGACCCTTGTTACGATGGTAATCGCAATAGTGTGAATCATTCCACCAAGGTGGTTTGATTTGGGGTTCATAGTTGCTAATTGGAGGCAAATAAAGAACCTTGTTTGCCAAAAGTTCTCTGAATGTTGATTCTAGTGATTGCCCCAGTGGTGTGAAGATACGCTTTTGGAAATTGTTCGTGTTGTTGCATGAATTGTTGTTAGGTCCTGGATTCATGTTTTTGTTTTGAGTATCTTTGGTGTTGTTTGTGTTGAGTTGTCCTTGATCGGTGTTTGGTGCATATGTGTTAGCATTTGGATTAGCATTTTTAGGATTTTTCATATTTTGAGGATTTCCGGATAATGCAAGCACTGGTTGCTTAGATTTGGGATCATATGATTCATTGTTGCCTTCCTTTTTGTTTCAAGTCCAAAATTGAGATTTGTCTAGGTTGGTGTTGTTCTAGTTATTGTAGTTTGATGAGTTTGTTCCTTCCTTGTAGAATTTGAGTGTTCCCTTTTTGACACACACTTCCTCTACTTGAATGCCATTTTCAATCAATTTAGCGAAAGACGGTATGCATTGAAGTTTTAGCCTGTAACTCATTTCACCATTCAAGTTGTCGATGAAGATTTCCATTTTTTCCTTTTCGGGAATATCTCAAGGATATCGTGATACCATACGTCGCCAACATTGAAGGAATATCATAAATGTTTCGTTGTTCTTTTGTTTGGTGTTGCAGACATCTAGCATGGTTATGGCATGTTGAATGGTATAGGAATATTGGGTTATGAATTTGTTAACCAATTCATCAAATGATCTGACAAGTGGTGTAATTTTGGATAACCATTCCATTGTTTGTCCTCCCAGGCTTCTGGGGAATAACCTCATCAGATAGGTGTCATCATGAGCAAATTCAAGACTCATTGTGCAAAATTCTCGAACATGATCTCGGGGATCACTTTTTCCATCATATTTATCAAATTTGGGAAAGTCTAAATTTGGAGGAAAAGACACCATGTTAAATCTTCTGTCAAATGGATAAGGACAGATTTCGTTTAAAGAGTACCGCACTGTTATCCCTTGTTGCATGTCATGTATTTGTCGTTGTAACATTTGCATTTGTTAAGTAAGAGCAGCCAAAGGTATATTGTCTTGTCGAGGGAAGAGTTCTTCCCTTGCATTAGTTCTCAGCTGAAAAGGTGTGTTAAATGATATATTTTGCTGTGGAGTTTCTAGCTCGGGTATACGCATTTCTGGTATGCGTTGTTCTGGACTATGTTGCTCAGGTATGTGTTGTTCAAGGTTACGAGTTTCTTCTTCTCTTTGTTGTTCTTGATATGCATATTGTCGAGATCCGGTTCTAAAGATGTTTGTGTCTAAATCTTCGGGAAGCTTAACGCCTTTACTTGTGAGCATGAGCAGATACTTTTCTTTGTCAGTTTCTATAAGCCTTTCTACAAGCTTTTGGAATGAAGGGTTTTCCTGACATTCCTGAAGAAGTGCTTCAGAAATTTCAGTCTCTTCCAAGTGTGGAACTTCAAAAGGATTTGACAACCTTCGATTCATACTAGACTCTGCGTGTGTCTCCCTTTGTCGGTTTCTTTGAGAGCGAGTAACAGGCATTTTAGTGGAAACTTTCAGTGATGAAGGGGACAAAAGCCTCGTTGATATGTTGCTTGGGGGTGGGTGGTTCTGGTCGAGATGTGTTATAAGTGATACACTCATCGGGCAAGAATGCTGGATTGATCTTTCCTCCGCGGTTTATGATTTGATTAAAAGCAGACTTTTGACAGTAGGCTCTTGTTTTTAAGGGTTCTTTGTCAAATTCGTTGGATTTGTTTTGGATATAACGTTTGACGTGATGAAGGAATACCCGATGAGATTTGAAGAGTTGACGATTGATGTATAAAAACTTATTTCTCTTGATGAACTTGGAAAAACTAGGTTGTTGTTTCTTCAACGTGATGTTACGATAGAGGTTCTTTCTTCTCAGAATATGGGGATTAGTCATACATGAGTGATCAATGGTTTCCTTTGATTTGTTTGGATTCAGTTGATCTTGTTTGAAAATTTTCAAATCTTACTCTATCAAAGTGAAGGTTTAGATGCCCCTTCATGACAAAGCGTGTCAAATGATATGGATAAAAGTCTCCCGATATGGAGACTTGATTTGACAACTTGAAAATTTTAAACAAGTGTTTTTGAGATGAAATCCGTAAGATGGTAAAGGATTCTGTTGATACTGATGATGAGGTTTCCGAATTATGATAAGATAGACATGTTTAATCATGCAATCAGTTTAGGATTCTTATAACGTTTGTTTTGACACAAATTTAGCTCAAGAAATAGTTTTAACGGTCTGTTTTCGCTACTCCGTTTTGGTGAAAAATGTTGTTGATGGAAAAAGGCTTCTGAAAATGTTTTCAAATTTTTTTAAAATTCCTCACTGTGTTGCCCCCTACCTTTTTGATTTTGGTCACGCACTAAAACAGAGACAGGATGCGCTACCCAATTTACTTCACGCGCTAAAATAAGGACCACATGCGCTAGGCTGCCCCCAGACATGTGCTAAAATTTTGACTGTTCATAAATTGCCTTCTATCTGTTTAAAAAGTCATGCGCTAGCTTGGGTCTGTAACGCGCTAACTCTTGAACTTGATGCGCTAATGTTTGGTTTACAAGCGCTAAGCTGATGCTTCCACGCACTAGACTGTTTCACTAATGCGCTAAATTCTTCAACACTCATTTGATTTTGGGATAAAACGCTATTGTTTGGAACCGATGCGCTAACAAAAGTACCTCATGCGCTAAGAAGTTGATTTTATGCGCTAAACTGCCCTGATTTTTTCTTTGGTTGGTTTTTTTGTAAATTTTGGATTTTTGTTGTGAATTTTTCAGGTTTGATGGATGATTTTATGAAGTATTAACTGCAAGCACGGCACAAAAAATACAACCATTTTGCCTAATCTAACAAAAAAGTGTATGTTCTGCAAGGATGTGTTCAAATCCCCAATGTTTTAACAGGTTTGGATACGAATAATACACTTCAGAAAGACTCTTTATTCAAAGGTCATAAATAATATCATAGCCCACTAGTCTCGATACTCCGTCAGCTCAAACAGCCGTGTCACCCCCTAGAGGGCGCCCGTTTTTTTGCCTTTTGCCAGAAATTAACTCAAAGTGAATCGCTTCACAGTTGAGTAGTTATCTTGGGAGATATATGGTGAGTAATCTTGGGGGCGGATTCTTCCCCACCCTTGCACTATGATGTTATAAATGTCTGGTCACTGACTCGGTTCAAAGCTTCTATTTCTATGGTTCGTAATCAGGCTTCCTATTCGGCCGTCAGTGATAAACTCCCTTAGGAGGCTTCCCAACCTTTAGAACAAAGGCTTTACGTATCTCGAGGATACTGGGGGAAGGCTAATCGCTGCGCGCAACCGTTGAAAAGGACTTTTGTCACTTTTCACGTTTGATTATAGTGGGTTGGAATTCTTGACGTCAAAGTCGCTCCCCACTTAAGTCGTTCCCTTCACACCGACCATAAATGGCTTTAAGAGTTGATTCCAAATCCTCGGGAAGGCAGGCCTGCTAAAGGTTTTATGCTTGAAATACAGAAAGCTTAAGAGTGGTTTGGCTTTTTGATCACCCAGTTAAGGGGAGAGCATATACCTTCCACTTTCGAGACAAGGCAATCAAAGTTCTTTTTAAGCCTGCAATTCAGTGATTTGCTAATCTCTACTTGGAGATGTTGCTCCCAAAAAAAAAGCATGCTGTTCTTTTTAGTTCCTCGAAGCAATGATTATTTAATCTAGTGAAGGAACCTGGTCAACAAAGCAAAATTTTCGATATAGTCAACAAAAGAAAATCGAAAAAGGGGAATAACTTCCCTCTTTTGATTGTAACGAAACTTCGTAAGTGAGGTTCTTTCCTTTGCAAAATTTGAAAATGAATCCTTTTATACACCAAAGGATGGTGAGGTTCTTTTTATATCTATTTTTGCAAAAAAGAAAGTTTGTATTGTTCGTTTTAGAGCCTAAAATAAAGTTTTTCTCCTATAAAAGCAAGAAAATTTCCGATAGTGGTTCTTTTTATAGCCCAAAAGAAATAAGTGAGTTCGATTTTATGAATAAAAGATGTTCAAAAATTTAAACTAACTTAACTAAGTTAGTGAAAATCCTAACTATCTAAATATTCTAAGATTAAGCTCCTTTCTGCAACAAATTTGTTAGAATCCTGCAAGAAAACCAGAGAAAAAAAAACGTTAGATGATTTGGTGGACTTCCACAAGTCTAATTTTCAACTTTCGGTAACAATTTTTTTCTTTTTTTGTTTCAGTCTACAATGCGCTACAGAACAAATTGTACGCGCTATAATATAGCAGTGATGCGCTAAAAGAAAGTGTCAACGTGCTACACTGTTTTCGGGATGCGCTACTCTGTGCGCCGAAAGCGCTGCTCTATTTTTTTTCGCGTCGAGACCTACAGGAAAAGATTAGTGGGGTCATGCGCTAATATATGGACTTCACGCGCTAGATGATGGACTCCACGCACTGAACAGTGAACCGAATGCGCTAGGCTGTTAACCGGATGCGCTAAACAGTTAACTTAACGCGCTAATTTATTTTTTCCGCGGACCTGCAAAAGTGGTTAAATTTAAAAACTGATTTGATATATGGGGTAATGCCCCATGGTGGGCGCCAGAAATGTATGCGAGAAAAGCAGGTAGATAGAACTCAATATATGAAAATATTCCTAAAGACTTGTCCACACACACACACATGACTTCTTGGTGCAAGCTATGGAGTAATGAAGTATTACTCAGCTTCCCAAGGTGGGTCCCATGGTTCTCTATCTTAAAATGTCCCTCAAACCAATGTTTTTTCTCTCAGATCACTGAGCAAAATGGTTTAGGGATGGCAAATGCAAGAACGAGGGATGCTTTTGTTGGTTTTAATATGAGATGCATCCTAAGCTATGCATGATTCTAGAAATGCCATAAACTAGCTATAAGATAACAAGATTAGTAAACAATACTATCCTAACATGATATATTAGTCTATGATTTGAGCTAAATGATAAAGAAAGTATTCTAAACATGCATATTTAGACTAATTCTTAGTTAAAAGAGAGGCTAAAATGATGAACATAAAATGATATGAAAGCTTGAATGTATTTGAGCATAAGTATGATACTACAAACTTGGATGGATCTCTCAAAAATGGAGGAATGAGAGCTCTATTTATAGCAAAAATAGGGCAATGGATGGTCAAGATTGAAAGGGTTGATCAAGGGTTGAGTTTGAAAGTTGAGGATCCATGTTTGAAATTTGCACCAATGAAATGGTGACAAGTGTCAACATAGGGTTGGGTTGAGAGAAGGGGTTGGAGGCATTAAATGCCTGAGAAGACCTTATGGCTATCTAGAGATAAGGGTTAAGCTTAAACTAGGCTTACCCATTGGATTAAGAGTTAATCCAAGGATAAACTCTTGTGCAAATGATTAAGAGATAATCATGGTCAAAGCATTAAAGGCTTGATGAGACCCTTGGGTTGGATGAAGGTTAAGTTAGGCAAAAAGTCTCTAACCATGTAAGAGGGTTGAATTAACCATTAATGGTTTGGGAGACTTTGGGGATATTAAGTGGTTGAAGAATTGAAGCCTTTAATGGTTATCAAAGACTTTAAGGTTTTGAGAAGTGACTTCCCCTTGCTTAGGGATGTGACAAAGTTTAGAAGTTGGGTTAGGCTAATTAGAAGCGATTAGAAGAGTCTAGAAGGGATTAGAAATAGGTTTTAAAATGCAAGTGGGAGATGTAGGAAAATGCAAGTGGATGGAAGGATAATAGGATTTAATTGAAATAAAGTTAATTTAATTCAATTTGGTTGTAATTTGGGGAAATTAAATAAATTAGATTTATTCAATTTAGGATAACTATTTAATTAAATTTGAATTTAATTAAAAGTGGATAGAGGGATTTAATTGAATAAGATGATTTATTCATTAAATGGTATAGTGAATTTAATTGAGTAATTTACTTAATTAAATAGAGGAATAAGGGTAATTTAATTAAACTGGATTTAATTAAATAGAGAAATGAACATAAAATATTCATTTAGGAATATGGTCATTTTTATACGTCTACAGTATTTTACCCAGATCATTATCTACCAAAACTAACTATAGTAATCCTTTTGAGGATTAATTTCATGGTGCTAGATCTTCATTTAGTTCCACTTCTTGTTGGATAAAAGAACAGTTATTTCTTGAGGTAGATGAATATCCCATCAACAAAGGACAAGACCCTTTCTAGAATATAACAAATTCTACTCCAACAAAAGATCATGGGGGTTTCACTAGAGATATTGAATAAGAGATAGACTTCTACTGCTGCATTAAAAGCATTGGCATGTTCTTCATTTATTGATGGAAACTCTCTGTGACGCTACCACAACCAACAAAGGTGTAAAAGGTTGTTTGCAATGCATGGATTTTAGGATTGTCCTTTGAGAAAACATAATTAAAGTATGGAAGCAGGATCTGCCAGCTCCTGAGGGAAAGACCATGTCAGACAATAATTTCTATTTTCTTGTCTGTGAAGAAAGACCATGTCAAACAATATCAACGAACAACAAAATAAGGAGACAATTGCTAGATTGTGGTCTAACTTGAAAAGAAAAGGTGGTGGAAAATGTTATTGTCCATGCAAAATTTGTAAGGGGTTAAAGACTAGAAGACTTCTAATCAAAACAACGAAGAAACATTGTAGGCTGCATGGTCACATTGAAGGTGGACATGATAATCATCCATTGCTAAGTTTTTTATTTATCGTTTTGACAATTTATATACATAATAAATCACGTGATGATGAGATCATGATCACGGTTTATTTATGTATATCAATTTTATATAGGTCGAGCACCTCAGAGCAGATGGTATGGATCAACACAACCTTGAGAATATGGTTTTCGAAGTGGACGAACATGGAGGTGTGAATATCGAAGCTGAAGATAATGATCCCATGGAAGATGACAATCATGAGCCAGAAAACACAATTGAAGATGATGGTACAAATACATTGATCCATGACTCATTTAGTACTTGAGCAGCTGATCATGATGATGAAGATGACCTTGATGTTGTTCATGATGTCCCTCTACTTGAGAAGGCATCTGAGGCCCTTTATGAAGGCTCGTAGGCAACTATTCTCTTCGTTCTATTATTGTTGGTGAACTTGAAGGTTATGAAAGGTTTATCCAACATAACAATGTCACGTATGTTAAGGCATGTCATATATGTCATAATAAACTGTGAATCATGTTGTACCATTAATATTCTTTATTATAACAAATTATATTTTGTTGTTGTAGATTGATAGGTGAGTTTTTGTTACCAACATCAAATATTCTACCTCGCTCATACCGAGAATTATCTGTCGTTATGAAAGATATTGGAATGGAGTATCAAGCAATAGATGCTTGTCCCAATGATCATATTATATATCACAAACAACATGAATTTTGAACTGAATGCCCTGAATGTCATATCAGTAGATATCGAACAGATCAAATAACAAAAAGGGTTCCTCGCAAGGTTCTTCGCTATATTCCCATTATTCCACGTATGCAACGATTATTCAAGTGCACTAGCTTGGCACAATTTATGGATTACCATGCACACAATAGAATTTGAGATGACATTATTTGAATGCCTGTGGATGGTTTAGCATTTATGGACATAGAGGAAAAGTGGCCACACTTTAAAGAAGAACCTCATAATCTCAGGCTTTCATTGGTAGCGAACAGTGTCAATCCATTTAGAGAGATGAGATCTGTTTACTCAGTGTGGCCTGTTTTTGTTATCAACAATAACATTCCTCCATGGATGTCAATAAAGAGGGAGCACATAATGTTGGCAATGATTGTTCTAGGTATTTTATCATTTAAATATAGTCGTCTAAATTTAATTATAAATATTGCAGTAAAATGGTCATAATAATTATGTAATGTTTTTGTTCATTCGATTAGGTAAGTACCAAGTTAAAGATATGAATGTATATATCGAGCCTCTTATTGATGAGTTGCTGGAGTTATGGAATGGTGTCACTATGTATGACTTCTCTAGACCAATAGGACAAAGACAATTTTAATTCCATGCGATGCTTCTATGGACAATACACAATGCCCCGAGGCTAACACATTTTTGTGGTATGTTATAGTGTTTAAGTTGTGCATAAACATTATAATTCAAAAAATTATCATATTTAATCCAATTATACATTATCTTGTAGGTCTTCAAACAAAGGGAAAATTTGCATGTCCTGTTTGTGGTCCAAAGATGAAATCTCGTCATTCAAAAAGTTTAGGAAAGCAGGTGTTTGATGAGTATTGGCACTTTCTCCACAAAAATCATAAGTATCAAAATACTGAAAACATCTTTTCAATGGGAAAGAAGAGAATACATCAAAGCCACGAAGAATGACACCTCACTTGTGGAAGTTGGAATATAATAGAATTAATCGTCAAGGTAATGTTATTCCATCTATTGGTTTGTCATAAAACATCTTTTCTATTTTGTTTTGTTTACTGATGATGTGATTGATGATCATGAAGGTTGTGAAGGCATAAATGACCACCTTCCTAAGGGAATAAAAAGTTATCCCCGACAATTTAGTAGGTTGCCCTACTACGAGCAATTACAAATTGTTCATTTGTTTGATAGTATGCATATTGGAAAGAATATAACAGAGACATTATGGAAAATATTGGATGGAAGGCGTGACAAATAAAAAATTGTCAAAATATGTAGTGACATTCAGGATTCCAATCATGCAATGATAAATGTCATTCAATCAAATAGCCATGGAGACCAGATTAATATAAGTGAGCTTCCTTGGTTATTAACGGACTAGCAAAGCAATGCTATAAAAGAAGTCATACGAAAAATTCGATTTCCCACAGGATTTGCTGCGAACATAAACAATCTCATATCAAAGAAAAGTGAATTTGGACCAGGGATGAAAACGCATGATTGCCATACCTTCATTAAGGTAATTCATGTTCTTGTGTTTTTAGTATGTATTTAAGTACTGAGCATACCTATACTTTTCATTATGTTACAAAAAAATGAAAATATAATTTTATAATTGTTGCAGTACGTTCTACCTCTATCTCTCCTAGACGACTTCGACAATAATGTCAAGCAAGTCATATATGATCTTGGAAAATACATGAGGTAAGTAGTGATATTTGTTTAGTTCGTTGTATAGATATTATATTTGCGATTTGTTTTACTTCTTATGTAATATATTTTTTTGCGCCTTGAATACCTTGTAGGTGGTTGTCATGTAAAGAAATCCATAAAGATGATATAAAATATTGAAAGAGAAAAATTCCTCATTTAATGTGTGAAATGCAGAAGTGCTTACCTCCAGCTTTTTTCAATGCATAAGAACACTACCACATACACCAAGTTGAGGAGATTGAATTGTGTGGACCTGTACACACTAGGTCAATGTGGATGGTTGAGAGGCACTTGAAATTTTTGAAGGCTTTGGTTCGACAAAGAGCACATCCTGAAGGTTCTATGGTGGAGGGATATATGGTATACCGGACTATGGTGTACATTTCTGAATATCTTCCTAAGTTTGCAGCAAAGATCCATGTGGATCGCATTTAGGATCCCAACACCATTAACAAATTCGACGGGGAGTACTTGATGGGGAAAGGTAGATTGAGGAAAGTGAGAGGTAATTATAAGATGTTATTGTAGTTAATTAATTCTTAATCTTCAAAATAAATCAATTGTAAGACATCTATTTATTTTTTGTACAGTTGGTCGAGAGTGGGATGCACTACATTTGTATATTGCAAACAATATTGATTGGATGACGGTATGGATTGAAAGTTGTCAACATTCTAGACACACGTTAACATGGGAAGGTGTGGCTTCATTGGTTAAAGAAGCACATCGCAATGGAGATTCCAATGTTATGCAAAGGGAAATTGATTTAGCATATGGTTTAAGAGATAAACAGGTATGTATAAATTTATTAATCACCCATATATTTATCAACTCACAATGCAATAAATTTTACATGTTTGACATATCGCAAGTCAAACACCACAACGCTATGTGTTGCAATGGTCATAAATTTTGCATAAAAAAGTTGGATGACACGAAGAAAACTTGTGATTCTGGCATCACTGCAGTCTTTGAGGTGACAAATATTTCATCGAGAAATGACATTCATCCTCAACAGTCTCAAAATCGATACTATGGCATTTTGGATGATATACTTGAGTGTGACTTTAATTCCTTCAAATTAGTTTTGTTCGTCATCAAATGGTACAGGCTATGATTGAATAAAAATGATCCTGATAGAACTGTTATTGAACATGATAATGGTTTTATAATGCTTAATACAAGGTCATTTGAACCAGTTGGGGATGAGCCCTATGTTCTTCCAAGCCAATGCGAGCAAGTATTTTACTTAGAGGTTCCACATAAACCGGGTTGGTCATTTGTTGTTAGACATGATCCAAGAGGAAGGCCAATAAAGTATAATGTGATGGAAGAAGAAGATACCGAAGAAGTAGATATCGAAGAAGTAGAAGATGAAGTGGATGATGATCATGATTGACAGTTTCACAATGACGACGAAGAAGAACAAGAAGAACAAGAAGAAGAAGAAGAAGAAGAAGAAGAAGAAGATGATGATGATGATGATGATGATGATGATGATGATGGTGATGATGATGGCAAAGACATTGATGATGATGACAACGACGATGACGATGATGAAGATGATGATGATGATGATGATGATGATGATGATGATGACCTTGATGTTCATGATGATGAGGAATGAAATGTATGAGGAATGCGATTAGTATATTATCTATTGAATATTGACTTCTTGATAGAATTTTTTTTACATAATTAATTCATTCTATTTTGAATTCTAATGCCATTACATAATTAATTCATGATGCACCTTTTAATATGGAGATGGAGATAGGGGGTGTGACTATTTATGTGACAATTTTTAAAATGTGTTTATCTATGGAAATTGGATTGTTTATCAGCTATGTGACTATTTATGTGACCATTTAGTTGAGGATCCTGCATAGTCTACATAAAGTATAATGATTTTGATGACAACATCTTTTTGTCTACAAAGTTCATGTTGTTCATGTTGTGTATGATGTAATTGCGCTAACGTTTTTTATATTTTTTCTTTGTCATAGGCCGACATGGATCCATCACATATCGCAGATAGAGATGTACCTTGTGACACTTCTACCGAGCAGGTAAACCTCATTGTAATTATACAAATTAGGTAGAAGCAAATTGTTACATTATTTTGTTCTTTTTTTTAGTGATTTATACTAATTTTGTAATTGTTAATGATATTCTTGACACAGACGAATGTTCGGGAAAAGGGAAAGGGAGTTGCAGTACCTGATCACCTTTCTATGGATGTGGAATCATTAGGGTTAAGCAATGATGACCCTGAAGATCCCACAGACCTTGTGAAATTCTTTTAAATGCCTCTTATAAAAATTAGAAAAGAGATTGTTGCTTTGGCAGTCGTGCATCCTACAACTGATGAGATACGACAGAGGATGGAATTATTGTATAAGACAACAGAAAACTTGCAACTAAGCAGTAATGAAAGCTTTAATTATAACAAAAGTTCAATAATGGTTTATATTTTATTCTCTTTTTATGTCATTAACTAAAATATGTATGTATTGTTTTTACAGCAATTTATCTGCCCTCATGAAAGTCGTTCCTACGATCAGGGTGTTGCAGGATCAGGTGATGATGATTTTCTTGTATTATCACTTGCTTGGTTTATCACTCTGAGTACCCAAAACACATCATACTTGATACTGTCAATTTTCAAAATAAAGGTTCATCCTTGTTTACAATTCTTGCACTTTTCATATATTTAATGTATTATTCTTTAGGTGTTGTCAATGTTACTGTGCAAATGCCGATGCCGCCTCATTAGAGGTCACCCTCACCTATATTGCTGACTGTAATGTCAGCAACACGTAGCATGCAGACATCCTCTAGTGCACGTCATATTGGTCCGCCCACTGTTGGTAGATCCCTCTTTTGCTCTATCTTCTGTCATGTGTTTATTTCCCTTCAAGCGTTCTTTCTTGAATTTTAATGTCATTTCATAGTGGATTCATTTTTTGCATAAGGAGATGCACATGAGGATGTGCCACAGGCGACTACTGATGATAACATAGCATCATTTCCTAGATCTTAATTGTAATTTACTTTATGATCACTCATTTTGGACTAATATTGATCCCATGAATTTTTTGCAGGCAATGATATTTTCTATAAACATCTTAGTGACATTGCATTGCAGATATTTGGGCCCACCATACGTAAAAGGTGGTACATCATATGTGAACTAACCCTTAACCACTTTTGATTTCATATCATTGCTAGAATACTTTTCCTTTGATCCATTTCTTGAAGTGTACTAAATGTAGCTTCGGTTCATTTATGAATCTAATAGGTTTGTTTTTGCTTTAAAAGGTGGAATGACCAAGAAAAAAAGTTAAAAGATGAATTGACAAACCAAATGGTTGAGTGGTTTGGAAATGACACCTTTGACAAAACCAAGCTCCTTGAAAAAGCTGGCACATATCTAAAGTATGTGAGGGACCAATACAGGACCCATTTGGATAGGAACCTAAAGTACGAGCGTCCCCCCATGATTCTAGAGAGGGAGTGGAAGGACCTGATTTTGGATGCCAAGGAGAGAATTGAAAGGAAAAAAGGAAATACACCAGTAGACGCCAAAAGAAGGTACAGGATACTATTAAGAATGTAATTATGTACTAATTAATTACTCTTTATATTTATATAATCTAACATATTTCAAACTTTTTTTAGACTGAGTGACACGTCAAAGGCAACCAAGGCAAGGCAAGAAAAGCACGGGCAACACAAACTCGGCTTTGGTGGTTACATGAAACTTGCTGCACGAATTGTAAGTATCTCATGTAAACTCCCATATTGTCTCAAAATATTAATAAATTGCAAACATTTTTTTTTATCAAACAATGCAAGCAAAATTCACGGTACCAAGCAAAAATGCAGGGCTCTAAATTCAATAGTGCGCCCACAAAATATGACAAGAGAATTGCCTACCAACAAGCCTATTCAACCGTGGTTGATCGGCTACGAGAATTGAGTGGGCATACACAACATTCGAGTGCATCTGTCACACAGGTAAATATGCTAAATGGAAGTTGTTTCAAATTGAATACTTTACCAATAATCTAATTGATGTTGAGTTCCAACATAAAGTGACTATATTTGTTTTAAATAAGCAAGCAATGATAACAATGTGCATATCATTGGAATGCAACCTGCTAATTGTGAAACACCACCTGCACATGAAGGTCCGGATGTGCATCCTAGTAGTGGAGGTATTCATTTGCTTTTCAAATTTATTTATCTAGCTATTAATACAATTAAACATCTTAATTTGTAATTAGAGTAGTAATTAATGTAACCTTTATTGTTAATATTTTAGAGCATGTAGTCGGTGGTGAGCAAGTGGAGCATGATCTGGGTACACAATCTCAAGAACATGATGTTCCCCACTTAGGTAAAGAGGACCGTGGTGTTCAGCATGTTGAGGTTGAGGCTACACAAAATGATGTGGCCCCATCAGGTAAAGAGCACAACAATTATGTTATCTAAATTAATGAAATACTTGTAACAATAATTTTTTTTTTTGAATTTAACCCATTTTTTTGTTATTGCAAAGGACCCCCCTTTGCTTCAGTGTCCTTGTCCTCAGTATAGGACAAGGCATACATTGAGATCACGAGCAGCTGGCGGAACATTTGTAGAGGGGGAAAATGATGAAGACACCGATGTTCCACTTAGTCTTTTCATAGCTTCAAAGAAAAAACAAAGAAAGAAATGATTGTAATCTAACTTATTTGATAATGACTGATTTTTATGTGTTAGTGAATGTAATTATGTGCTAATTAATGGTTATGGATGATATGTGTTAATTAATATTGATGAATGTTGTGTGTTAATTAATGTTAATCAATGTTATGTGTTAATGAACGTTATGTGATATTAATGAATGAATGCTATATTTTATTAATGGTAGAGAGAATTAATGAATGAATGTTATAAGACGTTAACGGGGAATTTAGAGTGATGTTAGGGGGGGGGAGGGGCCAAATGAGCTTCCACCTTCACGTGGTTGGCCCTGTTAAGTAAAGAATATTAAACTATTCTCGAAACCAAGCAAAGCTCAACAAGGTAACACACGTTTCAATATTTCATTATGTTGCACAGTTAATCTTATTGAATAATGTATATTGAATCTTAATTGCAAGGTCCAACAGAGCCAACACGAACAACAATACCACAAGTTGCTGGGTATAATGAACTCCCATATTGTCTTGTATGTACACGAACAATACGAGTTGCTTCTAGTGTTGATATCCAAGGTGGGACTGCAAAAGTTATGAATATGCCTCATCCTTGTAAGTTTTTTTATTACAACTCCTAATTTTTGAGACTAAACTTTTTGTTCTTGATGTTTTTCACTAGTTGTCATAACCTCTGACTTTGATGCTTGTGCCTTAATAGAACTAGATGTTTCTTGTATGCATACTTGGTCAAGGACTGCATTATGATGCTATAGGACTACAAACTAAGATTATTTATTGTATTGAGTTGCACATTTGACATGAGTTTCCCTATGACTGCTATGCACATTTATGTATATACACTATTTCTAGTATGTATATTGATATTAATTTTGAGAAAATATTACAAAACTCACAATATTCTCCATAAGACTAGAAAAAAGCTCAGATAAATTTCTGCAGCGTTTTCTTACAATTACTTGCGATCATTTTTTTAGGAGTCCTGGTATCCATTTATAATAGTATGGATGCATACAAGCTTTGGACCCTTCAAAAGAAAGTTTGTTACAAACAACCGGTCGTTTTCAAGAAGTGGTTATAAGTCCTTTTCAGCATTTGCAGCTTCCTCTACTTGTTGTTCTGTTGCAACCTCCTGTAATTGCTCCTAAGCATCTTCTTTCTATCCCATGTACTTATCTTTCCACTCCTGACACACATCATCACTAGGCCAAGTGAAACTAACAATCTTCTGTTTCATATCTTCAAGTCGCTTCCAAGTGACTCGTACATGCCCAATCTCTGTTTCTATGAAACCATAATGAGATTTCACTTTTTTAATTTCCTCAATTGTTTGGACAAATAAGGATGTGTCATCAGTACTAATAATCTAATTGATCCTTAGGGACAAATTGTGGTCCACCTCCTTTAACCAAGTCTTCTCTTCCTTTAGCTGGACAAGACCAATGAAACCTCCTGGAAACATTTCAAATTTATGATTTGAATATTCTTTCCTATAAAGTTGGGCTTTTCTTTTTATACCTGCTCCTTCCACTGAAAGAATATTCATCTCTTTTATAAAATCACATGTGGACCTTAGATTGTCATTCTCTTCTGCATCTGCATGGGAAGAACACATGAGCTCTAACTCTTTACCTCTAGGCACCCACTTATTCAGGATTGGTTCCAAAGTGGCTTCTTCTTCTCTCAATTTGATCAAAATCTCAAGAATCCTCTTCATATTTATGTATACATTGGAGGTTTTGACTGAGTCAGCAAACTTCAAGATGGTGGCTTTCACCTTCTCCTCATATTTGTTTGCATACAATGTCTGAGCTTGTTTCAATTTTTCCAACTCATGTTGGACATTTTCAGGTAATTGGGAACTAGAAGGCATAGGAGAAGGGGGATATTCAATGATGGGACTAGTAGGAGGGGGTCTTGCTAGAGAGGAGGCTATCATGAGTGTAGAAGATTCACCGAGATGATATTGACCTACCAGTTGACTCTGGAGTCTAGCAATTATGTTGTCTCTATTGGCTATTCCTTCTTTAGCATCATTGTAAGCTTTTAAAATAGTCTCCAACTTCAATTGGAGATTATCCTTTTTTTGTGCCTCTTTCTCTGCCACAGCAACACCGAATTTTGCAGTCTCTAGGATTGTGCTTGCAACTTCCACTACCCCTGTGTCTTGGACTCTTTTAACTATCATGCCTCCTAAGAGGCTAGAATCTGATGCATCCTTCCTTCTTTTGTTTTCATCCTTCTTTAAAGACCACATGACAAGAGCAACATTATCTTTGCTGAATGTCACTCCTTCCATAGGCTTTGTTTCTTTCCTCACTGCATCAAGCACTAAGGCATCAGCTATATCCCATTCAGGGAGAATCAACACACTAGCCTTTGCTACCATTTCTCTTCCTTTCTCAGGGGTGATTGCTTTGAACTCCTCCATCATTTCTTGCTTAACCTCTTCTTCTACCTGAGTTGTATTTTTAAGAGGCTGTTCACTTTTCCTCTGTTCACATCTAGTCTTGAATTGATCAATATTTTGCTTCCATAGAAACTATATAAAAGCTCATGATGTGACAAAATTACTGTCGGCTAGGAATTCTTCACTAGCTTGCTTAATAGTAAGGTCCATTTCTTGGCCCTTTAACTCACCATCAATCAAATCCATTTCAGCATTAGGTGGCTCTTTGGGCATCCCCTCTTGGGTCTCCTCATAGGTATAGGCAATCTCACCGGGACTCCCTAACTGCAATAATTGTTCAGCCACAGCTTGTTCATCTCCAATGTGGATAGGAAACTGAGATGGAGAATATTGAGGCTCATCAGTTTCAATTTCCTTTCCCACTCTCTGCTTCTTAGGGGAATCCTGGATGTCAATGACATCTTCAATTTTCCTCTTCCCTTTTGAAGTGGAAGGCTCACCTGTCACTGGCATTATCACAATGTACTTTGACCTTTTGTGCATTACATAGTCACCACATGGGATATCTCTAGCAAAGGCAGGCTTAGCCAATACCATCTTAGCCTTATCAGGCTCATTTTGCATTATGGCCTCCCTCTTTTCTTTTAAGGTTTGCATGAGATCTTCAAAATAAAGAATCAGGAATTTTATTTTCTCCTCAAATGGATTGAAGCTAGAAAGGGGGTCATAGCCAATGTCAAATTGATGGATAAAATCAAGGGCTTTCTTATATGCCACCCACTTCTCCTTCCTCAGTTCTTGCTCATCTAAGCTGAATTCATTTCTATTCAGATCTTCTAGGAACTGAAATTGATGTGGCCTACCTCTGCACACTGCTCTTTTTCTGAACATGCCATTGAAAAAATCCTCGGGGTCTTCACATCTTGACACTGTAGTAGACAGCCTATATGGCTTAAATAATTCTTTAAAAAATATCCATCCACCCTTAGTGATCACAAAATGGTGAGCCATGGTAATAGTTGGGAAAATAGTCCCTTTACCTCTATTGGTTAGCTCTGCTTCTTGTACTCCCCAAATTTGTCTCAGGACTTCTGCAATCCCTATCTTCAATGGGATCTGATAGGGTAGTAAAAATGGGGTGCCTCTAAATCCAAACACTCTAAAAACAGTAGACACAAAGTACAAATATATGTCTCCCCAATTGTGAACAATCTTGATATCCTCTGCAAACTCCTTTGGTCTGAGAAACTCCAAAAGAGCCTTAGGAATTCTAGGGTTTTCTCTGCATAGAAGAATCCTAATTTTAGATGCAAAGCATCTATAAAACTTTAAATAACTTGCATCTTCTCTATCCCAAGATAGAACAGTACTCCACAATTGCACTGGCATCTCCTCTTTATCCTTGACCTTAATCAGGTCCATCTCCTTTCCAAAATAATCAACCCCTTTGAACAGAAACATATGCATTAACATGGAGTACCATCCAAATGGCCTATCCACCTTACCATTTTTTATTCCTACTAGCCCTTTATGAATTGCATCAGCAAGGTATGAGGCATAATCAAATGTTATTGCTAGGCAGGGGTTTAGAATTTGTGCAATCATTAACATATAATGGGTTGGCATATTCTTTTTAGCATCCTCTCCAAAAATCTGGCATAATGCCCAATACATACCCTTAGCTCTCAGAGTGCATAGGTTGAGAGAGAATGGTTCCATTGTGCTGGGGCCTACAACTGTTAACCCCCCTATCTTTACAAAGAATTCTTTCAATGGGCCACTTCTAAGATGATCCCTTTATGTGTTGTAAACCTGGGCTAACGACTCAAAGTCAATAGGTTCTAACAAATTGGAGGACTCATTGAGTTTAAACACTTTCCTAAATTCATCTTCATTTATCTCAATCAAGACTGATCCCTTTATGTTCTTGATGCATCTTGCCACAAAGTCATAATTCTGTGCAATCAGGGCTCACAGATCTACATCCATAAAAACACTTGGGACCACCAACTTTCCTACATCCTGCTCCCATATGCCATTCAAAGGAACTGGGGAATTCCTCTGCCCAAAACTGACTTTGAAGAGTCCTAAGCCTGACAATCCTATTTCAGGGTCTCTTAACCAATTACCCTTATCATAAAGGCCATCTCCAATTTTTAGACGAGGGTTCTTAGGTACTAGCTCTTTGGCCTTAGCCCCGACATTGGTGGACATGGTTAATTGCTCTAAAAAATCATCACAGATATTTCGGTCCTAGTAATTCACTTTCCCTATAAATTCTCTTCTGGGTGCCATTCTGGTCAAACAATTATACCACTAGAAGCTAGCACAGACCTCTAATGAAGTAATTCACATAGCAGTATTTGAGAACAAACCAAGAGTTATCAAGAAAAGCACAAGAAACCTGATTATTCACCTAAAGAAAATCGCTCTGCAACAATTCGCTTTGCAACAATTCATTTTGCAACAAACTTCGATGAAACAATACTTAGCAATCAAGTTGATGTGGATTGAAAAGGGCAAGTTAGCATTTAAGTTTTTAGAAATTAACTCTGCATGCTTCGGCTTTCTTTTCAGAATTAAATTCACCAAATCGAATTCAAAACCAGCTCCAATGGGTCATAATTTCTCTAAGTCTTTCCTCTATTTCGCTCTTTTGCTACTTCGCAGAACATAAAACCCGTGCTCTTTTCTTTTGCAAAACAATGCTGGCCGTTGGATCTCGAGAACTTACATCGCCTTTATCTTCATTTAATCTCTTTGCTTTAGTGTCGGGCCCTACCTCCTTTTCGCCACTTCACGGAGTTTAACAGTCGTGAACTTTTCCTTCGCGAGGTCGTGCCAAGCATTAGATCAAACTCAAATCACTCGGCCTTTAACTCCAACCGGGACCGTCAATCCTTTTAACTAATCGCACCTCATCTTGACAGCTAACGATTTTCGCCATTTCGCTAAGGTTAAGCTGCGAGCATCTTCGGGTCACGAAACAACAAGAAGCGTTGGATCAATCTTGAGATGAATGACTTTTAAGTGGGCCCTTTATCCAAGAATTACTTACCCCACTTGTTCTTCGGTTAATAAATGCCACATGGGAGTCAGCCATTAGCCCTGGAAACTCCTTTTGGTTCCACCCTTAATCTGCCATGTGTTCCCTTTTACTATTCCCACATAACTGCCAGTTACACCTAGGCGGGCCCTCAACCACTTTTTTAAACCACATGTCATTCAACACATTACTATCAAGCTCTACAAAAAGTGGCAGCTATTATGCCACGTCACTCCTCCATGTGATTTCCACCTATCTTTCGCAACTTTGTGAACATTATTCTTCATTTGGCTTGCAGCCACGAAACCACGAGAACCGTTAGATCAAAATAGACCTGATCTATTTTTAACTTCATGCCATGTCTGTCCCTTGGGCCCATCGGCCTTTTCGCTACTTCGCAATGACTAACTTGCTAGCATCTTATCTTCGTGAATTCACGCGAGCCGTTAGATCTCAAGAACTTGCTCGTTGTTTACTCTTTTTATGACAACCTTGCCCGCACCCACTGCATACCACCAACTAAGTGATTTGTCACCGCCATGTCATCACCAACTGGGGTTACCACATTTACTACCACTCTTAGTAGGACCCTCCACCTTTTTGCTATTTCGCTGAAGGTATAGCTCGTGCATCTCCCGGCCACGAAACAACGAGAAGCCATTGATCTTTTTCCAAGCCGATCATTCTTTAACCAAAGAAGACCGCTTATCTCTGCGACCCACCAAACCCTTTCTCCACTTCGCAAAGGTTAAAACACATTCAGCTTGATCTCACGAAATCACGTTGTCCATCTGATCTGATGAAACAAAGAGACATGGCTTCTATCAATGAAACCATGTGTATCAGAGACATGCCTTTTAGTCTCCTCGAAACTCATTCTCATTGAAATCTTTTTGTTGTTCGTCAGGTTTCATGTCGAAGAGACTTTGGGCTTCGGTGACTTCTTTTGTCCTCCCATCGAAACTCATATCCTTATCGATATCATTCATCGATGTCGTTTTCTTCTGTTTTATCGATATCACTTTTTTTATGAGAATGCTTCTTTCAGTGAATCTTCTTTATCTTGCATCGATGATATTGTTTCTTCAAAAGCTTTTTCTCATCGGCGGGGGCCACCTCTGCTTTCTTTGATACCTTTTGTTGGTGGGACCATCCCTTTCGGTGAGTCTTTTTTCACCGATAGTGTTATATCCTCGAAGACCTTTTCTTGTTGATGAGAACCATCTCCACTTTCCTCGATATCTTTTATCGATGGAGTTACTGTCTTCGATGAGTCCTTTCTGAAGTTTATCGGCGTTTGCTTTCTTCGATGCCCCTTTTATATCGATGAGACATCACTGGGTCTCATCAATACTATTTGAATCTTAGATACTTCGATAGAATGCTTTTAGCCAAGAAAGAAGTCCTTATCGCTGGGTCCCACCAAACCTTTTCGCTACTACACGATAGGTAACTTTCAGGCATGTTGAGTTCACGAATCCATGCGGGCCACCGATTGACTTAGAGTTGCGCGATAATTACAAGGCCCGACGGTCATTAGAAAAGGCAATTTAAAGGCGAATAAAAATTAAAACATTTAAAAGGACCGCCCAGGTAAAAAACAACGGGAGGAACACTTTGCATGACTAAAGGACCCATCACTTAAGTGAATAAAGTAACACGGAAATAGAATTATAAGGGTTTCTTCTCAGACATTTTGAAAGTGATTAAACCTAAACCCTAAACCCTCTTTAGGACCCAAAGCAATAGAAGTCACAAGGCCATACAAGACCCAAGAATTTCATAGACTTAGCCAATTATTGAAAAGAATACCCATTTTTTAAACAGTGATAACAGTAACCTCTAAACCTTTATCTCTTCCCTAAAAAATGAAACTTGCCATTTGAATTCCTTTCTCATATTGATTAGCTTAATAATATTTGTTCAATGTTTTTTATCGTTAAAAGATTACCTTCCTTTTAGATAAATTAGTTAGATTCTTATTATGTTGAAGATCATTTAGTTAGTTTTCTCCTTCAACTGAAGTAGTTATGTTTTATTTTGAAATGCTCAATTTTTTTATCTTAATATAGATCACAATTTATTTTCTTTAAATATAGAATTAATGGAATATTACATATGGTATCAGAGCAACCAAGTTCGACATTGAACCTCAAGCTTTCCACCTATAAACAAAACTATATACATATGCAGGCGCACCATGGTTGAGATAATATGCATGCGCACTATATACAAAACTATATTCGCAAGTAAATCTTTTATTCAAATCCACAATATGAAACACAGAGTTTTACTGGAAGAACACAAGTAACCTTATCTCCTTTAGATAATATCACAAGAAACTACCTACAAAAAGATGCAGTAATCCACAGCATATACACAAAGGAAAGACGACTGATTATATTATGTATGTTCGCAAAATGGTACAATAGTAAGCCTAAGGCTATATTCTACTTCTTCTCTAATGATCCTTATTGTTACAAAAATTCCCTCATTTATATGAGGGTATACATTGTCAAGCATCGTGGCTTTTCAGCACATAACTATTAATTAGCACTTTTGTTAACAAACTGGAAGATAAACAAGTTTAGCATTCCTATGTGTTCAATGTACTTATCATCTTTATACATTAGAACGTCATTGTTTAGTGTCCTCATGTCACTTTATGTCTAGAAATGATTGGATAGAATATTGTTAACACAAAGTGACAAATCTTTGTCCCGATCCAACTCTGCTGCTGCTCGATTCTTCTCATCACTGAACTCTTGTTTCCACTGTTCCAACGATACTAACTCACCATTACTATAAAAAGAGGGCACCCTAGGGGTATTCCCATTGTCCAGCCTCTGATGCTCTTTCCTTAATTGATTTTCCAATTCATCATGGGACTTCAAGTGAGCCTCGGCTTCAATTTTCTCACCTGGATTCATCAGATTGTTGTCATTCATCAAGCCTTCCAACTGAGACCTTAGCCTTTCATGCTCTTTCACAGCTTTGACTGTTCCAGTGTATGTCTTCCAATAGATTTTTGCAACCTGCATCATACTTTTGAATCTATAGTCAACGACCTCGAGAACTAACTTATCCATCTTTTATTGTTCCTTTTTTAGTTGCCGAGATGTCTTTTTGGCCCTGTTCCTCCAATACATAGTGTTTGTCAAGGCATCCATGGCATCTCTGTCAACACCGTATGTCATCCCTGTTTGACTGGTACCTATATCAATCTGAAGCAATCTTGCTTGCAGCCTCTGTTTTTCTTCATCGGTTTTCTCATATAGGCTTTTGTATGTACAATTTTCTCAGACCAGAAACTCTGTCTGATCTTGGTTCAGTTTAGCGACATCCAAATTTAGTTTGGCAGTTGTTCTAGGGTCAGTCTTTCCAACCTGCTGCACCATCAAATGTCCAAAAGCTTCTTCTGTATCAACCAATATAGGTCTTTTATCTTTGGGATAGATAGCCCACTATAGAAGAGCCTTCTGATCTAGATCATATCTTGATCCTCTAAAGAGTTTATCAATCTCTTTTGGCATCATTTGCCTACTTGGGTCCCATTTCTTGAGGAATCCATCAAACAACAAGGCAGAGTTCATGTCCCATCCAAAGTATAATAGCACACCAGCTTCCTTAAGCAATTGTCTTCCCTTCTTAGGTGTCATTTCTCTCATCACAAGATCCATCTCCTCTTGTAACTTTTGAAGCTGTTACTCTTCTTCACTATTTCTCATGTTATTCCTAATTTGAGATCCTTTATGTTGATAGAGGAATGCGGTGAACTCCTTGGAAGCAATGAAGTCACTATCAGCAATGAAATCCTCATGCTCCAGGAATCTAATGTCAGCCACTTCTCGGACATTCAGTTGTCTTGTTGCCAAGTCTATCGGTGTATCCTCTGCATAACCAGGGGGGTAATCCTCTTGAAGAGTGAATGGAATGATGCCAGATGTGGAAGAAGGAGACATATGAGCTAAAGGCTCTGTATTCCTAATAGTATCAATGTAATCCCTAAAAACATGAGGCAGGACTGCCTCAAGTATTTCCAATTCATGCTCCACAAGTTTGTTGGCCAACTCCAAGGGGTCTTCAATCTTTTGTAGCACGTTATCATCCATTTTCCTTTTATAAAGCTTCCATTTATAAGCCTGCATTGCTTTCTCAAACTTTATTCGCTTCACTCTGGCCTCTTCTTTGCCAATGTTCTTAATGAGGTCATCCGGTAGGTAAGATTTATGCTCTCCAGCCTTCAGCTTTTGTGATGACCGGGCTATCCTTATGTATCCTTCAGGATCAAAATTGGGCCTTGGATCCCCCATAGCCATGCCATAATAATCCAATTTTTTTTGTAGCAGGCCATAACTCTTTGAACTTTTCACAATAAAATCTGAAAATACTAACAACCCAGGTACAATTGATTATTTTCTATGGCTTGTCAGATGTTCTGTACTCACTATTGACAGTTGCCTCACAATTTCCAGACAAGCCACTCTGTTAGGGACTGTAAGTGGTAGTAAGTATGGTCTCCCTTTGAACCCGTATACCCTGACTTGTGTGGAGTCTGAAAAACAATACCAATCTCCCCAATTGTGTTCAATTGAGGGATCTTCGGCGAAATCTTTTGGTCTTAGGAATCTTTGAACCTCTGGTGCAAGGGCATGATCGCACGGGAATCCCAACAGTCTATATAATGGCTTGACAAAGAACTCCTCAAAATGCCAATATTGATTATTCACATACCTCTGGTCCCATGAAGAAACCCATAGTTGCATTAGTTTTCTCATTCCAGCATTGTCATATGTCCTGACACAATACTCTTTTGGCCATAACCCTTCATCTTGTCCCACATACAATAGCATATGCATAAGTAAGGAATAATGCTTGAAATGAACATTGATGACATCCCCCTTTAACTTTTCTAACCCATGATTCAAAACCTCAACCAAATAAGCAGAAAAATCAAAGAAGCGAGGGTCCTTAGACTGCAAATCGGCACAAATGACCATGGCTGCAATATCCATCAAAGGATGGGCTTTTATCCCTAGCACTTGGGCAACACAGTAATAGGTATACTTGAAATATGGATGGAAAGAGTTGACATCATAGGGAGCTTTGTCATCTTGACCTAGTGGCACTAAGGACCTTGCATTCCTAGGTCTATGTATAGGGAGTCTCCACATTTTGTAAATGTGCTCTAGGTTAAAATATTCACTTGTTAACTTCTTGAGGTCAATCAATTCTTCAAATCCCCAATCCAACTCGAACACGGTGTCAATAACCTCCTTTGTGATTGCAAGAATTGGCTCGCACATGTAGTTATATATGGTCATGGTTTTAGGGTCATAATTGTTTGCCAATGCCTTCATGAGCTCCACATTCACAATACATTAGCCACAGCTAACCTTCCTAAGTTCAATCACCATAAATTGTTGATAGGTTGAGGGGCAACTCTTCTGTTGTACCCATATATGAATAATTCATACCCTTTCAACTCTGTCCATATGTCTCCAAGATCCTCAAATCGGTCCTCCAGACCTTCCTCATCAGCTCTAATCTTCTTGGACCTCAAACTGGATGATGGACACTAGTCAATCAGGTCCTGGGACAAAGAACGCCCTTCCCTTTTCTGTCTTTTAGGTTTTTCTTGTGCAGCAATAGGTTCTTTTCCCTTTCTGGTCTTATTAGTTTTAGATGATGATTCCATTTGAATTTTGTAAAAGAGGTCTGTGTGCAAACAACTTATTTGGAATTACTGAGCTTTATCTGTGAATTCGCGCAATTCCTGCTTTCAGTTCGTCGCCTGTGAATTCCTTAATGTTGTGCCCTTTGATGGTTGATCCACTACTTATGGCGTATTTAATCAGTTAGTAATGGCACTTTGGACAACGGTTACTCAGGCACACGTTTGAATTTAATGGCGATGTGACCTTCCCCGGGATTTGTTTATGATTTTCATGGCAATCAATAATCATTTCAATGAGGATATGTCTTTCGATCATTTGTTTCTTTAGTCCATCGATCTCTTTGTTTCTATCGACAATACTTTTGTTTCGAATATTACTTCGATCAAGTATTTTTTCCCTTCATCGAAATACTATATTCGGTCAGTATGGTTGTCTCCTCATCGAAACATATCTGATATCCATCGGGTCTTATGTCGAAAAAACCTTGGGCTTCGGTTTCCTCCTTTATTTTTCCATCGAAATACTTCTTTCATCGATATCACTATGCCCCGTCGATGAATGAGTCTATTATCTCACCGAAGCTTTTCTTTATTTTCCCTTATCATTCTTCACTGATAAAGTTACATCGGCAAAACCACGCATATCGAGAACATGCCTTTTAACCTCCTCGAAACCTATATCCTCATCGATATCTTTTATAGATGTAGCTTCCTTTTGTCTGATCGATATTATTCTTTTGATGAAAACGCTCCTTTCGGTGGGTCCTTTTTATGTTGCATCGATAGTATTATTTCCTCGAGAACTTTTCCCGTCGATGAAGACCCTCTCTTCTTTCTTTGATATCTTTTGTCGATGAAGTTTAACCTCCTCGAAACCTATATCCTTATCGATATCTTTTATTGATGTAGCTTCTTTTTATCTGATCGATATTATTCTTTCAATGAAAACGCTCCTTTCGATGGGTCCTTTTTATGTTGCACCGATAGTATTATTTCCTCGAGAACCTTTCCTGTCGATGAAGACCCTCTCTGCTTTCTTCCATATCTTTTGTCGATGAAGTTATTATCTTTGGTGAGTCCTTTTGGTGTTTCCTTCCTTCGATGGCTCTTTTATATCGATGATAATTATTATTTTTTTAATAAAAATGATCATCATCGGAATTACTACGAATACCAAGCTTTCGACCGATGACTTCTTTGACCGTTAGTAGAGTCCATTGGATTATCGAATTTCTGACGGGCATGGCATCGTTGACCAATTTGATGCTGAGTTTTCGACGGTGGATTTTGTCGACACTCCGACGAAAATTCATCGAAAATCCGACAAACGGCCATCGGAAATCAGCTCCAAATGTACTAGTGGGTGTAGCTCCCGTTGGTGTGTGGATGCTAGTTTTGTATGCCCAAAGTGCTGGATTGAGTTGTACATGCCAATCTTTGCCTGCATCATTCACTATTCTCTTTAGGATTTTCAATATTGTCTTGTTGGATGCTTCTACTTGACCATTCCCCTGTGGGTAGTAAGGTGTAGAAAAACAATGTTGGATTTGGAATTTTTCACATAGTTCTCGCACATCTTGGTTCTTGAAAGGTCATCCATTATCTGTGATGATGAAGCTTGGAATGCCATATCTGCGGATCAGATAATTAAGGATGAAAGAGGCTATTTGTTTCCCATTTATAGTGGTCATGGGGACTGCTTCAATCCACTTGGTAAAGTATTCTATTGCAGTTATAATGAACTTGTGTCCATTTGAAGATGAAGGATGAATTTTTCCAACCAAGTCCAGTCCCCACTGGCAAAAGGGTCAGGATGTTGTGAATGGTTGCAGTTCCTGTGCTGGTGCATGTATAAGTTTGCCATAGATTTGGCATTTAGGACACTTTTTTGCAAAGTCATAAGAGTCTTTTTCCATTGTCGGTCAGTAATATCCCATTCTTAGAAGCTTTTTAGCAAGAGTAGGACAACTTGAATGTGTGCCACAGATACCTTCGTGAAGCTCTTGTAAAGCAGAGTCAAATTCATTATGATCAAGGCAATGAAGAAGAGTACCATCTAGACCTCGACAGTACAAAGTATCAGCAGTAAGAGTATAACGAGTGGCTTGCCAGATAAAGTTGCATTTTTGGTTTTGGGATAGGTCAATGGGTAGGATATTTCTCTTAAGATAGTCGTATATAGGTCCATATAATGGAGAGTCTGAACCGATCAAGGCATAGATAACATGGGAATTAGAATGGTCATAGGCTGGGGAGAACAATTGCTCTACCAGAAACTCGTAATGATTTTGTTGCTCTGGAATTTGCAGTAGTGAAGCGATAGTAGCCATTGCATCAACTTCTTTGTTATCCAACCTTGTTATTTGCTTGAAGGTGATGTGTACAAAATACTGTTTAAAATCATCCACCATTCACTTGTATGGTAGTAGCTTGTCATCCTTTGTCTGATAGTCATTGTTGATTTGATTGATGACTAGTTGTGAATCTCTGTAGACTTTCAATTCTGTGATTTTCCATTCTACGGCCATGTTGATGCCTATAACCAGTGCCTCATATTTAGCAACATTATTTGTGCATGGAAACATAAGCCGATATGATCTTGGTATGGTGTGCCCTTCAGGAGTGATGAACAAAATGCCAGCACCTGAGCCATGTTGAGTAAATGATCCATCAAAGTATAGGGTCCATTGTTTGGTAGAGATAGCAAGAACGTCTCTATCTGGAAATTCGATCTCCATAGTTTGTTTTCTAGGTAGTGGTGCTTCAGCCAATTGATCTGCAATTGCTTGTCCTTTGATAGCTCGTCGTTCTATGTAGTGGATATCAAATTCACTGAGAATCATGACCCATTTAGCCAATCTGCCTGTAAGAGCTGCTTTGCTGAGTAAATATTTAAGAGGGTCAATTTTTGCAACTAGCTTAATTGTGTGAGCTAGCATGTAGTGCCAGAATTTTTGAGAGGCAAATACCACTGTTACACAAGCCTTCTCAATGATTGTATAGTTGAGTTCATATCCGTTCAATGTCCTGTTGATATAGTATATAGCTCATTCTTTGCCTTGTTGATCCTCTTCTGCGAACAATGCCCCTAGTGATATGTTTGTTGTTGAAATGTAGAGAATGAGTGGCTTCCCTGCTATTGGTGGTACTAGAACTGGTGGGTTCATTAGATACTGTTTGATTTGATAAAATGATTCGGCACATTTGGCTTCCCATCTAAATGGTACATTTTTATGTAGCAAATGATTGAACGGGAGACTTTTATCTGCTAATTGAGCAATGAATCGCCTGATTGACTGGAGCCGTCCTTGTAGAGATCTGATCTAACTGATGTTCTTTGGTGGTGGCATCTCCATAATGGCTTGTACCTTTACTAGATCCACTTCAATACCCTTAGCTGAAACTATATAACCTAGTAACTTGCCTGACGTAACCCCGAAGACGCACTTCTGAGGGTTGAGCCTGACTTTAAATTTCTCCAATCTGTCAAAAATATTTTCTAAGATGTTTAAATGATCTGCTTTGGTGAATGATTTAGCTAGTAAATCATCTACATAGTCTTCAATGAAGGTATGCATCATGTCATGAAAGATTATTGTCATAGCTCATTGATAAGTTGCTCCTGCATTCTTTAAGCCAAAAGGCATGGCATTCCAACAGTATGTTCCCCAAGGATAGGTAAATGTTGTTCTATCTTGATCCTCTGGGGCTATCTTGATTTGATTATAGCCTGAAAAACCGTCCATTAGTGATAGCATTGCATGGCCTGCTGTGAGGTCTACAATTATGTCAATACTGGGTAAAGGAAAGTCATCCTTGGGACATGCTTTGTTGACATCTCTAAAATCAGTGCATATTCTAATACTACCATCTAGTTTTGATACTGGTACAAGGTTGGAAATCCATTCAGCATAGTCGATAGGTCAAATGAACCCGACATCTAATAGTTTCTTTAATTCAGCTTTAACCATGAGTGCCACATGTGGATTCATCTTTCACAGTTTTTGCTTGACTGGATTATCTCTTGGAGTAATCGATAGGTGATGCATGATCAATTATGGATCAATCCCAGGCATATCTGCATATGACCAAGCAAAGTTGATTTGTTTTTCTTTAAAAAAAATTGATAAACTCTAATCTTTCTTCCTTTGTCAAAGATTCTGCAAGGTGTATATTTTTTGCTGCTTCTGTAGTACCAATGTTGATTGATTGAGTGGACTCAATCAATATTGGTGATCGCTCGTGATAATGCAGAGGAAGAGTGTCAAGTCTCCCATCCTTAGGTGCCTTAAAAAGGTTTTCACCCTCAGATACATCCTTTATTTTTACTTTTTTGTGATCTATTGCTGCCATTGACTGGTTTTTAGTAGTAGATCCTTTATTTCGTTCATTTTTGCGACTGAGAGACTTGGTACTCCCCTGATTACAGATGTCATTACTTTGTTCACTGGTAGATTTTGTCTCCGGGTTAACAATACATAAGTAATGGATAATAGATTCGTCACTTGGGAAAACTGGTATATCATGAGTTTCAGGTTCGTCCCAATCTATGAGGTCAGGAAAGACAAGTGGTAAGGAGTCGTTTGGTGGATCAAGTTCTGTTGCTGTAAGTGTCAGGACAGAGGTATCATCGTGATTGGCCTGGGTGTTAAAGAAGTTAAGGATTTCATCAAGGTCTTCAATGGTATCATCTTCTATATAGACTTGCTCATAATGTCGTTGCTCGTTTTCCTTGGCGTCATAGATATTTTGTGGACCAAATTCAAGTGGTCTAGATTATGTGCCGCATTGTTCTTGAGAGATGGGTGTATTACTATCATTTGCACAAATATCTTCAGTAACATTAGAACAGCTGCCCCATTCATCTTCATTGGAATCAGCCTCAGAGGTATTTTCCTAGATTCTAGCAGTGCTGTGAACTGGTATGTTGTAGGGTGAGAACAAGTCTTTAATAATTGAGACAAGTTTGATAGTTTTCTCTGATTCTGTGTCAGATCCTGCTTCCACTCTTTGCATTTGTTCATATATTGTTTCTCCTCGGGGAGGAATGATGTAATCAGGAGGTGATTCTTCTTTGTTGGATATTGGTTCTTGAATATGATGTACTTTTGTAGATGTTGCCTTTTTTTGAATGATGGGCTTCTCTTGATGTTGCTTTCATTCTTGATATTCACGTTCTTTGCATATTGTCTCTGCTGACTCAAATAGTGCTTCCTGCCAGGAGTCTTCTTTGTATTTCTTCTTTGCTATCCATTGAGGTTTTTGATATTTGTGTGGTGCCCTCTTTGGTAGTAGAGTGATTTCAAAGCCCAATCCCTTTTTGTCTTTACTGAATTGTGAAGGAGGATCCAATGGGTCTGTGACACCTTCCCGATGCTTACCAATAGGTCCTTTGCCATTGTATCCTATTTGTTGCATGATTAAGCAGCCTTTTCCATACAGGTGTGTCGGTATAGCTACCTCTACAGTAGCAGCTTTGTCTTCTTCTTCATCTTTGTACAACCAACTAAGTATGTCCTTTTCCTCTGATTCATTTGCTAGAGTGCCTAGTTGGATAAATGTGCCATCAAACTTGGTGATAGGCTGGGTTGCTTGATGTGTTGATATTGTAGGTGATCCATGAGATTTAGGTGATGTTGGTAAGTTGGTCAAACACATGGGTTCCAAAGAGTACTCTCCCATGCCTTGCTCTTTGATTTTCATTTTCTTCTTGAAATCCATAGACAGCGATGTAGACTTTTCTTGTTGAGAATCTGGTGTTGAGTAACTTTGTTTTTCTCTATTATGTGGAACCAAGCTATCTTGGGTTGCCCCCATAGCATTACAATGTTGAAAAGGATTATGATTTGCTGATATGGTAATTTCCTGTCCATTGTAGGGGAACTTAACACACTGATGATAAGTAGAAGGTACTGCCTACATTTCATGTATCCAAGGTCAACCCAATAAGATATTGTATGTGAGGTCTATGTCCAAGACTTGGAACATAGTGTCCTTTTGTATTGGTCCCACTTGTATTGGAAACATTATTGTTCCTTTAGATGATCTTTCTTCATCATCATATGCTTTGATAGTGATCTTTTTGCGTGGATCAATAGATTGCTCAGAGAAGCCTAATGCTCGAATAAGTTTTAAGGTACAGATATTGAGTCCAACTCCTCCATCTATTAATACTCTTTTGACTCAATGCTTGTAGACCAAGACTTCAATGTGGAGTGGAGTATAGCGTGGATGGCTTAATGAGATATTATCATGCTTAGAAAAAGTGAGGTTATGAGGCCCTGTCATATGAGCCACCATGGCTTAGAATTTGCCAGCATCCAGATCTTGAGGTACATTTGTTTCTAGTAACGCTTGCTCCAATGCGTCTTTGTGTTTTGGCAAAAGTTTCAGCAACTCTAGTATAGATACTTGAGCAAGAGTTTTGCGCAGTTGACTGACTAGATCATATTGAATTTTGGGTACGGTGTTTGCTGTTGACATATGCCCTTTTAAGACATATTTTTGAGCTCTGGTTGTTACGTTGACAGATTCATGTTCACGCTTATCTCTGATTGTGATGACATTTACTTGATTGTCTTCAGCTGATATATGATTGATGGTGTTATTGTATATGTGATTGATACGAGCTCCACGTGTATCGTTTGAGGTTGAAGCTCCATCCTTGTTGCAATTTGGAAGAGGATTTTTAAAGGCTCCATGGTCACCATTTGTCTTGAGACCATCGACTATTAAATCACCTTTATCAATCATATCTTGAACAATGTTTTTCAGTATCATGCAATCATTTGTTTGATGACCTTTGTTACGATGAAAATCACAAAAGTGTGAGTCATTCCACCAGGGTGGTATGATTTGTGGTTCAAAGTTGTTGATTGCTGGTAAGGAGATAATTTTGTTTGCCAAGACTTCTCTGAATGCTGACTCTAATGATTGCCCCAATGGTGTGTAAATGCGTTTTGGAAAGTTGTTTGCATTACCTCATGAGTTTGGATTAGGTCCTCGATTGGTGTTGTTGTTTTGGGTATTGTTTGTGTTGAGTTGATCTTGATTGGTATTCGGTGCATAAGTGTTAGTGCCTTGGTTAGCACCTTTGGGATTCTTTGTAGCTTGAGGATTACCTGATAATGCGAGCACGGGCTGCTTTGACGTTGGATCATTTGATTCATTTCCTCCTTCATTTCCATTATTTTTATTTCTGGTCCAGAATCTGGATTTGTCTAAGTTGTTGTTGTTTTGGTTGTTGTAGTTGGATGAACTTGTTCCTTCTTTGTAGAATTTTAACGTTCCTTTCTTGACACATGCCTCTTCTACTTGGATGCCATTCTCAATCAACTTGGCAAAAGATGGTATGCATTGGAGTTTAAGTCTATAACTCATCTCACTATTCAAGTTGTCGATGAAAATCTCCATCTTTTCCTTTTCAGGCACATCACGAGGATATCTCGAAACCATACATCGCCAATGTTGAAGGAATATCATGAATGTTTCATTGTTTTTCTGCTTGGTATTACAAACATCTAGCATAGTGATAGCATGTTGAATGTTATAGGAATATTGAATTATGAATTTGTTGACTAGTTCATCGAATGATCTGACGGGAGGTGTGATTTTGGATAACCATTCCATTGTTTGCCCTTCCAAGCTTCTTGGGAATAACCTCATCAAATAGGTGTCATCATGGGTGAATTCAAGACTCATTGTACAAAATTCTTGAACATGATCACGGGGATCACTTTTCCCATCATATTTGTCAAATTTGGGAACGTCTGAGTTTGGAGGAAAAGCTACCATGTTTAACCGTCTGTCAAAAGTATAAGGACAAATTTTAGTTAAGGAGTACCGTACTGTTGTCCCTTGTTGCATGTCTTGCATTTGTCTTTGTAACATTTGCATTTGTTGAGTGAGAGCAATCAAAGGTGCGTTATTTTGCCGAGGGAAGAGTTCTTCCCTTGCATTAGTTCTAGGTTGAAATGGTGTGTGGAATGGTATGTTTTACTCCGGGATGTTTTGCTCAGCGATATTTTGCTCAGGGTCACGTGCTTCTTCCTCTCTTTGTCGTTCTTGATATTCATAATGTCAAGATCTTGTTCTAAAAATGTCCATGTCCAAATCTTCAGGAAGTTTCACTCCTTTGCTTGTAAGCATGAGCAGATATTTTTCTTTGTCATTTTCCATGAGCCTTTCCACAAGCCTTTGAAATGAAGCGCTTTCTTGACACTCTTGAAGGAGTTCCTCAGTAATTTCAGTGTCCTCTAGAAGTGGACCCTCGAAAGGATTTGATAATCTCCGATTCATGCTAGATTTTGGTTGCATTTCACTTTGTTTGTTTCGTTGAGAGCGAGTAACAGCGGGCATCTAGTAGAAGATTTATGTGACAAAAGGAACGAACTCTTCTTCAATGCTTTGCTCAGGGGTTGGTGGTTCAAATCGGGGTATGTTATAAGTGATGCACTCTTCAGGAAAGAAGGCCGGATTGATCTTCCCTCCTTGATTTATGCGTTGACTGAATGCTAATTTTTGACAGAATGCATGCCCTACTCCTCAAGGGTTCCTTGTCAAATTCGTTTGTTTTGTTTTGAAGATACTAGCGTATATGATGAAGGAATGTGCGATGAGATTTGAAGAGTTGGCGATTGATGTATAAAAATTTATTTCATTTGGCAAGTTTCGAAGGACTCGGTTGTTGTTTCTTCAACTTAGTGTTATGATAAATATTCTTTCGTCTCAGAATATGAGGATTAGTCATGCACAAGCGATCAATGGTTTCCTTTGATTTGTTTTGGATTTATTTTAGCTTGTTTTGGAAAGTCAAGTTTTACTTTATCAAAATGAAGGTTTAGATGCCCCCTCACGACAAAGTGTGTCAAATGATATGGAATACGAGCTTTCTTGAGATGGAAACTCAATTTGACAACTTGGAGTTTTAAAACAAGTGTGTTTTGGGATAGAAATCCGATCGATTGAAGGACCTGTTTGACACTTGTGATGATGTTTCCTGATTTTGATAGGAGAGATATGTTTATTTTGCGACTAGCTTCAGATTTTAAACAACTTTGTTTGATGGAAATTTTGCTTTGGAAATAGCTTTTGATACTTTGTTTTTGGTTTTCCACTTGATGAAGTTCAGGTTGATGAAGGAACGCTTTCAAAATTGTTTTCAAAATTTTCAAAATTGACCTCTGTTTTGCCCCCTGTTTTTTCGGTTTTGGTTGTGCGCTAAAACAAAGACGCAATGCGCTATAGAAATTTCTCAACGCGCTAGCGAAAAAACTCCACGTGCTACGCTGCCCCTTGCTACACGCTAACTGGATTGTTTTGATTTTGCCTTGGTTCAAAAGGTTATGCGCCAATATGGGCCGCCTATGCGCTAACTGTTAAACCCTACGCGCTAAGGTTTGGTTTCCACATGCTAAGCTGATGCTTCAACACGCTAAACTGTTTTCAAAACACGCTACTTGAAATTGCTAGTTTTGGTTTCTGATGAAGCGCTAATGTTTACACTTGGTGCGCTAAGTTGAAGGTTTAATGCACTAAAAGATGGTTTCCACATGCTAAGAAGCTGCTCTTACACGCTAAACTGCCCTGATATTTTGACTTGGTTGTTTTCTGTAATTTTTGGAATTTTGCTTTGAGTTTTTAGTGTTGATAGATGATTTTCTGAAGTAACAAATGAAAGCACGACACCAAAGATACAACCATTTTGCTTAATCTAAACAATAAGTGTATGTTCTGCGAGGATGTGTTCAAATCCCCAATATTTTGACAAGTTTAGATACAACATGCACTTTAGTCAGACTCTTTATTCAAGGGTCATAAGCAATATCATAGCCCACTAGTCTCAATACTCCATCAACTCAAACAGTCATGTCACCCCCTAGGGGGCGCCCTTTTTTTTGCCTTTTGCCAGAAATTAACTCAAAGTGAATTGCTTCACAGTTGAGTAGTTATCTTGGGAGATATATGGTGAGTGATCTTGGGGGCGGATTCTTCCCCACCCTTGCACTATGATATTGCAAATGTCTGGATACTGACTCGGCTCAAAGTTTCTATGCTAAGGTTCATAATCAAGCTTCCCGTTCGGCCATTAGTGATAAACTCCCTCAGGAGGCTTCCCAACCTTTAGAACAAAGGCTTTACGTATCTCAAGGATACTGGGGGAAGGCTAATCACTGCACGCAACCATTGAAAAGGACTTTCGTCACTTTCCACTTTTGATTATAGTGGGTTGGAACACTTGGCTTCAAAGTCGTTTCCCACTTAGGTCGTTCCCTTCACATCAGCCAAAAATGGCTTTAAGAGGTTTTCAACCCCTCGGGAAGGCCGGCCTGCTAAAGGATTTATTGCTTGAATTAAAGAAAGATTTTAAGAGTGGTTTGACTTTTTGATCACCCAATTAAGGGGAGAGCATATACCTTCCACTTTCGAGGCAAGCACACAAGTTCTTTTTAGCCTTTCAAAACAATGATTTGCTAACTCTATATGGAGATGTTGCTCCATGAAAACATGGTGTTCCTTTTAACCTTTCATAGCAGTGATTTTCTGATCTAGTAAAAGGAACTTGGTCAACAAAATAAACTTGATGTTTCGTCAACAAAAGAAATCGATTTGAAAGGGGAAGATCTTCCCTCTTTAGTTGCAAATGACCTTTGGACTTTGTGTGATTCTTTACCTTGCAAGAATTTAAAATGGATCCTTTTATGCACCAAAGGATGGTGAAGTTCTTTTTAAGCCATTTGTTTGCAAAACTTGAAAAATTGATTTGTTCTTTTTAAGATCCAATTTGAAAAATTCTCTCCTAGAAAAGCAAGGAAAAATTGTTTTGTTTTGTGGTTCTTTTTAAAGCCCAAACAAAGTGAGTCCAATTTTATCCAACAAGAATCAAAAAATCTTTATATTTTAACTAACTTAACTAAGTTAGTAAAAACTTAAACTATTTATGATCCTAAAATTAAGCTCCCATCTGCAAGAAACTTGTTAAAAACCTTGCAAGATACCAAGTAAAATTGTTAGAAAATCTGTGGGTTTGGTGGACTTCAACAAGTCTAACTTCACATTTGGTTACAGTTTTTAATTTTGCCTCTGTCTGTGATGCGCTACAGAATAGGTTGTACGCACTACGAGATAGTCAGGACGCGCTATCGGACGGACCCGATGCGCTGGACTGTTTTCTAAATGCACTACTCTGTTATTTTCCAGCACCGAGACCTACATAAAAATGTTAGTGAGGATGATGCCCTAAAGTATGGTCTGCACGCGCTGGGGAATGAGTCCCACGTGCCAAACAGTGAGCCAGATGCGCTGAAAGATCAACCAAATGCACTAAGGGATGTTCCCTACACGCTGATTCTTGTTTCCCGCGTACCTGCAAAAGTGTTTATTTTAAAAAACCGTTTTGATTAATGGGGTAGAGCCCCATGGTGGGCGTCAGAAATGTGCGCGGGAAAAGTCGGTCTTTGAAACTTAAAATGTGAAAATGCAGTCTCAAAGAGGCTTGTTCACACACCCACGGGACTTCTTGGTGCAAGTTATGGAGTCATTAGGAATGACTCAACTTCCCAAGGTTGGTTCCATGGTTCTCTATCTCACAAGGTCCCTCAAGCCAATGTCTTTGCTCTCAAATCATTGAGCAGAGTGGCTTAGGGATGACGAATGCAAGAACGAGGGATGTTTATGATTGATTTGATTATGAAATGCATCCTATCTATGCATGATTCTACAAATGCAATAAACTAGGTTATAAGATGACAAGATTAGTAGCAATACTATCTTAACATGATATACTAGTTAATGATTTAAGCTAATGATAAAGGAAATAGTCTAAGATGCTTATTAGATTAATTCCTATTACAAAGAGAAGCTAGATATATTGATAAATTTGAGCATAAATGAGACACTAAAAGCTTGCATAGATCCCTCAAATGGAGGAATGAGAGCTCTATTTATAGTGAAAATAGGGCAATGGATGGTCAAGATTGAAGGAGTTAATCAAGGGTCAGGATTAAAAGTTATCAATCCATGTTTACAATTTTCACCAATGAAATGGTGACAATTGTCAACATAAGACTGGTTGAGAGGAGATGAAAGAAGCATTAAATGCTTGAGAAGACCTTATGGTTACCTTAGGAGGTAAGGGTTAAGGTTAGGTTAGGGTTATCCAATGGATAAAGCTTTTATCCAAGGGGTAAACTCTTGTGCAAAGGTTAAAGGGATAACCATGGTCAAAGCAATGAATGCTTGATGAGACCCCTGGGTTAAATGGAGGTTAAGATAGTCAAAAAGTCTCTAACCATGCCACTAAGGGTTAGTTAACTATTAATGGTTTGAAGACTTTGGGGACAAATTTGTAAGAGTCCTTCCAAATTTGGGGGTATTCAACAAGTTAGCTTGTTGAATGAATAAAGGCTTTAATGTCTTTTGAAGACTTTACTCCAAATTTGAGAAGTGGCCTCCTCAAATTTAGGGAAAAGGAATAATGGATGGGTTTGGGTTAATTGATTAAGATTAGATGGATTCTAGAAGAAATTAGGAATAGGGTTTAGGATGCAAGTGGGAGATGTAGGAAAATGCAGTGGGTGAGGGAAAATAGAATTAATTAAAATAAATTGCTTTATTTCAATTTGGTTGTAATTTGGGAAATTGAATAAATTAGATTTATTCAATTTGGGATAAACTATTAATTAAATACAAATTTAATTAAAAGTCAGAGTAAGGGATTTAATTAAATAAAATGATTTATTTAATCAAATGATGTAAAGGGCTATAGTGAATTTAACTAAATAAATTGAATAATTTATTTAATAAAATAGAAGAATGTGGGTGATTTAGTTAAACTAAATGGAGGAATGGGAATAAAAGGAACATTAAATATTCATTTAGGAATACAGTCATTTTTATATGTCTACACATAGCATCAGGATCAATTGCCATTGAGAGGGGTTAGCATAAAAGACCATTGACTACACAAAAACAAATTGTACAAATAAGATTATAAACAACAAGATTGATAATTATAAACAAATAATATCTTGCACTGATGAAATTGTTGATACGTGTTAAATGATCCTTGATTTATTGGCGAAGTTGAATGACTCATAAAGAATTAACCAAGGATTAAGTCTTATTGAGTGCAATTTTTTTATTATCTTAACGAACAAAACTGAAAGAATAGTGAGACTGGCTAAAATTGCTATTGAGAGGGGTCAACATAAAAGACCATTGACTACACACAAAAAATTGTACATGCTCACTTTAACTTGAGTCTTGGTTGTGTTTTTGAAAATAAGTTTCCCTTAATCAAATATGCTTCTTACTCCAAGCTTGTCATGTGTGGAACGACTTAAATGACACACACTAAGCTTACACTTCTAGGCTTAAAAGTGTTAAACACTCAGAGTTGACTAACATTTTCTAAACTTAATATGTTGCTTAAGGTGCGTGGTCACACTAAGAATACACTTATAAGATTAAAAAAATTAAACACTTAGAGTTGACTAACATTCTCTAGACTTACTATGTTGCTTAGTGTGTGTGACTTAAGGCTGACCGTCATGTGTACATGTGATGGAGAGCCATACACTATGCAACCCAATATTTACTACAAGGGAGTTGGCAACAGAGAACAGAGGTTCTATTTGTGGTTCGATCCAGCACAAAATTTTCATTCCCATTTCAATCTGTGGAATCGATATCAAGTTGTGTAAGTCCAAAATACAATCTATAAACAATCTAATCCAAAAGCAGCAACAAATTTAATTTTATGTATCTACAAATTCATACATTAGCTATTATGCAGTGTAAAGAGTGATGCTAATGAGAATTTGGATGCAGGTTCATGGTTGATGAATATGTTAGTCAGAGTGTTTAAGAACAAGGCGAATGAAACATGTGTGGCATTTACACAGATGCAAGCAATGGGGGTGTTTTCTTCCATATAGAATGCAGATGACTGGTGGAATGACTGGAATTTATGAATAAAATGAGACAGGAATGAATAAAATCAATAGATGCAGGCAGTCTATGAAAAAACACACATAAAGGATGGTATTTATGCTCTCCATAAAGACCAGTAACACTACAGATTTCGCAGTAATCTGATGCCTTTTAATGATTAACTCCACTGAAATAACTCAAACAAACAGTTAGTTTCGCTAATTTTGGAAGATTACAGCATCCCAATAAAACTTGCAACAGCTAAAATCAAAAGAACAGTCCGTGGTGGAATTATGTTGTAGATTAAAACTGAGAAGACTAAGCCCAACAGCACTTGTTGAATGCAGGGAAAAGTTGTGTGAATTCTCTGCTACACGTTTAAGCCTTTTTAGGCAATTCTTGGGTGTAGTCAAAACCAATCTTTCATTTATTGATATGGTTTAAAGTTTTGAGAATTTAACTATCTTTAACGATAGGTATTGAAATGACAGTTCATAATTCTCACTGACGTAACATACGACCTGGCTGCCATATGGGGCCAGAAATTGCTGACCATCCATGTGGTTAAAGCTCCATTTGGTTGATGTGGACCAGTTTTCACATATTTTATGATCAATGATTTTATTGTTTTTTAAGATTCTGTTTGCATCAAAGTTTAGGATCATATTCTATAATCTTTAAAAAAAGGGCGGAAATGTTAAAAAATAGAGAGTTTTTAAGTATCTTTCGGTTCTCTTCATGTTTTGATGAAAGATCACGGAGTGTGATCCAAAACGTTGATGGAAACAAAATTTCATACAATAGAATGCAGAAAGAAAGCAATAAATTTGATGCACTGTGGAAATATCATCTCTCTTATCAATGATTTTTTCAATGAGGGACTAGAGACTTGAAAACGGTTTATCGACTAGTCAAAAATTGTTTTCAAGCTTGAGACATCGTATTTTGGTGGGAGGTTTCTTATAAATAATGGTTTATCATTCCATGGGTGGCTTCTTACAAATAATAGTTTATAAGTTCATTATTTTAAGACTTTGTTGCCTATAATAAAAATTGATCGTATTATTCTTGCACAAATTACAAGTTGGACTAACCATGATGAGTTGGTGCAAAAAAACATGTCACTTAAGGAGAACATGATCTTACTATTAATTTGTTCTAGTGTGAACACAAATTACCAACTACAATTTGATAAATTATTTAACATTTGAAGATGATTGAGAAAATTTGTGAAAAAAACTAACAATGCAAAAATTTAACATTTTTAATTGAACAAGCTAAAACAACAAAGGAAATTGATGCATGCCAATTCAACAATTACAAAATGTTTTAAAACTAGCAAGATAAAAAATGAGGCCAATTGAATTATATGTAGATTACATTTACCTGTGCTAGCAAATATCTAAGTTATGATTTTCTATCAACAATTAGGTCTACTATGATAATCTAACATAAAAAATATCAACATTTCAAAACGTTGAACAAATGACACTAAATAATATAAAGTTTTTTTATCAACTCAATTCTAAAACCCACTTTATATGTTATATGCGACTTAATCAAACTTCTTATAATGAATATATAGGACTATTTTTCTATTCAACTTTGTTATTAAAAAATTGGTCATTTATTTCTACCTCCCTTGTGAGGAGATTGAGGCCATAACTCCAAATGTGGAGGAAGCTCCATTGCTACTTTAAATTTGCATTATGCATAAAAGCTCAAAACTTAACTATAAACAACTCTTAATTCTTCTCTAAATGATGGCAGACAATAATGGCAAAGGATGGCATGCTAATGCCAACATTACAAAGGAGGAAGTCACGAAGCCAAATTAATCCATAGTTCTTTTATTCATTTAAAAAAATATACATTTCAACCATGGTATACTAAGTTCTGGGTTCGATGTGGTGACTAAAGGGTTTTTGTACTATATAAATAATAGAGGGCTTGTGCTTTACTTCATGATACATTTTTCCTTAGATATTGTATTACCTAGCTTTTTCCATTGATGCACATCTTATGTTACTCAATTTTACACTTACTTTACTCAACTAATACTTAGCATGTGTCTTCGGGATTTGAGCTTGTATCTTTTTAATGGAAGGTTTTACACAACACTTGTTGAAGGTTATGCAAATCGGATTCCAAGCTAAGTGGGTTTAACCTTGGAGGAAACCCTCTAGTTAACCATGCTTGAGTTGAATTAGTACTGGGATGGGTGACCACTCGGAAAGATCCAATGCTTCACCTTGGTGAGCATCACCTAGATGCAATGGGTGCTAAGTTGACTATTCATTCTTATGGGAAATGGGTTCTTGTGAACCACTACTCATAAAACATGGGTCAATGAGTTTGACTCGAAAACTACACAGTTGAATCTTAGCAATATCATAATTTGACTCATTGCAAAAAATATCTCCTAATTAAATCAATGTTTTTTTTGTTTTATTGTCTGAGTACATCTACGCTTGCTTATCTATAGAGAAATTCTATTTTAGATATTTTTTATGGGCATTTAATCTAGAAAATATTTTGTGATGCCTTTGTGTAATATATGAAAGCTATACATATCTTAGTGTAGACACCTAAAACTGGCACAACTAATTAAATGGATTTTATTCATTTAATCATCATTAAATCACCTATTAATTAAATTAAGATTTAATCAATATCCCTACTCTTCTAATCACCTATTAATTAAATTAAGATTTAATTAATATACCCTTCTTCTATCTAAGCCATTTAATTAAATACCACCTCCCCCCCTCCTCTAGCCATTTTAATTAAATTCACATTTAATTAAAAATATCAATTTATTCCCTTTCCCATTTTAATTAAATCTACATTAAATAATTAAAATCTCCTTTACATCTAAAATAAATTAAAATTTATTTGTAAATCTCCCCCACTTGCAAAATCCATCAAATGAAAGTTGCATCCTCTTTTGGCTAAATTAAATCTTTTAAATTTACTAAAATTCCTATTTTCCCTCACCCACTTGCCAAATCCTACATTTCCCACTTGCCCTTTAATTTCTTCTAGAAATCCCTCAAATCCTCCATTAATTAACCTAATTCTTCTCATCATGTCCAATCCCTAAATTTGGGGGAGTCACTTCCCCAAATTTGGAGAAAGTCTTCAAAATGCATTTAAGACCTTCTCCTTTCAACAAGGTAACTTGTTGAATACCCCCACATTTTTAAGGCTCTTACAAAGTTGTCCCCTAGACCACTAGTGGTTTTACTCTTGAAGCAAGTTAGCCTCCAAAGTCTTCAAAAGACATTTAATGCCTCTTACAAGCCCACACCCCTAACCCATGATAGTTGTCCACTTGACCATCTTTTATCCTTGCACAAGAGTTTACCTCTTGGACAATAGCCTGTTTCCTTTGGATAAAGGCATTATCTAATGATGTGACACCTTGAAGCCTTCACTAATACTCAATTAGCATCTAATGCTTGCTTAGCATCTCTCAAGCCCTCTCAAGATGACATTTGTCAACTTGAGATTGGATTGAATCCCTCACATGGATTGATAACTTTCAATCCTAGCCCTTGTTGATATTGCTCAATCTCAACCATCCATTTCTCCATTTTCTCTATAAATAGAGCCCATTTCTTCAATCTAAGGATCAAGTTTTCTATTACATCCAATCTATAGTCTAATTGTGTTGTGCAGGTTATCAAGGAGCTCAATCCCCACCACCAAGCATTTAGGCCATTTTAATTGCATTATAGCTTAGTTTTTACATGTTTAGAATATCTTGCTAGCTTAATCCATATCATTTCCATGGCATTCTCATATGTCATCCTCATATTAGCTTAATTAGTTTACCTAATCTTTTGATTTGGAACTCATTTCATATATTCATCTTGCATCTTTATCTATCATCTCATCTTAGCTAGGATCATAGTTGTAGTCATTTTGATCCTAGAATCATTATTCATAACTCATTCTCTAGGTTGTCATCTTGAGGATCAAGTGCTCTTCCAGGTGAGGGCCACCTTGAATCTTAGAGATCTTTAGAGATAGAGGAGCATGGGACAGGCTTAGCAATCTTGAGATTTTTTGGGCTAACAATTAGATTAGTTTGTATTTTCAATCTCTTGATTTCACTAACGTAATGTCTCATGTGTGTGTGTGATTTATGTTTTCTTGCAAGTGTAGGCATCCTCCACATTTTAACCACACACTTAGAAATGAAAAATTAAAAATAGATGTATAATTTGAAAATTATTGATGTAATATGTATATGACAATTTAATACTATTCGTGAGATTCACAATTTAAAAGTTTGAATGTCCATGAGCAAACTCCATGAAAAAACAAAACAAAATAAAAGAAGATCTATGTGGCAGTCTCAAAACTTACTATTGGCTATAATAGATCTTATGAGGAAAACTTTGTTCTCCTTTGCAAAGTTTCTTGAGAATCAATATTTTGCTACAAACCTTTACAATTACTACTAATTACAACAAGATGGAAGTAAATTAATATATATGTTGGAGTATAGAAAATTCGACATCCACCCATTTTGATTCAAACTTATCCTTTGCCCAACAAAAACCAATATACCATTCACCACAACCATTCAACACTGCTGAATTCCAAAGCTTCTCTTAATTATTCAAGTTTGTGGTCAAGCTAACACTTTATTATTTCAGTGCTTAAAATTAGTAGACAAGATTTTCTCTAAACGATAATGTGTCCTTTCATATTAAAAAGGATACTAAAGTATACATTTGTCATATCTAAATTTACAGATTTGAGTGACATTTTAAAAAGTTTAGAAGGTCGATTCAAGTAGACAAATAGCATTTTTAGACTTACAATTTTAGCACATATAATTTAAAAATCAACAATGCAATAAATTTTTGTATTGGTTGAAATAAAAATTAAAAAACAACAATAATTTCATTTGTGGATGATTATTCTTTGACATAAACCAATAAAAAAATCGCTAAAAGATACTTTTCAAGTTATTGGATAAGAGTGTTGTTCAAAATTTTCAATTCTATTTAACAAATTTAACAGATTTTTAATTCTATTTAACTAATTTAACTTAATCATTCTTTTGTCTTGTCTTGTTCGTTTCTCCTTGATGATGGATCGTGGAGTTTGATCTAAAACGTTATGGGAATAAACTCACACATGATTATAGAAACTACACCCGACACACAATAACATCATGAACTATAGAAATCATATGTCTACAAATAGACACTATTCCATCTCAAAAAAAAAAACTAATTAAAAAAAAAAGCCGAAAAAATATCTTTAATCCACACTATACCTTCCACATATATAGATAGATATTAATAAAAATCATAACCAATTATGAAGGGAAAATCATAAAAAATGTCTAGCCACAATCATAGTGATTGGATAGGCAACCTATTCAACTACAAAAGTACCCAACCCTTTATTTGTTTCTTCATGTTTTTGTTGTTTCCATATGGTGCAAAAAGACAACAAACTTCCTCAACACGCTAAATCCCTTGTACGACCAATAATTATTATTTTTGGCTATTATATTACTTTTTATAACTTAATTTAATTGGATACTTATTATATAATAACTATTTATATTAAAAATAGAATAAAATATTCTTAGGCCCCAAAGATGAGGTGTGAAAGTTGTTTCATCAAAGAGCGTAGCGTTAAATATTTGTAGTAGTTATTACATTTAATAGAATTATGAGATTTTCCTTATTAAAATATTGTTATAAATGAAGATGGAATATATATTGTATGATGAAAACTTTTCAATTAAGGAAGAGGAGTCATTAATCACCTTACATTGATGGATTTGAGTGCATGTGGAATCATATAGCCACCACATTTTTATAATAGAAATTAATAATAATAGTAATATATTTTGAAGTTAAAAGTTTTAATAATAAACTAATGGTTAGGGAGATAAGTTTTATTTTTAAAATTAATAATGTTTGTTGAAGTTAAATATGTCATTTCATCTTAATGATGGGTAAACAAGTTATAAGATTTATTATACTAATATTTTAAAAAATAAGTTGCAATGTTTATTATAATAATGGTTGAAATAAGTTGCTATCTTTATTGCCTTACAGATTTAGATTTTTATTGTTTTATATTTTTGTCGTCTCTACTTTCACTTGTCTTTTAAATTTTAATATCAATTATGAGATTTATACTTAAATTTTATCACCTACAATAATATATTTTAAAACATATATTTTTTTAGTACAACTTCAATATAACATGTACAATTTTCTTGTTGTAAGTATTAATAATTATAATTGTGAAAATTGTATACCTTGCAATTTCTCTCTTTGTTTCAATTGACTATAACCAACATGTCTATAATGCAAAGACTAGTGTACATGTGACGTGTTTTAGTGTAAAAGTTGGCAAATAGCCTCAACCTAACCTAGTTCTATCTACACATGTCCCTGGGCTAATCCTGATTCACAACTTATACATAAATTATTCTAGGTCAATATGTAGGTATACAAATAATCTAAATGGATTCTAAATATGCAAAATTTACCCCAAAACTTGTAAATTTAAATTTTCGGATTGAGTCAATCCTCCCAACTAGCTATTATGGGTTGACTTTGCAGGAAAATGTATGGTTTACATTAATAATAAAATAACTTTAGTGACTTTAGATTAGATTTAAAAAAATTATTTAATAAATAATTGGTTGGGAAACTGTGTTCCCACAAGTTAGTTGGTTAGCTTGTTGAATGGAAACAAAGGCTTTATAATCCATTTAGTTGTAATGTGAAAATATTCGAATATTCGAATATCAATATATCATTTTAACATTTCCAATATTTTTCTACTCTATCATTTCTAATAGACTTTAGCATGAAACGAAAAAAGTGTCTTAGGGTGATGTATTCAATGACAATGTTTGCTTCTTGTCATCGATAATTTTCATTGTAATATTAAATTGGCAATATGGGTTTGACCTAAGAAGAAACTTCCTATCCTTATAAACACCTAAATATTATCTACCAATACTACTCTTTCTTAGATGCAAGTTCCAAGCATCAAGGTCAATACATCTCTAATATTATTTTTGGTGCAGTTTAGATTCGCATGTAAGTCTTGGATTCACAATCAAGGTTTAGATCCATAAGCACAAAATTATAGAATCAACCTATATCTAAATCTATCCTATGCATCCAAAAAAAAAATGTTTACTCATTTACAAGTAATTTCCATGTTTCCTAGTTGATTTCCAATAAAATGTGGTATGTTTATAGTACCACATTCTATCCAATTTTCTTTTTCTTTCAAACAAACTTCCTATTTTTATTATAGACACATCCAAGGTCTAATAGTTTTGTGACTATAAGTTCTTAATATTGTTAGTTGCAATTTGTCACAAAAGCGTCAATGAGCATTAGACATGTCTTGGATCCAATTTTCACGAAGATTTGATCACCACATCTAGATGTTTTCTATCTTGAGGAACAAAACTAGACCAACTAGTGTAGAAAAGAGCCTTGTTTTGAACTTGCATCAAGTATTTGAATCCTCCATCAATGCCTAAGGTTCCCTATTTTAAATTTGGGTTCCAAGAGGAGTAATATATGACATAATACTACATGTGAAGGTCTCAAGTCCAAGCTACATTTTTCATGGCATATTAAATTGTTAGCTTTAAACCTTTGACACTACATAAGGTGATGTGTCCAATTCTAGAGCCAGATGATGATCAACAAATCTAATATTGGGACTATTGAATCTTTTCATTTTCTCCCAAGTTAGTGTGATACATTTTCACGAGGCACGTATCATTTTTATATTCACCTATGTAAGGAAGATTATAATATCATTCGAGGACAACAATTGAGATAGGACGGATCTAGATGCACCTTGTAGCTCATACCATGAGATATTGATTTATATGAAAATTAAAAGAATGTCTAGTTTTGATTTCTAAGATCTCATGGATCTATTTTTCTTAATCAAATGGTTGAGGCCTAGCATGTTCTAAGCTCATTAAAGTTTCTTTATGGCTTATTTTTTATGTCAATTTATTATGTGCTTAGGGATATGAAACTTAAATAGGTGGAGTGAGATATTGACATGTAACACACAATCCTAGAATTATATGAGGTCACATGGATAACTTCTTAATATGTAATTAGTTATATTAGGTGATGAGTATGCATACATTGGGTATACTAGTTTTCTCCTCCATTATGTTTATTGAAGGAGTTCCATGTAAAGAAGATGAATAACATTTTAAGGATTATGTGAAGAGTATAATATTTGTTTGAGATCTCATGAGATATCACATGTTGTGTACTTAGGAATGTGATATTATAATGTATATAAATGATTGGAGATGTCAATACCCGGTAAACATCCCTTAAGTTAGTTGCATTGGACAATTTGAAGGACTACATGGGTTTATCGGTTTACCCTTTCATTAAGTTATTGGAATGCTTATAAATAAGGTGCATATCATTGTAAGGATATATGATCAACATGGTATTGTGTTTGGGATCTCTTAGAAATGTAGCACCGAATTCTATAAGGAGTATTGTATAGTACTACCCTGCCTTAAGGGCTTCTTCTATTCTTACACATATTAGATATCAGGGTATTGTGGCCTGTGAGTATCTTGTGTGTCATATATCTTCTACATTGTCTTGTGTCCATTATTAGATACGTGGATCTTATTGTGTGGTTCCAAGGCAATGATTTGGACAAAGGTGAGGATGAAACCCTAATTTTTGAATATTTAATTATATCTTCCAAATGAATACAATTTTTTATTTTTTATTCTTTAAATGACAGTTGGTGGATCAAATAAGGAAACTAAAGTCCATAATTATTTTCATCATTAATATTGAATGAGTCATTACAAATTTAGATTTTTCATAATTTCTCTCTACGAGTTGCAAATTACTGAGTTTTTCTAATTCATTTATATTTCTAGAAAGCTCACCAAAAATTATTTAAAATATATTATATATTTATCATTTGAAGGATGAAAAAATTATGAAACGATTCAATCAAAGTTGGGTCAAGAATATGGATAAAAACATGATATATTTTTTCTTAAAACCCTAGTTTCAATGGGGCTTCTTAATTTTGATGGAAGTGGGAGTGCATTATAATGATGGCATGAATATAAAAGATCTTATGTAAAGAATATTTTTATATACTTGTGAGGCAAAGCTAAACATTGGCTTTTGTTGTTCCAAAATGGTATTTCTTCATTGGATGAACTATAAAAAAATATTTTAGATAAATGGGTATTAAAATAAATAATAAAAGGAGAAGAATTAATAGAATGGAAAGTTTATATGATGATGAAGAGAAAACAAATGGTAAAATTAAATGCATTTTAACTCTAAGGAAGAAAGATTCAATCCTTCAATTTTGTTGTGTAGTGTTGAAAATTGTAAATGGTATTGATCAATTTCGCCCTTCAAAAGATTATGTCTAATCTAGAGATGTATCTTCAACGCAGTCCAAATCAACTAGATATAAAGCATTTACCTCATTGTTCTAAGGCACTGAAGGAGCACCACTCACAACATTTTATAGGAAATAAATAAGAAAATACAAAAGAGAAGCGAACCCTATCACATTTCCCTTATAAAGAAAACTCAACACTCATCGTTTCCTTCAATTTCGTTGGAAGAAGGTTCATTGATGGAGCACTTCTAAACTTATATCAATCCATCGATGGAAGCCCCCTTTTTTATTAGTGAAACACTAACACATTGTGAGGACTCCTTCTTATTTTCATTGAGCCATAAACGTTATTGGATTTTGCTAACCAAACCAACTTGCTCTTTTGATTAGCGAACTCACAAAATGGAAACACAAAACAAACTTGAAATGTTCATCGCTAGAACTTCATGGGTTGTTGGAGCACTTGGAAAGCTCTAACGATTTGTAGATATTGTCTTCATGTCATGTTAAAATGAAAAGAGGGCCCCACACTACTTGAATGCCCTTTCTAATGCAAGTATTGACCACTGCAATAATAAGACATTTAAAATGATTTAAAAGAATTATCACCCTTTGCATCATTTGCAAACATAAATTTTCCCATTTTTTTAAAAATAAAAAAGGAACCCTCATACCTTCACCCACATATTACTAAGCACACTGTTGTTTAAATCATGAAAAGATTTAAATAAAAATAAATAAAAAATGTAAATTGACCTTTTAATGTCATGATGAATGTCGAGTCTCCTTGTGGGCTTGGCTAAAAGATAATTTGTTTCGAACAATTTCAACTTAGAATGCTCTGTAATTGAAACTATATACATTTGAGTCCAAAATATGAGGTGGGTTGCTCTCAAAATCTGCCATTTTTAAACATTTTTGAGGTCATTTTGGGCTAGGTCGTGGTAAAAAATTGATTTAAAAATATATTAAAACTCATTGTGCAACTGTAAAATTAAACAGGAACCCTATAACATGTCATGAAAATCTGATTACCAAATAAATTATTTGCACGATTCTATCTGAGTTACAAAATTTTAATGGTCAAAGATGTGCATGCAAATTTAGCAAAGTATAGGCCTTAAATATCATCCTACCCTCAACAACCTAGGGCATTAAATTTCATCCTACCCTCAATAAACAAGGGCATTGTAAATGTACCAAATATGTTCTTGCGACCATGAAATTGAGCAAGTGCACTCCCACGCGATGAAAGTACGACTGCCAAGGAGTTTTACATAACAATCAACAAGCTGCAAAATATTAATCTCTAAAGTAAGCCATTTAAGTATATTTGGCATGAGTGTCCTAGAATGCTATAACCAAGTTGCAAATGATAGGCACTTCAAATTTTGTAAATTTGAAGGTGTCAACATTGACTTTGCGTTTTTTCTTGAATGTCATAGTCAAGTTAGAAGATGTATCTAAATACCTCTGAGGTAGTAAAAAAAAGCAATCAATTGTAAAATATTTCTGTAACTCCATGGAAATGACTTGGTTAATAGCTTATCTCATACAAAAAATTTTGACATCACAAATATGCATCTGGCCTCACATTTTCCACTATACATCTCAATGGAAGGTGTCACGAAACCAATAGGTAGATAATACATAACAATCTCAAATGGAAATTGTGAATTCTTAGCTTCCATAAACTTGCTAGCATCTTGCCCATGGGTATACTATCTGTAGACACCTAAAAATGGTCAACGCTTGCAAAGTCATACTTTAACATTGGCGCATTGCCTCATTTTAGGTTTTTGCGTCGCATTAACGTTTCTCCTATGTTACGCACTTGGTCTTTATCATTTGCAAGCATCGAGTCATTCTTCTACATTCTTCATTTGTCTCGCTTCCGAAATTGGTCTTGTCGACAACAATCTTCGGTCATGATTTTGGTCAATTTTATCCTGTCGCATCAATGTGCGTATTCATTTGTCATCATTTTGGACATTGTCAATCCTAATTAGGGTTTTGCGATCGATTTGTCATCGATCATCGTCCTCTTATCAATCTTATCATTTTGCGACCAATTTGTCATCAATTGTTGTCATTTCAATATTATCATTTTGCGATCGATTTGTCATCGATCGTTGTCATTTTCAATCTTGTTGTTTTGCAATCGATTTGGTCATCGATCCTCGCCCTCTTGTCAAGTTTTTGTCATTTTGCGATCGATTTGTCATCGATCGTCGTCCTTCTCAATCATGTCAATATGGATCAATTAGTCATTATTCCTCGTCAATTGGCACATTTATCAATCAAATCATTCGTCACATTTAGTCTTTTATCAAGTCAGAATCATGATCAAATCGAATCAACATTAATTATCTTCAATCAGGACCTAATTGTCATCCTTGCACTCCTAATTTATCTTCTAGGGTTTCATGTTTTAATCATTTAACCTTGTTTGTGATTTCTCCCTCTAGGATTAATAAATTATTTATTTATCCTAAGTCTTCTCATCGCAATTAAATGTTCATTTAATTGGCTAATTATTCCTCTTTTTGTGAATTAATTAATAAATGACAAATTATTAATTAATTTACCTAATTCCTAATTTCCTATTTTTCCTCTTTTTCTAATTTCCTAGTTTCTATTTTTCATCTAATTTCAATTCTCTCCTATTTTTCTCCTAATTTCATGGGAATGACAATTCAATTTGTCATAATTTGTCATAATTGACAATCAATCAATTTTGACATAGAAATTTGTCATAAATTGTCATGAATTATCAATCAATCAAATTTTGCATAGAAAGTGCATAATTGTCATAATTTGTCATAATTGACATTTTTGATTTGCAATTTCCATTTGAATTGAATCATGCTAATTTGATCTTTTTCTCCGATTTCTCTATAAATTGGATGATTTTTCTTCAATCCCAACTAATGAGAATAATCACTTTTTCGAATCAATCACGCTTCGAGTACTCTTGTGCCAATGTCAATCTTGCTTTCACATTAGGTTTATGCACTTGAAGGTGAGATCCACAAACAAAGGCTATTTGGAGAAGAAAGAAGGACAATGGAGCCGCATGAAGGAAGCATTCAGATCTACATTTGGTTTGCATAGTCTTTAGTTTTGAATGTTTTATTTTCATGTCTCTATTGAGTGTGTTTTAGGATAGATCATTGCATTCTAGCTTTTGTGATTGAGCTAGATTAATATTGATTTGCATGTGATGATTTCCGAATTCCTAACCTACACTATCAACTTTTATTTTAACTTTATCTAGTTTTTGTGTTAATGCATCTAAGGCAAAGAAAGGAATGATACCAAGAAAGGTTTGTAAACTAAGAGTATGAGTGTATGTGGAAACTATACAATAGCAAGGAGGTTATATGTATGATATATAAGGAAAATGTGGAGGGAAAAATTAATAAAACAAAGAAACAAAATGGGAAGTAGCCATGATGGGAGTAGCGATGGTGGTAGGAAAAATGTACGTTTTAGGAGTAATGACAATGATAGGAACTTTAAAAGCATAAATAGTTTGAGGAGAGATGTCCATGTGAAAAATTGTATGAGATGTGAGTATGGTGAAAAGTTAAAACTTAGGTGGTAAGCCATATCAAAGAAAATAAAATTGAGTGGAAAGTAGAAGAAATGTACATCACGAGATGAAACATTGATAGAAGAAGGAATGCTCGTGGATGGAGGAAGGATGGTAGATGCAATAGTCAAGAACTAGTGAAAGAAACCTTAACATTAATAACTTGTAATATATCTAACCCAAATGGTTCGTTAATGAATAAGTTATGAATCATATCCACCAATTATGTAGGAGTTTCAACATTATCTATATTAGCAAGTTCTTATAAAAACTCTTGTTAATCCATATGTCCCTTCTAATTATAATATTTAATTTCATGCCTAACAATAAGAGTAATAATGACAACTTTGAGAATATCATTTAGACATTATTTTTAATGGGTTGAGCTAATGTGCTTTCCTTCACAAAGGAATATAAGACCCAAAAAAAACCAAAAAAAACATGCAAGTAATAATAAAAAAACCCTAAAGGTAAAAGAAAGAATAAAAATGACATGAAAAATGATTAAAAAACAAAATGGAGCCAATAATTATATTATATATTTTATAATATAAAACTTGTGACAAGTGAACCACATTAATATTGAATAACATTTAAGTGAACCGTAGGGATCAAATGATAATCTCAAAGTTAAGGGCAAATGTATGCAAAATAAGAGCAAATGGGGTGAAATCAAAACAAATAGAATACAAATGTATGAAAATTAGTAAAAACAAGAATTACATTATAAATAGTATACTAGTTCCACCATTATACTACGTCTTGCTACCTTGAAAAGTCTTCTATGATCGAAATTTCAATTATAAACTAGTTATTTTTATTTATATATATTAATTGCAAAAATTATTTATTAATTAAGAATATAATATATTTTTAGTATTAATATTTTAATAATAAAATTATCAGGGTAAGACCCCAGCCCGTTCGGTTAAGCGGAGAAGGCCTAAGTCGTGGGTATGCTCCCCATGGTCTTGGGTTCGACTCCGTGTCGGGTTCATCTGGTGCACTCGTGTTGCGGGCGTATGGATGCATCTCTAAGGGGACTAGTTTCGCCTCACTCGCCTCAAGTACCCAAAATATGCACTACTGGATGCTAGATGAAGACACCCCTAGGTTATAAAATAATAATAATAGTAATAATAATAAAATTATCACTTTGAAATTATGTAAAATAATACCTCCCCTATAATCCTCATATCATAATATAGATTGTCCTTTACTAGTGTTAAACAAATATAAAATAAACCTTAATTAATTTTAAACCACCTATAGAATATTGGATCCTTTGTTTGGAGACCTTCTCCAAATGCTAACAATTATTAAGTTGGGCCATTGTATTTGGGACCCCTTTATCCTTTAACATAATTAAATTAAAAAAATGCATATGACAAGCAAATGTAAGGTGTACCTTTGCATTCATTTGTTTCGTGCTTGGGATTGTCTCTCACATAGGAGAATAAAGTATTATTGCACGAAAATCGTTATTTCCTTTTTTTTTCAGCTCTTTGGTATTCGATGACCAAAAGATTAACAAAATCAGACTTAAAAAGTTAAAAGTATATAGCTATTTTTAAAAAAATTAGGTATTATGGAATTAAATTATAAAGTTGAGAATAAAGTAAACACATGGTTTTAAATATTAAAATTATTATAGATTTTTTTTTTTAGTTTAAGTGAATTTTAAAGAAATTATTATAATTATATTTATACTCTACAATGGTAATATGGTAACAAGTTTTGTTATTCACAAACACTCTGTTTTTGCTTTTTCAAACATTTGTAAGGATTTCAAGCAAAAAGTACAATACAAAATCATTTCTTTTAAAAATGGTTAATTTTTTTTCTATTTTTATTATTTTGCTAATTGTTTGTAAAGCAGATTTTTTATTTTATTTTTATGGGATTAGCAGTGCACATGATCCGCAAAAACATTTGATTTGATTTGACGTGTTTTTGACACTTAAATGCATGAAAAATTCAAAAATGACAATTTATTATTACTTAAATTTTATATTATTTTATCTTCACTTCCACCTCTCAACTCCCACTCACTCTGAGTTTAACAGATCAAATAATTTTGTCTATCTCTGTCATCCAATTTGTTAACTTCGTAATTATCTCAATCAATTCTTCTCATCAAATCTCCACCATTGAGATAAGAAATAATGTTATCAATTATTAAGAATTGAAAGTGTCCCTACATAAAATTTGCTTTTTTCTCAACATACTTTACCTATTTTCCTCTAAAAATAGGTATGCTAGTAGGTATATTAGTTTTAGGACATCTTGTCCATCAAAACTAACCATTGACCAAGAATAGATTCAACATTACTTTCTTTTTCAAAATCATCTTACAACTAATTCTACCACTCAAATTATTAATTTTAACAATTAAAAAAAAAAAAACATTATAATTATATTAAGAGATTTTGCCCTTTTTAACTATTTGATTGTCTACCTAACAAATCCTTACTATCCTCTCAAATATTTAACAAATAAAAAACACATTATCTCCTTAAGATCGTCTTACAACTAATTGGAAGGTATATTTTAAAGATGATGATGTATGTTTAAGCATATTTTGTTTGAATGGAGGAGTCCTTAAGCCAAAGTTGTTCATCTGCTCTTCCAAATGCGTACGTGGTAGTTGCTTACCCAAAGTGAATTTCTTTCGCTTGTGGAGAAAACATAATAGGTAAGAAGAACATAAAAAGTCTAAAGCTCCATTCAATATAGATTATCACTTATGAATAATTTTAAATTATTAGTTTTAAGAGCATAATTAAAAATGGCACTTAACATTATTTATATATTGAGGAAATATTTTTTAATTAAATATTGTGATTTATAATTAAATACTTAACATAGTTTTTTTTTTATTTTTTAAAAATATATTATTCAAAAAGGTGGGTGAAAAATTTAGTGTATAGTTTGTGTGGAGGTTGACCAACAACCTTGGAAGAAGATATAGCCAATGCAAGATGAGGATATTATTAATTAGAGGTAATTTTAGAAATAAGGATTGAATATACATATTTTAAGATTTAGATTGATATAAAGAGATGGGTTTTCATAAAACAATTTTCGTAAATTGATTGAGATTGAACTAAATATGTGTTAAAATCGAAAAATAAATAGGATTAATGATTGCACACATTCAAATGTAAAATTTGTCTAAGGATATGTTGTTATGGCTCCATTTGTTCAAAACCCTAGGTTTGAAGGGTTTTTTGACCCGATATGAGAAAATTGTGAAGATCTCTCTCCCTACTGCATTAAAACACCTTGAAAACCAATTGGAGATGGAATCCAACTCAATTTTATAACATTCCAAGTACAACTTAGGTCAGCATCAATCCGTACAAAAGAGAATCAACAAAAAAGGCAAAAGTTGTCATGCACTTTTTGCGACATTGACAACATTGTACTCTAACTGATCAAACTCACTTAGACACATGTAAATCATGAAATAGGCCACACATGGATCAAATATGACAAATACATTGATCTCACCCATTTCTGCACATTTGGGTGACCATTGACCACTAGTTGACCAAATAGGTCCTGATAGGTTACAAAGCACAGAAATGGCATGAATGCCTTACATCATTGTCAAAACATCATGAAATGGTCCAAAGGACCTTATTACTTCACAAAAACATGAAACAACACAAAAGAAAGGACTATGATCCTCTTGAGCCTCTAGGTTCTCCTGCACCATGCTCTCGGGGGGGAAACAAACTCAAGTCTCTCGAGGAACCAGATCAACAACAAAAGTACCATGCTTCAAAATATCTTCTTTACTCATCCATGTGGCATCTTCAGCAAGTAGGACACTCCATTTGACGAGGTACTCCTTGTAGGTATTCTTTTTAGTCTACTTGACCACATTGGTGTCCAATATGCTCTCCAACTTCAAGGGTTGGCTAGGTGGTAGATCCTTAACCCAACCTTCATCTCCTTCTGATTTCAAACCTAAAACATTATCACCTTTATAAGGAAACAAATCTGAAACATTAAATATCAGAGATATCGCTAAGCCTTGAGGGAGTTCAATCTCATAGGCATTAGGACCAAATTTATGCACAATCCAGCAAGGACCAATCTTCTTCATGAGAAAATTTGTTGGTTGCCCCTTTGGAAGTCTCTCCTTCTTCAAGTGTGACATCACCAAGTCCCCTACCTTATACTTCACATATATCTTCCTCTCATTAGCTTTCTACTTGTATTTTATGTGTTCTTTTGAAGAGTTTTTGATGGAGAGGTATACTCAAAGAGAGTCAATCCTTTGTCAAAGGGAAGTCAAGTGTTATCCTGGTGGGATCCCTTCATTTTTCTCTAGTCTATCAATCAAATTAGACATATCAACTCTCTAGGAGTGCTCCCAATCAGGATGTGCTCATTGGTTGCTTAGGCATGGTTGAGATTCACAAGGGTAAATCCAACCTTACACTCTCAAACTCCTAACAAATGCTTGCAGAGGTTGTGGTAGGTGTTCATGAGGGTTTCCAAGGCTAATCAACTGGTTTTGAGTTTGGGTTTGATCCATTTCCCCATCGCTCCTTCCTTTCCCTATTTTCTAGGCCTAGTAGCCCTAGAGCCCCAATTAGCCCTACCTAACCGGTTTTTATGGATTTGTTCATGATTTCCCCAAAGACCCACACAAACTCTTTGGTGATCTGAGTACCCTTTTGGAAGTACTATAAAATTTATGAGATGAAAAATCTCAGTCTGACCGTACAGGTACACAACCCGAGAATGGCTTGTTTTAAGGGGTTTTAGGCTCTTTTTGCTCTTCTTCCAAGGGTTTGGCGTCTTCCTTGATCTGCCACACCTCCAAACTCTCACACATGCTCTAACACACCCCACTTTTTCATGCCAAACACTCTATAACTCCAACCATGCTCATCTCTGCAAGCAATTGCATAATTTTATTCATTTCCTAACTAGGCTATGACTAAGCTCGCCTAGGAAACGATGCTCATTGGCCTTTCAATGAAATCCAAATGAAAATAAATACTATGTACATTGTACAAAGGTTCCATGGCTCGAGTCCCCAGGGTTATTGAGAAGAAATCAAAGGACTTCAAGTTGGAACCATGTTTTGGGCCTCTCAAACCCTTACTCAGGCCGAGAGCTTACAAAATTAAGAACTCAATTCAAACCTGCAAAAAAACTAATCAAAATGCTTCTTGAGAACTAAAAGAACATGTACAAAACAATTATCAAAGAGCAACAATGCAATCAATCCATTAAGTACAGACTGTTGCTCTAATTCTTAGAAAACACAAGGTAAAAACTCAAAAATGGTCTCCAAATTGTATTCAAATATGCTCCAGGAATTCACCAACCTTATTACATTCATTCTCAGGGAATTTATATGCCATTTGTTTCCTAAATAACTCTCCATCAGTTTCCTAACCAACCCTTTGCTCAAAAATGCAAAAAGTTGCTCAACGTTGCAAAAAGTTGCTCAATGTTGCAAAAAGTTGTCAAGCAACTTTGACAACTTTTGCCAAAAAGTGCATTTTTGCATTACATGCTTTGTTTCCTTCTCCAAACCATCTAGGATGAATAAAAACCACTAATTTAACATGTCCCAATGCCAAACAAGGCTATTCAAGACATTTTACATCAAAATGCAAGATTATGCCATTTTAGGCTTACAAGGGCTTACAAGCCAAAATTGAGCAAATGCATTGTCCTACGGACATCCAACCTACCAAAGCATTTCAAAAACATAAGAGGACCTATGAGAAGACTCTTATTCACCATACCAAACCAAAATATGAACAAACACACCGAAATGAATAAATTGCACTCAAAACTAGGTGCTCCTGCACCATAGTCCCCCAATGAAAAAGAAGTCAAGTGACTCCTTGAGGCAGCAAAGAAAGGGGAACTCCATGATTAGAGAAGTCTACCTTAGGTATCCAAGTAGCCTCAGATGTTGGAAAGTGCTTCCATTTGATCAAGTGCTCCATGTAAGCGGTATGTCGTGTTTTCTTCGAAACTCTAGAATCTAACACCTTCTCGGCTTGGGGAATGGGTGCAGCTGGTAAGGGAAAGTTTGAAAGTGCTTGAGAGACCTCTGAGACTCTTATGTCCTCTTCTAGAAGTGTTCCCTTATAGTGCACCAAATCTGCCACATTGAAAATGGGGGATAAAGCCACATCACCGGGTAAGTCTATCTTGTATGCATTATTGCCATATTTGGCCAAAACTTTGCAAGGACCTATCCTCCTCATCTGAAGCTTAATAGGAACTCCTTTCTGAATCCTTTCCTTGTTCAAATGAACCATAACCATGTCACCAACAACAAATTGGATATCCTTTCTTTTCTCATCTACTCTTTCCTTGATCTTTTGAGTAGTGACCAATAGGGTTGTCATAACCCGCTCATGAACCTCTTGCATTGATTGAGCCATGTCTAAAGCATGTCCACTATGTTGTCCCATCTTTCCCACATCTCTGAGCTCCAAAAATCCTCTAGGATGAATGCCATACACAATCTCAAAAGGGCTTTTACCGATGGACCTATTCACACTATCATTGTAGGCAAACTCAGCTTGATGGATGATCTGATCCAAAGCTTGGCCATACTCTTTTGCCAAGCATCTAAGAAGATTTCCAAGTGTTCTATTGACCACCTCAGTTTGGCCATATGTTTGGGGATGATAGGCTAAACTGAAAGACAAATTAGTACCTAATCTTTGCCACACAATCTTCCAAAAATGACAAATAAACTTTGCATCCCTATCTAACACAATGTTGATAGGTAAACCATGGATTCTAATAACCTCCTTGAAAAACAAGTGATAAATGTGACTAGCATCATGAGTGACCTTACATGGAATAAAATGAGTCATCTTACTAAACCAATCTACCACAACATAGATGCTATCAAAACCTGATTTGGTTTTAGGCAAACCAACAACAAAGTCCATACTTACACACTCCCATGGCCGATTGGGAATAGGTAAAGGCTGATAAAGACCAACATTGGAAGCTGTACCCTTATCTCTTTAGAAAACCACAAATTGCTCCACATATATCCTGATATCTCTTTGCATTTTAGGCCAATAGTAGAATCTTTGGACAAGTTCCAAAGTCTTGTTCAAACCAAAATGCCCACTCAAGCATCCATTATGCTTCTCTTGCATCAAGTTTTCTCTCATAGACCCTTTAGGCACACATAGTTGTCCTCCTTTGAACAAAAGGCCATCTTGCAAGGTGTAATCTGCATATTCACTATGAAAATTGTTTCCAAACTCTTGGCAAACCTTGTAGGCAGCAGCAAAGTCTTCATCTTCTTCATACAAATTCTTAAAACTATCCACTTCAATGCTTTTGATCTGCACTTCTTGCACTGTTAGTAACCTCCTACTCAGTGCATCAACTACCTTATTACATTGTCCTTTCTTGTGTTTAATGGTAAAGGTATATGACTGCAAATACTCTACCCATTTAATATGCCTATGGTTTAACTTTTCTTAAAAATAAAGAAAGCTAAGAGCTTGATTATCAGTGTAAACCACAAATTTCTTAGGCAGCACCTAATGCCTCCATTGCCTAAGAGATTGGACAAGTGCGTACTGTAGTCACATAAATCTGTCCAATTTAATTAAATGAATATTTCTTATTTATTTGATTAAAAATCTACTAGCCAATAGTTAATTAAATTAATATTTAATTAATTCATCTTCAAACATTCTCCTATTAATTAAATAAATTATTCAATTTATTTTAATTAATTCATTATACCAAATTCACAAATCAATTAAATGAATAAATCATATTTATTTCATTTAATCCCCTATTCCTCTTTTAAATAAATTAAATCAAACATTTATTTAAATCATTTATCCCCCCCACTTGCATTTTCCTACAAATGCAACTTGCACACATTTATTAAAATAAATTAATTTATTTTTAATAAAAATCACATTTTCCCTCACCCACCAAATCCACTTGCAAGCCTAAACTCCTTCTAGATTCTTCTAAACCCTTCCTAATTAGCCTAATCCATCCCCTAATTATTGTCACATTCCAAAGCAACTTGGAGTCACTTCTCAAAAACTTCAAAGTCTTTGAAAAACATTTAATGCTTTGTGTGTTCAACAATTTAACCTCCAAAGTCTTACATGACCATTTATGGCTTTTACGTAACCATTTATGGTTATTTCAGCTTGCACTCATGTGTCTCCTCAAGCATTTATTGTTTTGACCATGGTTATCCCTTTTGTCTTTGCACAAGAGTTTATCCATTGGATAAAAGCTTTATTCTTTGAATAAAGAATTTATTCACTCAACCCAACCTTGACCCTAACCCCCAAGTTAACTCTCAGGTCATGTCAAACATTTAATACTTATTCCCTCTCCTCTCAACCTATCTCACATTGACACTTGTCATCCTGAGATTGGGTTGAAAGCCCTCACATGGATTGAATTTCATTCAATCCTGACCCTTGTTGAGATTACTCAATCTCAACCATCCATTGCTCCATTTTACCTATAAATAGAGCTCACATTCCTCATTTTCAAATCCTCAAACATTTAGCATTCATAATCATGATCCTGAAAACTTGTATGCATTTAATCTATAGTGAATTTTAGAGAGCATGTAGCATAATAAACTCATATAATTGTCATTTTGGTTTAAAGCAAATCATCTTAGTATCTATAGCATCTAGTATTAGCTTTTCATTCACATTTAGAGCAAATACTTTAATCTCAAACCTCCATAAGCATTCATAGTGCAAAAAGTTGTTGAGAGCTACACTAGTTTGGAACTTGGAGAGGAGAGGAACAAGGAAGGAGAAGCTAATAGCATGGTAGAGAGCATTTGGAGGAGCTTAGTTGTTTTTTGTAGATTCCTTAAGCTTTCTTTTTGCTTAGTAGTGTCTTTTTTGATATGCTTACTTAGGATAGTTTTTAATTTATGATTTTCTAACATCTAACAATCGACTTCTTTTGTTTCTTGTTCGGTGTTTGTTTATCCTAACCTTATCTTTTTTGTAGAGCATCATTTGGTGAACCCGACGTGAATCCAAGCACCCAAAACTTAAAAAAAAAAAAACCAACTAACATGTTTGAATGTTGAAATTGACACACAGGTCGCGTTTTAGCGCTTTTGATCGCGTTGTAGCGCTATTGAAACTTGTTATTTTAGCGCTATTGTTTTTACAATAGCGCTATTCTCTCAAGTTTGGCGCTATTGTGCTTGTTTTAGCGCTTTTGTGCTTATTTTAGCGCTTTTGTGCTTATTTTAGTGCTTTTGCGTTTGTTCTAGCGTTTTTGTCTTTACTATCAAATTCTTCTTTTAGCGCTTTTGTTTCTGTAAAAACATGTTTTTGGTTAAACTAGCGCTTTTGTTTTCACACAGACTAGAACTATTGTAATAGAACATTGTAAGGAAGGCCTTGTAACTGAAAAATTGATTTATTTTAGGCTTGTGGAAGCCCCCCTTAGGTGTGGATTTTACTAACTGTTTGCTTTTTGTGCAAGTCTAAAAACTCACTTCCTTAAAATCAAAATTTTGTTTTTGGTGTTTTAAAAATTGAACAAAAACAACTTTTCTTTTCTTTCCAATTAGGATCATTTGTTTTTGGTGCCTTATAACTGAACAAAACAAACTTTGTTTATTGCAAGTTTAGGCTTAATTTTTCATTTGGTGCTTAAAATCAACAAGACATTTATTTCTAGCATCAAACTTAAGCAAAAATTTACAATCCACACTTCAAATTTTGGTGCAAATAAAATTCACAATCAACTTGTCTCAATTTTGCAAAAGCGATTTACTTCAAGCAAACGTGTTTTTTATTAAGTTGACCAGGATTTCATTTTCCTAGTTACTTAAACATATTGCCTTTGAAGTTGAAAAGAACATGATGGTTGTTGGAGCAACATCTCCAAATTAGATAGAAAATCATTGTAATGACAAGTTAAAAAGAACCAATGCTTTTCATGATTGGCACACTTGTGCAAAAAGTTGGTCGAGTGGTCCTACTTCTAACACACACTATCCTCTCCCTTGGCTTTCGTGGTCCTAGGTGCAAGAGAAAAGTGTTAGTAACACTCAAAAAAAATTATCTTTTTAAGAGAGGTCTGCCAAGAGACACATCACTCTTGGGAACGACCTCGCGCGATAAATCTTTTGAGCCGCTATAGAAATCAGGTGAGAGCGAAAGTTGTAGCCTTGGGTATAGCTATTCCTACAATGTAACTTGCCGAAAGGACAAATGGGCCCCACCACAAGTTACAAGGCTCTTAAGTGAGTCACTGTAGAATGAGCTTATGTCCAAAAACATCAAAAATTACTAAACACCTTTAAGTAGAAGCCCACTTGTTCTATTGATTGAGAATATTTGAGATGCAATTCTGTGCAAGAGCATAGATGGTTTTGCTCCCAAGATACTCACCATACATATTTCCTTGAGTAGAAACATAACTTTTTGAAAAGTCACTTGTGAATTGATGAAAGTGGTGACTCCCCCATCATAGGGATCATCTATTTGTTATGCTCGTGCAAGACTTGGTATATCACATCCTTACCTGCCACGGCGGGATTCGTAAGGTAGGTAGTACCAAAGGCAAAGAAATATCAAGATGTGAGCTGAATTTATCACAACTAGCCATTTGACCTTAGGGATAAAAAGTGTTTGAAGTGTTTTCGTTTTTTAGTCAAGACCAAGTACAAATTGAGCCGACTTCAGACTTTGGAAAGAAAAACACCTAAAATACACTTAAAGGAAAGGGTCATAAAAAGTCCAAGGATTGGGTTGATCTAGACCCATACTCAATTGTGCCTTTGAGGCAACATTCTTGTGTTTGTGTGCTTGCTTTGTTTTCTTGTCAAAGAAACATCATAAAATCCAAAAATCAAAACAAGTATTCATCCAACCAAACATTTTTTTCAAATCCAACCAAAAATATCAAAAACAAAGTGCAACAACAAAGTATCAAAACTTTATGACCATTCTTCACATCTTGATAAAAATGAATCTTCATCAAAACATCAACTTGAAAAGAAGACCATTGAGCTCAAAGGCTTTGATCAAAAGGAGGAAATTCTTCTATCTAAATAGACAAATCTTTGTCTCTCATAGAGTTTTTCTACGTCACATGCATCTCTACCTTCAAAGCAAATCAAACGAATTTGATCCAGAGTCATTGAACCGTAGAGCTTTTATGCAATATAGAGTTTTGAGTTATCACAAAAACTAAGGAGGCAAGATCAATCCCAACTTCTTCCTAGACATTTGTATCACATACAACATAGCTCGAGAAATGCCACCAACGCTCGAAAGGGAAGAGGTAGAATTTGTTCCATTTATGACACTAAGCTTTTATTGAAGTTAAAAACACCTCATCCATTATCTCATTCACACGTCATCTCATTCATTTTCAACTCTCAAAACATTAAAGAGGTTCTTGTCCTAAGTTCTCTTTTGGATATTGCTTGAATCAAACACAAAACATCACTTTTAGATTGTTTCTACATCTAGGATAAGCTCATCCTAAGAGACATCTCTGAACAGGTTAAAACTAGTTTATGAGTGAATCCTCTCATTACTAGGTAGTTAAGTCTGTAACACATCTCAGATTTCTCTAAACCTTATCAAAAACAACAAGCAATTCAAAGAAAGAATTTCGGTCACATCTACCTTTAAGTGCTAGAGATCCACGTGCAACACAATTCACCAACCATCAATCTTTGATTTCATCAACAACTCATCATCATTTTCACCCAACTTCAAAAAAAACTTGTAAACAAAATGGCTCATACCCGATCACAATCAAGGAAACGAGAAATAGAAATTGAAGAAGAAGAGGAGGAAAATATCAACGAATTTCAAGAAGCACTTGGAGGAAATGCGAATGACGAAAACCCAAGTACTCCTACTCCTGCAACAATAGAAAGGGCTCAACACAACCCTCTCTTTAACAGACTTTTTGACGAAATACTCAGGAGCAATGCGGATGCTCACTTTTTAAAGCTTGCTCAAGAAGGAGCCAAACTCCCCTCTGACTTTGATCTTGCACAACTAAGACAAGCATCAGAACGACAAATTCGCCATGAAGAAGAAAGAGGTAGAGATCCCATCAAATATAAAATTCCTCAAGGTAACCCACCACCACCTCCTCCTCCAAATGACATAGAGATGTTGCGGCAACAAGTTGAAAATCTCACCCAACAACTTCGCAGTGGCGTAAAGACTAATCAATTTTCACTCAATGACATTTGTCCCTATCCCTTTGATAGGAATCTTTATATGCCACATTTTCCACGAGGGTTCGAAATACCCAAGTTTGAAAAGTATAGAGGAAAAGGAGATCCTCGCGATCATGTCAGAGAATTCCATTCAGCTTGCCTCGAAGTGGCATACGAGGACACATACCTAATGCGACTTTTTCCCCAAAGCTTGGGAGGAACAACCACATCATGGTTTTCTAGACTACCAGGTGGCATTAGACCTTTGAAGAGCTAGTTCAGAAGTTCTTGGCACATTACTCTCATAACATTGAACGTGATATCACCATGGCTGATCTATGTAACACTAAACAAAAACCAGGTGAACTATTCTCAGTATTCCTGCAACGATGGCGTCAAATGTCTAGCAGACGTTCTCTTTAGTTACCTGAATAAGAACTAGTGGAAATATTTATTTCCAACTTAAATGAAGAAATGGAATTTCACCTGGATGTCAAAGACACAGACTCTTTCAATGACATGATCACCAAAGGTTTAAAATGTGAGCGGGCTCTCATCAAGAAAGGACTTATCAAAATCTATAATAAACCAAAGGATGGTCCTTGCCCATGCTTCAATAGTGACAAACCAAGCTTCTGGAACAAAAACAAAAATGTTGTCAACAACGGGGTTGTGGATGCAAGAACTATCAAAAGTGCACAACCTGTAGTTCGATTTGCAGGACAGAATCCCCCACCTCAGACTAACACAGTTGCTCCTCCAAATCAAGGTCGCATCACATCTCACGATGAACCAAGGCCACGTCAATAAAAACAAAAGCGAACATACACTCCCTTAGGGGAACCCATCGAAACAGTATTACGACAACTGGTTTCTCAAAATCTGGTAACTCTACCCAAAACATCAAACTATGAACCTCAAGTCAAACCTACATGGTGGAGGGATACTGAACATTGTGATTTCCATCAAGGGAGAGGACACAAGACAAGCAATTGTCACAGATTAAAAAATCTTATTCAGGATCTTATTGACCGAGGTGAAATTGAAATTGAAGGACATGACCCAAAAACAACAAACAATGATCATTTGATGTTCAAAAATCCACTTCCATCACAAGATCAAAGGGGTCCTTCCACTTCCAGGAGAGGCACTGATACCACTGATTATACGCAAGCTGCGTATTATTACACTGTAAATCACCTGTACAATGCCAGTGAACAAATTGCAACTATAACCATCAAAAATCCCAGCTCCACTTGCAATGTTGTTACACGTCGCAACAAGATTACCATAAAAGCATCTCCACAAGGCACCCCATCTATCCCAAAGCAGTATAACCTTGTGGAACAATTAGACAAAACGCCCTCACTGATATCTATCTTAGAGCTATTGCACCTATCTTTGTCTCATAAAACAATCTTGGATCAAGCTCTCCAAGAGGCGTCAGTCCCTGCAAACCTAAATACAGATCAATTCCAAACCATGGTTGGAAGTCTAAAGTCATCACCTTGTCTCACTTTTTTTGAAAGTGACAACTCTTCCTTCTAGCAACCTCATAACGCTTTGCTACACATTAAAGGATTTATCAACCAGCATAGGATCAAGCGAGTCTTGATCGATAATGGAGCCGACCTAAATATTTGTACCCTGCAGTTGGTCACCGCTTTGGGATCTGCAATAGAATCAGTGGATCCTCGCAAGAAGATCACAATCAAAGCTTATGATGATGTAGAGCGTTCATCCAAAGGAACTATTGTACTACCAATCCGAGTGGGCCCTGTGGTAAAGCACATCATATGTCAAGTTCTGGACCTTCCTCTGCCATACAATTTATTGTTAGGAAGACCTTGGATACATGTCATGCAAGCCATTCCATCCACCTACCATCAGGGTATCAAGTTCCCACATAACGGTGTAGAGATCACAATCCTAGGTGATGCAAACCCCTTTGCGTATTGTCATAATATCAGTCATCAACCAAAGATTACCATTCCTAACAATAGAGAAGCCATCTCCTCCACCTCATACGTAAGTCCAGCCTCTCTTTCTAGTTCAAGCACCACTATACCCAAGCAAGAGAAGCTCAAGATGAAAATAGCAGAGGAAGGTCCTGGGGAGTATAATTTGAGCCAACTATTTTGTGTTGGACAAATGCCTACTTCTCCTAGAACACGTGGAAAACCTCAGCGGTTACTTCAACAACCACTGATCATGCCAACATGTACTTTGACGCCTTTCATCCTTGCGAAGAGTCAAGAAGAAGGAACCAGAGATGAGGACTTAGTGGAATGGATCTATAAAGATCCCATCACCGCCGATATGTCGCAGGCTACACTTCCCACAGATCAGTATGGCAAAGGCCTCCTCATTATGCAAAGAATGGGTTATGATGGTCAGAGTGCTTTGGGACCTTGCAAACAAGGAAGACATGAACCATTGTTGTCAGAATTAAAGCCCAAGGATAATACAGGCCTAGGCTTTCAAAAGGAGATCTTTCCTAAGCTCAGATTCAAAGGAAAACCCAGCAAACCACTATACCAGCCTATTGCAAAGAGGACACATTTTATTATAAAAGAAGAATCAAACACCATCACAACTCCCCCACCGAGGCTCAAAATCCCAACACAACCATCTACAACGCCAATCATCCCACCAATCCAACCAGTGATCCTATCAGCAACAGCAATAACACCACTAGCACCACTAGCAATAGCAACTATATCAGAACCCATAGCAGTATCTACAACACCAGCAGTTCTAGCAGAAGCAGCAGAGTCAACACTACCAATACTCCCCGTATCGGATTCATTGATCCCTATCATCCTTCCTGCAGCTCCGATCATTTCATCTACAAAGGTACATCAACCGATCACACCTGCAATGTTTAACACAAAGGACACCACAATATGGTATAGTAATCGGATACTGGAAAGTGATTCAGAGACCAACTCACATGAATGGGAATTTGATTCCATCCAGCTTAATACTTCAGATGAGGAAGACACATCACTACCTCCACCTCTCAAAGACATCCCTATTTACGGAGAAGCACAGATAAAGACCTCTTAGGTTCCTAAGCTGGAAACTTCTTCCACAGACCCTACGTCACATCCTACGCCTGATTTTGACAGGGAGAGTACCATCAACAACCTTCACCACACCGTCTTAACCCTCACTGACACATCTAATGAACTTAACCTAATCGATGAAGTAATGCCCATTATCCATCTTGAACTCATCGAATGGAACCAACCAAATCCCTCGCGTCTTGACCTTTTCCAAAATGATGAGGCAGTCATTGACTTTTTGGAACTACGGGATAACATACCAAGTGGGGATCACAAAGCTAGATTCACCATTGAACTTAATAGCGCAACATACTTTGGGGCGGATGCCAAACCTTTCGGCTGCAAAAATATAACAATAAAACATGTATCTTCCGGTGAAAACCACACCGTGGCACTGTTTGATTCAACAAAAGTAAAAAGAAAGAGCGTATCAAATGGTGAAAACCTCTCTGAGGCACCGACAGATGAAAGGTTTGACATTCTCCCTGCTAGTACACAATAGGAATGATCAATGATTCTCATTGAGGAAACAAAAGAATACAACGTGGGGACTCCTGAAACTCCTCGCCACATACATCTGGCATCTCTTCTAACTCCAAAGGAACAACCTAAATTTGTAGAGTTCTTTCAAAAGCATCAAATCAACTTTGCATGGTCATATGCAGACATGCCTGAGCTTGATCCTGATCTAGTCATGCATCACCTTACCGTAGCAGAAGGAGTCAAGCCTGTCAAGCAGAAGCTTTGTAAGATGCATCCTCAGATTGTAGTATTAGTCAAAGCAGAACTCAAGAAACTCCTAGATGTTGGTTTCATTAGACCAATTGATTATGCAGATTGGATATCCAATATTGTGCCTATCGGCAAGCCAAATGGGGGCATCCGTATTTGGACTAACTTCAGAGATCCGAATAAGGCATGTCCTAAAGATGACTTCCCCCTACCAAATATTGACATCATAGTAGACCTAACAGTAAGACATGCCATGCTTTCACTCATGGATGGCTTTTCAGGATACAATCAGATAAAGATCGCACCAGAGGATCAACATAAGACAGCCTTGACATGTCCATGGGGCACATACTGCTGGGTGAACTCACAATATTGGTTCCCACTTTTTGACCAACTTTGACACTTATATGAATATTTTGAAAAAAAACTCCACTTTCCGACACCTATAACTTTTAAACTGTTAAGAATTTGAAGATGATATAAACTAGTGATTTTTAACATCTTGTTTGTAGATTCTAAATATATTTTTTTCAAATTTGTTTGAATAAAATTTTATTGATTTTTCCATCTCCCTCAAAAAGTAGTTTTTTATAGCAAACAACATTTTTTAAGAGTGATGTGTATCCCGAAACGTATAATTTTTTTTCTACAAATGTTAAAATCTTAATTCTTCTGAATTTTGGTTTGTAACATCAATCCACAGGGCATGCAATTGGTTTGATAGTGATATGTTGAATATTTTTCATTTTATTAAGTTTTGAAGTTCGACTAATTATAATTTAGATATAGGTGTACGTTTGAACACATAACTTGTTCTATATATATCAAAATTAAATTTTCTTTTTTTTGTTGGAAAGAAAACATCAATACCTAGTGCATAGATATTTTTCAGATTTTTTTTTAATTAGTTTACTATTTTTCCCAATGCATTGAACAAAGAAGTTCATGTTCGGTGAAAAACCTACATTCATAAGAAATAAAATAAAAATATATTAATGAAATTAAATATATTAATTGTTATACTATTTGGAAATCTTATAATAAGGACTAAATACTTAAAAAAAAAAAACACTTTTAAATGAATTAATTTGACTCCCCAAAAACTAATGTAAACTTGGTTTTGTATCAGCATTTGATAGATGCAAAGGAGATTCCATTGCAAGTATGATTTAGAAGTAGAGAGGTTCTATCCAATAAATTTTGATCTAAGAGCCTTTGATTTAACTCTCTTCAATTAATTACTTGAAATGGGACCTCTTAAAGCTTAAATCATTATATTTTTTTAAAAATGTATGATTTCAGCAAAAATCAGGACATACCAAAAAGTGGGAACCAGCTTTGTGAGTTCACCCTGCTAGAATGTAATGCCTTTCGATCTCAAGAATGCAGGAGCGACCTATCAACGAGCAATGACCACCATCTTCCATGACATGATGCATACCATAATGGAAGATTATGTTGATGACTTACTAGCAAAATCACTCACCAGAGAAGGTCATCTCGACATATTAGATAAAATCTTTAAAAGACTGGAACAATATCATGTTCGACTCAACCCAAAGAAATGTGTCTTTGGAGTAACCTCAGGGAAACTTCCTGGATACATTGTCTCCAACAAAGGTATTGAGGTTGATCCAGCAAAGGTCAAAGCAATCGTGGACATGCCACCACCAAAGAACATCAGTCATCTTAAGACATTACAAGGATGACTACAATCCATCTGAAGATTCATTGCACAACTGGCAGATAAGTGTCACCCCTTTACACATGTGCTACACAAAAACATCCACTTTCAATGGGATGCCAGATGCTAGCAAGCATTCCAGATGCTTAAAGACTATCTCATGAATACACCGTTGTTGATCCCACTAGATCCAAGCAGACCGTTACTACTCTATATCTCAGCAACAAGTACAACATTGGGTGTACTATTGGCACAACATAATGCAGAAGGGAAAGAGTGTGTTGTTTCTACATCTCTCACACACTGGTTGGCTATGAACTCAATTACACCCCTATTGAGCGAGCTTGCCTAGCAGTAATCTTGGCAGCCACTAAACTTGGGTACTATCTGTTAACACACAAGGTACAGCTCATTGCAAATATTGATCCACTCAAATACTTACTCAGTAAAGCACCATTGACAGGTCATTTGGCCAAATGGGTGATGATTCTTAGTGAATTTGACATCGAGTATGTGGACCGTAAAGCTATCAAAGGACAAGTTATTGCAGATCAGTTGGCCGATGCACCACTCATAGGCGATCATCCTCTCATTTCTAATTTTCTAGATGAAGAGATATTCATGATCACAACAACACAACCATGGAAACTATAATTTGATGGTTTGTACACTAGGCATGGCTCAGGGGCAGGCATTCTGTTTATCACACCTCAAGGTGATAGTATCCCAAAGTCTTACAAGCTCACATTTCCATGCACCAAAAACATAGCAAAGTATGAGGCCTTGATCACAAGACTTAGGCTAGCCATACAATGGAAGTTACAAGAACTACAAGTCTATGACAACTCCCAACTGGTCATTCGAAAAGCAACAGATGAATATCAGACCAAGGATGACAAACTCATGCCATACAAGCAAATGGTGGACAAATTAAAGGCATCATTTACTACTATCACCTTTGAGCAGATACCAAGAGATCAGAATCGAGCTGCTAATGCTATGGCTACCATCGCCTCTCTCCTAGATCTTCCATAGAATTCAACACGCTACGAGTTCTTGGTAGAACAACTTTGGATCCCCACTTATGATATCCCTGAATCTGAGCTGATATGTCACCTTATTGGTTTTGAATCCCCATGGTACGGTGAATTATACACCTACCTCCGTGATCACACCCTTCCTCCTAACCAATCGAATAACCAACGTAATACCTTCATTCGCCAAACTGCTTGATATACCATTATTGCTGAAACCCTATACCGATGCAGTCTTGATGGTACTCTCCTTCGATGTCTGGAATAGGATGAGATAACAAAGGCCTTGGAACAAGTACATGAAGGAATTTGTGGAACTCATGCAAGCGGTCCGTCACTAGCCAAGAAACTCCTGCGCACTGGATACTATTGGCCATCCATGGAAAAAGACTCCTACTACTTTGTCAGAAAGTACAAGAAATGTCGAGTTCATGGAGACCTGATACATGCACTAGCACAAGAATTGCAACCAATCACAACACCATGGCCTTTTTGTCAATGGGGCCTTGACCTTGTGGGTAAAATCCATCCATCTTCATCCAATGGGCATAAATTCATTATTACCGCCACCGAATATTTCACAATGTGGATCAAAGTTGTTCCACTTACCCAAGTCATCGGCAAATAGATTGCCTCATTCATCCTCAATTACATCATCTGCCGGTATGGTGTACCCATGTCCATCATCACAGATAGCGGTCTTTCTTTCAAAAATCAGGATGTCCATGAACTCTGTGAGAAATTTCACATCCAACACCGCTATTCCACTCCCTATTACCCACAAGACAATAGTCAGGTCAAAACATTGAATAAAAACATATTAAGGATCCTAAAGAAGACAGTCAATGATGTCGGTCGTGATTGGCATGTTCAATTGAATCCAGTACTATGGGTGTATCGAACTAGCATTCAAACCCCTACAGGCACAACTCTCTACTCATTGGTCTATGGTGCAGAAGCTATTTTACGTATTGAGGTCGAGATACCATCACTGCGGGTTTCCTTACACAATCTCATAGATGATGAAGCATACAGAGTATCCTATCTTCAGGACTTAGAGCTACTGGATGAGAAGCGACAAGCTGCATACAATCACCTCAAGGCCTATCAGCAGTGCATGAGCAGAAGCTATAATCATCGAGTTAAACCTCGTACATTCGAGGTAGGTGATCTTGTTTTTTGAGAAAATCCTCGTAACCAACCCAATCGAGAACATCGGGTAAAGTTTGAATCAAATTGGATGGGTCCATATGTTATCACTGTTGTATTTGGGTCCAGGGAATATCAGTTGGCTACTTCAGAAGGAGAACCGCTAGCAGATCCGATCAACAACATGCACCTCAAACGGTTTTACACATAAGCTGCACAGAGCATTAGGCTCCCATATATACTGGCAAAAACATCAAAAACATTCAGAAAAATGTCCTGAAGAAAATACAAACGCATCAAAATGGTAAAGAAAAATCATACATCCAAACGGTGAACAACCACTCTGGTGGCACCTTGGGTAAGTGCGATGGTGAAAACCTGGCAAACAGGCGCCACTCGTAAAGGCTATGGCTCCATTGTCTTTCAGACTTGTTACGATCACATCCACTCCATACACACATCCATCCAAACCATGGCTTGTTATTAATCTACAATCAAGAAAGTACTTCATGCGTCTTGCATCCCGCTTTGTCATAGTCATGTCTAAACTGGGGGCAATGCCCTTAACCTATTGATGGAAGTGGATTGAGCATTACTTATGATTCATTGGGGTTCTTCATTCAAAACTGTCTTACAAAATACCAAAAACATTCAAAAAATCATCTCACAAAATCCAAAAATATTCAAGAATGTCTCACAAAATCCAAAAACATTGGAAAACATCGAAAATCAAACAGAAAAACATGGCCACACATTGAACATACTCATCCAAGTAGATACCAAACAAGCATTGAAAAATACTCGCACGATGATCACTTCTCCAAATTGACCAAACAATCAACATCAACACTCAAAACTGTCTTAAAAAAGGATGCATCCTTCCTTACCAAAACAAAGACAAAATGACGTTTTCTTTGACAACAAAATTATGTGTTAAGCTATCAAATACTTGGTTGATTTGTGAGTAATTCATTCGTTTATATGTATCAGGTTCCTACAGCATTGTTTGTGTATCTTCGGCGCATTATTCTGATGAAGTTCTGGGGCATGTACTAATGGTGTCTACGTGGGTAGTTCACTAAGCTACATGATCTTATGAAAAATGCAGTCATAGATCACTACGGCTGGCTGACTATAGCATATACCTCGACCATATGAGCATGAATCATTACCAAGGATCCATATTCTTTATTCTTTATGTATATGTTGTTGTTTACAAGTACAATGCTCCTTTTTTGGTTCCCCCTCATCCAATTTGGATAAAGGTTTTTGTCTCTTATTAAGGTATGCACTTATCTCAGGATATGATCAACCCAAGATCAAGAAGGACGATCCAAGTCATGCGTGAACGGAGATGATCCTTGTCTGTTCTGCAAGCAATACTCTAGTCAACTTGACCCATTATATCAAGGTGTTTGTATTAACTTGCTATATCAAATCTATGTAAGAAATACTCTGGTCATCTTGAATCATTATGTCAAGATGCTTGTATTTTCTTACAACATGTTAAAGCTCAATGATGAAAAATAAAGCACTATGGATCGTCATTTCATCTCATCTGTTTATATGTTGCATTCTGTTGCATATCGCCCATCCATTCACTCATTCATATGTATGATTTTTGTATGCCAATGTGAACAAAGTTAAAATGAGCAAGTTCTATGACAATTGAGCTAGTCTTGGATACAATCGCGACCAAGTACTCTAATACATCATCAATGCATCATGCAAAGTCTAAAATACCTTGCATTCATCACGGTCATATCATCATCATTACATTTAGTTGCATTTTACATCAAGAACATTTCATATCATTTTAGTTGGTTAAAATGCATATAGTTCATTATCATTTATTAAATATGAGTCTTCTTATATCATTTTATCATTGAATAATGTTTAGATTCATTCATATAAACCAATTGTCCTTGATTGTAATAGCCATTTACTATGCATTCATTTAGTGTCAGTTATCCATTATCATATTATCATCCTTTATTATCCTTTATCATGTATCATTGCATACATTCATTTATCTATTCATTAGCTAAAAAGTGCATTCATTCATCCATTATTAGGTGTCTTATTATGCTCATTTTAGGATTCATTTACAATGCATTCATTATCCCTTTTTAATCGTATTAAGGTGCAGTTATTAAACCATAAGTTGTATTATCATCACATTATCATTTTTACTTAAATCATATTTTAGGCATTTAGAATCATAAAAAACCATTTGTTTCAAACATTGGTTCATACATTATAGCATATGCATTCATTTAGAAATCATCATTTAAACATTTGTACTTTACATTTTGTTTATCCACATATACATGAAATAAATCATTCATTCAAAAGCATTGCATTAACATCATTGAATATCATTATCCCATCATTGTGCTAATATAAAGTACAAACTACTATCTATACCATCACAAATCATCATTTTATTATGCACACATAAAGCATCATAGCATTGCATACATCAGGCATTCTATCCCACAACATCAAAATGCACATATATATATATACCTGCATCCACATATTAGCATCCAACATCATAAAACATGCATATAGACATCATGTAAAGATAAATCATCATAACACATGCATATAGGAATCATCTCATCAACACATACATATAGCAAAGTACAAATATCCATCTAAGCATAAACTCCATACATATCAAAATGCATATCATCAAAATATGGGGATCTCCTCATATATATCATCTCATGTATCAAAGTACAATGAAGTCTACAAAAATCAGCTACCAAGAGCCATCCAAGATTTAGTCCAAAAATAACAATGATAACATACATGCATGCAAAATGCTCTCTTAGATGCCACTTTGACCAGATGCTACAACACCATCACCACCTGCTCCACCACTAGTCCCCGTACCATCCGATCTATCTCTCCGTGGAGGCCCCATCAAACCCCCACTAGCTCCTACACCCCCTGACCTATCTCTCTATAAAGGACCCACCACACCCCCACTGCTCTGCATCCTTTGAGATCGCTCTGATTTGGCCTATTGCATCTGTGAATAGCTCAATGCTCGCTGACTAGCTGGCACCACCTACTCATATAGACCCCACCAATAATCAACCTCTCCACCTACTCTCCGTACCTACCTCGCCAATACCTCCACAGATGGCCCATGTCCCCGTACTCCCTCCAAAACCCTCACTCTCTCCTGCAACTGGACCACCCTGTCAACGACTTGATCTCTCTCCCGCAGCACTACAATCAGCTCTGACTCTTGTGCAAATAGCTGCACATCTCTTGCTACAACCTCTACCTCTAGATCCTCCACCTGTGTCTCGGCAGCTATCAATCGAGTATGCAAATGTGCTAGCATATGCTCCTGAGGATCACCACCCCCTGTCGCTCCCTCCCCTGTCTCTATAGGTGCCTCTCCAGTGGCTCCCTCCCCTCTGTTCATCAGTATCTACCTCAGCCACCTAATCTAACTCTGCCCGGCACCAATTGTCCTTGTGATATCCGTAGTGGCAATCTGCCTCTCCCTCTCAGCTGGACCTGACCACCTCCTCTACCGCCTCCACCATCTCCTCCTTCTCTGTCACCACCATCCCCCCTCCCTCATCCACCTATCATTGTTCCTTGACCTCCTCCCCTCCTCCATCTCCGTCCCCTCTCCTCCTCAAAATTAGGAATAGGCTCTGCTGGATCTAATATCCGTAGAATCGGATGACCTGCCATATACTGTGTATACTCCTCTTACACCCCAGCATCCACCACCCTCGGCCGTATATACCATGGCCTCACTTGAAGCATCTGGAACTCTGCCAATGCCTGATCATATGGAAGTAATGGCCCCCATGCATATCTCTCTCGAACCACTCTGGCATACTCTCCTGATCCCCTAGGTAATCCCTGCTACTGTCCAAACTGCCTCATAACTCTGCTCGACACCTGTCTCTCTACATCGTAAGATGTCCTCCCAATAAGGAATCGGGTCATGAATACATACGGCAAGGCCTCTGCATCATCCTCCCAAGGCTCACACTCCAGATAGGGTCTCCAGATCACTGCATCAAGATCATCTAGCACCCGTCGCCACCACTCTAACTTCCCCAGGTGGGGCTGACTCATCATGCCACTACACATGAATATATAGGGCTGATCCACTGCCCGAAATCTCAGACTCACTGGATGAGTCATCGACAAGTGCTCCCATGCCTAAATGTGCAGCAACGTCACTCCCACTGCTAAGGAGCCTCTCCCACGGTACACTACCTCATGCAGCTCCTGATACATGTGCGCTAACACGCACGATCCCCAGGCAAATTGGGTCCCCTCTATCATCATCTGCTCTATAACCTGTCCCCACCCAATAGCCAAACCATGCGATCGCCTATCAGAACACAGTAGCCCTCCCACGATCCCAGACAAAACTATTGGTAATGGCTCGTACAATGTCGTGATATCCTCCCAGGCTATGGAGTTGTCATCAATGAACACGTCCTCATCAAAGAATCGCTACACCGCTAGAGTTCCCCATGATCTATCATATGTAACTAACTCACCCTGAATGGGAATATGTAGGATGCGTCATACATCCTCCAGTGTCATCGTTATCTCCCCTTGTGCTAGGTGAAACGTGCACGTCTCACTGTGTCAGCGCTCTCTCAAGGCTGTAATCAAACCATGATTCATCCGAATGACGGGCATATGCATCACATATACAGCCCAGTCACTGCAATGCAATCAATCTTGGCCTCTATCAGCCGATCGCGTAACCCCTGGGTAGCTGGATGTCTCTCGCGCAAGTGTAACACGCGTAGATCCTTCTGCACACAGGCATCAATCAATCATCATCAGTTCTTTTATTTTCAAACTTTCTTAAGTTTAAATCTAGACTATCAACAGATACTTTGATCAAGTATCTTCGGGTCTCAACAGGTAAGCAATTATGGCACACCTAGACTTCAACAGACATTTATCCTAATGACCTAAGTCTCATCAAGGCTGCTATGGTTCAAAATAACTCTCACTTCACATCCATATTCATCCATCATTGGCATCGAGAGATTTTTGTTCACACAAACTGGGCATCTATTTTACAAAAACAAAAGCGTTATCTTGCAAACAAAAGTGCTATTTTTTACACAATAGCACTAAACCCCTAACAAAAGCACTTAATCAACCCTACAAAAATGCTCAAATTGCAAAAGCGCTACAAGACCTATGCAATAGCGCTGCTTAAAGACAAAAGCACTCAATTGACCCCTCAATAGTGCTAAACAAATGATAGCGCTTAAACATGCATACAATAGCGCTCAACTTTTCCAAAGCGCTCAAACAACAACCCAATAGCGCCATTGCGGCACAAAAACGCTAGTTAATTGGACAAAAACATCAAAACATAGTTTAAGCGCTATTGTCCTGACTCAACTTGGACTCAGCAAAAAACATGACAAAAATGCATAAAATTCAAAATTTCAAATTTGTGTACTGCTGGTTCGTAGTCGTTTGGCTGTTGGAATCGTCGAACTCGCTCGAAATGGTGCTCTGTAATGGGTACCGACATCTTGACTGCTGCTCACTCCTCCAAAATGTCACTGTCAGAGCTCTGAATTCACTATGGTCGCGGTAACAAATGACCCTGTTTTCACTCCTTTCCCCCCATATAAACCTTTCATCGTCACCATAACTTTCCCCTGCTCACCATCGTGGTCCTCGTGAACTTCCCGAGCCTCCCATTTCTCCATTTTATCTCTGATTTCTTCTATTTTTCACCTGTGTTGCTAACTTCTTCTCTTCTATCACCCTGCCAATTTTCATTCTTTTTCGAGAGATCGCCCGATTTTTTTTAAAAAATTCGATCCATCTCTCGAGGGGGCATACCACCCATTAAATTAATATTTTATGGGGCATATTTCTTCACACCTATTTTTTCTTTCTTTGAAACAACGCGATAAACCGCATCGTCTCAAAGAGGGGCAAATGTAGTCACATAAATCTGTCCAATTTAATTAAATGAATATTTCCTATTTATTTGATTAAAAATCCACTAGTCAATAGTTAATTAAATTAATATTTAATTAATTCATCTTCAAACATTCTCCTATTAATTAAATAAATTATTCAATTTATTTTAATTAATTCATTATACCAAATTCACAAATCAATTAAATGAATAAATCATATTTATTTCATTTAATCCCCTATTCCTCTTTTAAATAAATTAAATCAAACATTTATTTAAATCATTTATCCCCCCCACTTGCATTTTCCTACAAATGCAACTTGCACACATTTATTAAAATAAATTAATTTATTTTTAATAAAAATCACATTTTCCCTCACCCACCAAATCCACTTGCAAGCCTAAACTCCTTCTAGATTCTTCTAAACCCTTCCTAATTAGCCTAATCCATCCCCTAATTATCGTCACATTCCAAAGCAACTTGGAGTCACTTCTCAAAAACTTCAAAGTCTTTGAAAAACATTTAATGCTTTGTGTGTTCAACAATTTAACCTCCAAAGTCTTACATGACCATTTATGGCTTTTACATAACCATTTATGGTTATTTCAGCTTGCACTCATGTGTCTCCTCAAGCATTTATTGTTTTGACCATGGTTATCCCTTTTGTCTTTGCACAAGAGTTTATCCATTGGATAAAAGCTTTATTCTTTGAATAAAGAATTTATTCACTCAACCCAACCTTGACCCTAACCCCCAAGTTAACTCTCAGGTCATGTCAAGCATTTAATACTTATTCCCTCTCCTCTCAACCTATCTCACATTGACACTTGTCATCCTGAGATTGGGTTGAAAGCCCTCACATGGATTGAATTTCATTCAATCCTGACCCTTGTTGAGATTACTCAATCTCAACCATCCATTGCTCCATTTTACCTATAAATAGAGCTCACATTCCTCATTTTCAAATCCTCAAACATTTAGCATTCATAATCATGATCCTGAAAACTTGTATGCATTTAATCTATAGTGAATTTTAGAGAGCATTTAGCATAATAAACTCATATAATTTTCATTTTGGTTTAAAACAAATCATCTTAGTATCTATAGCATCTAGTATTAGCTTTTCATTCACATTTAGAGCAAATACTTTAATCTCAAACCTCCATAAGCATCCATAGTGCAAAAAGCTATTGAGAGCTACACTAGTTTGGAACTTGGAGAGGAGAGGAACAAGGAAGGAGAAGCTACCAGCATGGTAGAGAGTATTTGGAGGAGCGTAGTTGTTTTTTGTAGATTCCTTAAGCTTTCTTTTTGCTTAGTAGTGTCTTTCTTGATATGCTTGCTTAGGATAGTTTTTAATTTATGATTTTCTAACATCTAACAATCGACTTCTTTTGTTTCTTATTCGGTGTTTGTTTATCCTAACCTTGTCCTTTTTGCAGAGCATCACATACAATTCCAAATCATAGGAGGAATACCTTTTCTTTGCATCATTGAGCTTCTCACTAAAAAAGGCAACTGGTCTATTGTCTTGGCTTAAAACTGCTCCAACCGCTATGTTGCTTGCATCACATTCAATAGTGAAGAGCTTGTTAAAGCTTGGTAGGATAAGTACCGATTGAGTAGCCACACTTATCTTCAAGAGATCAAATCCTCTTTGTGCTTCCTTTGTCCAAATAAACTTGGTTCTCATACCTCCCTTGATTGTCTCAAGAATGGGTGCACATATTTCACTAAACCCTCTGATGAACTTTCTATAAAACTGAGTCAAGCCATGAAAATTTCTTACTTCACTTGTTGTCTTAGGTGTAGGCCAACTGATTATGGCTTCCACCTTAGAGGTATCCATCTTCAAATCACCTCTTGAGACTGCAAACCCAAGATACACCAACTCTTGTTTCATAAACTCACATTTCTCCAAATTGATGGTTAGTTGCTCGTCATATAGTTTACTCAATACAATTTCTATATGCTTAAGATGTTCATATTTAAACTTTCTAATAATTAAGATGTCATCTAAGTAAACAACAACAAACTTACCAATGTAGTCCTTGAGTACTTCATACATGAGTCTCATGAATGTGCTAGGAGCATTTGTGAGTCCAAATGGCATAACAAGTCATTCATAGAGTCCTTTTGTAGTCTTGAAGGTTGTCTTCCATTCATCACCCTCCTTTATTCTAATTTGGTGGTAACCACTCTTAAGATCTATCTTGGTGAAGTATTCAGTACCTCCCAAACAATCCATCGATTCTTCAATTCTTGGGATGGGAAATCTATACCTAGTAGTAATCCGATTTATGGCTCTAGAGTTAGTGTAAATTCGCCAAGTACATCCCTTATTTGGAGTGCCAAAATGGTGGGTACTGCACATGGTGTGATTCTCTTCCTGATAAGTCCATTGACTAGGAGCTCTTGTATTTGCTTGGCTATCTCCTTGTTTTGATCCAGTGTCATTTTATAAGCTGCCTTATTGGGCAATTAAGCTCCGGGTATAAAATCAATTTGGTGACTTATGGCACGTTGAGGAGGCAATGTAGCTAGTGTTCCATCACTAATGATGTCCTTAAACTAATTTAGGACCTGTTGCACTTCTTTAGGAATGCACACCTTCTTCTCTTTGTTGTCTTCTGTTGGCTTTGCAACAATGGCAAACCCCACTCCTTCTCCCTCCTTGAGTGTGTTGATGAACTCTTTCTCACCAACTAGCAACACATTAGAACGTTTGGATCTACCCTCTACTTGGTCTCCTATGGACTAGATTTTATACGTGGTTCCATTCTTTTGGAAGGTATAAGCATTCTTCTCTCCACGGTGTATTGTTTTTCTGTCAAATTGCCATGGCCTACCTAGGAGTAGGTGGCCAACATTCATGGGCAGGATATCACACAAGATTTTGTCCTTGTAGCCTCCTATAGTGAACTCCACCCACGTTTGTTCATTTGCAAGAACATGATGCTCCTTGTTGAGCCATGTAACTCTATAGGGATCACTATGTGGTATTGTTGGCAAATTGAGCTTACTCACCGCTTCCTCTAACACTATGTTGTCTGTGGATCCTCTACATACTTTTCCCATGATCTTACATTTTATTCTAAACAAGGATCTCCTTTGGCTAGGTTCCTCCTTAACCTGTTCTTTAATCAAGACTCTTCTTATCACGAGGTTCTCTCCAACCTCTGAATCCAAACTCACTTCTGATGCTTTCATGTTTGATGCATCCTCTTGAGCATAATTTACTCTCCTCTCACCTCCTTCAGATGAAGAAGACTTCCCAGGGCATCTATAGGTCAGGTGTCCAAGTTGATGGCAATTGTAGCACTTCATGGTGGCAAAATAGCACCCTCTTTCTGATCCACTAGACCTTCCTCTGCTATATTTGCTAGATCCCCTTCCTCTATAGCTGCTCTTACTATTGGAATCCCCACTTTTCTCAACCAACTTGGATTCCCCTTGGGATCTTTGGTCTACACTTCTTCCACCAAAGCTACCTCTCTGACCTCTGCCATCTCTTCCCCTACCTTTGCCTTAGTTGCTTCATTCTTGTTTCTTCTTTCTCTTTTCTTCCACTTTCAGTGCCAATTGATAGCACTTATGCACTATATTAGGGCATAACAAACTTAATTCCTCTTGAATATTCCATCTCAAGACATTCAAGTATTTGGCTACCTTGATGCTCTCATCCTCTACCACCTTGGATCTCAGACACAAATTCTTAAATTCCTCAGTGTAGCTGCTCACATCCAAGTCTCTTTGTCTCAAATTGTCTCCTCTTGTGCAATTGGATCTCATAATCTTCAGGGATGTGTGTTTCTTTCACCTTGGCTAACATGCCCTTCCAAGTAGCTATGGGGTTCTTACCCTCTTTTTGCCTCTCTTCTTGGATAAATTTCCACCAAATCAATGTTGCTCCTCTCAATCTAGACTTGGCCACCTTCACCTTTTGTGCCTTACTAATTCCATCACATTCAAAGTGATTCTCTAGTCCCTTTGTCCATTATAGGACTACCTCAGGCTCCATTTTTCCACAAAAAAGTGGCACTCCTTCCAGGATTTTCCTCCTAAGGCTTTAATTGCTTTAAGGAAAGGTTCTTCAGGTAGAATAGGGTCTGGTTCAGGTCTCCTATCCTCTTCTACAACTTATTTACCCTTCCCTTGATTGACCTTAATTATCACTTTCTCAGTTTTATCTTCAACTTCGTCTAGTTTGCTCTCTAGTTGTAGTAATCTTTCTCTGAGGAGCCTATTTTCTTCCTCTTGATCTTCTACCTTCTTGGCTAACTTTGCATTGGTCACCATCCTTATACTATTCTCTCCTACTGATTCAATGTCTATCATGTACTGGCTTCTTCCCAAATCTCGGTTGCTCTGATACCACTATGATGGGGAGGTATACTCAAAGAGAGTCAATCCTTTGTCAAAGGGCAGTCAAGTGTTTTCCTAGTGGTCTCCCTTCATTTTTCTTTGTTCTATCAATCAAATTAGAGATCTCAAATCTCTAGGAGTTCTCCCAATCAGGATGTGCTCACTGGTTGCTCAGGCATGGTTGAGATTCACAAGGGTAAATCCAACCTTACACTCTCAAACTCCTAACAAATGCTTGAAGAGGTTGTGGTGGGTTTTAATGAGGGTTTCCAAGCCCAATCAATTGGTTTTGAGTTTGGGTTTGATCCATTTCTCCATCGCTCCTTCCTTTCCCTATTTTCTAGGCCTAGTAGCCCTAGAGCCCCAATTAGCCCCACCTAACCGGTTTTTGTGGATTTGTTCACAATTTCCCCAAAGACCCACACAAAATCTTTGGTGATCTGAGTACCCTTTTGGAAGTACTGTAAAATTTATGAGATGAGAAATCTTAGTCTGACCGTACAGGTATGCAACTCGAGAATGACTTGTTTTAAGGGGTTTTCGACTCTTTTTGGTCTTCTTTCAAGGGTTTAGTGTCTTCCTTGATTTGACACACCTCCAAACTCTCACATATGCTCTAACACACCCCACTTGTTCATTCCAAACACTCTGCAACTCCAACCTTGCTCATCCCTGCAAGCACTTGCATAGTTTTATTCATTTCCTAACTGGGCTATGACTGAGCTCACCTAGGAAATGATGCTCATTGGCCTTTCAATGAAATCCAAATGAAAATAAAGACTATTTAAATTGTACAAAGGTTCCATGGCTCGAGTCCCAAGGGTTATTGAGAAGAACTCAAAGGACTTCAAGCTGGAACCATATTTGGGCCTCTTAAACCCTTACTCAGATCGAGAGCTTACAAAATTAAGAACTCAATTCAAACCTACAACAAAACTAATAAAAATTCTTCTTGAGCACTACAAGAACATGTACAAAACAATTATCAAATAATAACAATGCAATCAATCCATTAAGTACGGATTGTTGCTCTAATTCTTAGAAAACACAAGGTAAAAACTCAAAAATGGTATGCAAATTTTATTCAAATCTTCTCTAGGCATTCACCAACCTCATTACATTCATTCTTAGGGGGTTTATATGAGATTTGTGGCCTAACTAACTCTCCATCAATTTCCTAACCAACCCTTTGCTCAAAAATGCAAAAAGTTGTCAAGCAACTTTCACAACTTTTGCCAAAAAGTGCATTTTTGCATTACATGCTTTGTTTCCTTCTCCAAACCATCTAGGATGAATAAAAACCACTAATTTAACATTTCCCAGTGCCAAACAAGGCTATTCAAGACATTTTACATCAAAATGCAAGATTGTGCCATTTTAGGCTTACAAGGGCTTACAAGCCAAAATTGAGCAAATGCATTGTCCTACGGACATCCAACCAACCAAAGCATTTAAAAAAAATATGAGGACCTATGAAAAGAATCTTATTCACCATCCCAAACCAAACTATGAACAAACACACCAAAAGTAGGAAATTGCACTCAAAACTAGGTGCTCCTGCACCAATTTCCCTCACTCTATCATGGATGTCTTTCATGGCCAATACAAAATATTCTCCTTGAGAACTCATTCTCTCCATGCCTTGTAGATCCCCAAGTTCTAAGACTCCCCTTGGGTGAATCCCATAGACAACCTCAAAAGCACTCCTTCTGATGTTTCTATTAGGAGAGTCATTATAAGCAAACTCTTCTTGAGGGATGATCATATCCTATGCCTCACTATGCTGCTTTGTAAGACACCTAAGAAGATTTTCCAGGGACCTATTCACCACCTCAGTTTGGCCATCAGTTTGAGGGTGATAGACCGATGTAAAAGATAATTGAGTTCCCAACTTCTTCCACAAAGTATGCCAAAAGTGGCCCACAAACTTAGAGTCCCTGTCAGTCACAATGTTAAGAGGCAAACCATGTATTCTAACAATTTCTTTGAAAAATAAGCCAACAATATGGGAAGCAACATTAGTACATTTACATGGCAAAAAGTGATCCATCTTACTAAACCTATCCACCACAACAAATATTCTATCAAAACCCCTTTGAGTCCTAGGAAGACCCAAAACAAAATTCATACTAATAGTCTCCCATGGCCTATAAGGAATGGGGAGCGGTTGATATAAACCTACATTTGATGATGTTCCCTTAGCCCTTTGACATATGCTACAATCTTCAACAAATTTTCTAACATTTGATTGTAACTTTGGCCAAAAGTAAAATCTCTTCACCCGTTCAAGTGTTTTATCAAGCCCAAAGTGACCCCCCAAACTGCCACAATGCTTTTCTTTTATAATGTTCTCCCTCATAGAGCATCTAGGGACACACAACTGGCTCCCTTTGAACAACAACCCCTGTCGCAACAAAAATTTAGAAAAATTAGAATGATAAGAATCTGAAATTGAGTGCAAACCTCATACATCTCCTTGAAATCTTCATCATCCTTGTACATTTGCTTGAGGGAATCAATCCCCACACTTTGCAATTGGATCTCTTGGACAATTCACACCCTCCTACTCAATTCATGTGTCACTTTATTGGCCTGCCCCTTCTTGTGTTTGATGGTAAATGTGAAGGAATGAAGATGTTCAACCCATTTCATTTGCTTGTGATTAAGCTTCTCTTGTCCATTCAAAAAACTGTGAGCATGATTGTTAGTATAAACAATAAATTATTTAGGCAAAATATAATGCCTCCATTTATTCAAGGCTTGTACCATTGCATACAACTCCAAATCATATGTAGAGTACTTTCTTTTAGCATCATTGAGTTTCTCACTAAAGAAAGCCATCGGTCTGCCTTCTTGACTCACGACTACCCCTATGGCAAGATTACTAGCATCATACTCCACTGTGAACAACTTGTTAAAATCAAGTAAAACAAGAATGGGTTGTTGTACTACTCTCTTTTTTCAAATATTTAAAAGATTCATTTGCTTCGTTTGACCAAGAAAACTTACACTTTTGTCCTCCTTTGATTGTGTCTAGGATAGGTGCACATATATGATTGAAATTTTTGATGATTTTCCTATAGAATGTTGCCAAACCATGGAAGCTTCTCACATCACCTACTGTCTTAGGTGTTGGCCATGATAAAATAACCTCCACCTTTGCTTGATCCATCTTCAAATCACCCTTGGAAATCACAAATCCAAGGTAGACAAGTTCTTCCTTCATGAAGATACTATTTTCCATATTGATCATCAACTTTTCATCATGCAACTTCTTCAAAACCAGGTTCAAGTGCTCCAAATGCTCCTCCTTTGTCCTGCTAAACCCAAGTATATCATCAAGATAAACCACAAAAAAATTACCAATGAAGTCTTTCAATACCTCATTCACGAGGCACATAAATGTGCTTGGGGCATTGGATTGCCCAAATGGCATCACCATCCACTCATAGAGACCTTCATTTGTTTTGAAGGAAGTCTTCCATTCATCTCCTTGCCTTATCCTGATTTGATGGTACCCACTCTTGAGATCAACCTTGGAGTAATAACAAGACCCTCCCAAATAGTCCATTAGGTCTTCAATTCTAGGCACATGAAACCTATATCTTATAGTAATCCTGTTGATGGCCCTAGAATCAGTACAAAGTCTCCATTTACCATCCTTTTTAGGTGCTAGGATAGTTGGGACAAAAAATGGATTGAGACTCTTTCTCTCCAAACCCTTATCCAACAACTCTTGTACTTTCTTAGCAATCTCCTCATTTTGAGATGGAGTCATCTTATAGGCTAGTTTGTTTGGTAATGTAGACCCTAGCATGAAGTCAAACTGTTTTCTTATGTCCCTAATAGGTGGCAATGTATTAGGCATCTCCTCCACCATGATACTCTTGTATTTTTCCAACAACTGTTGCACCTCCTTGGGAACTTCTTCCTCACCATGGCTATGCACATTAGGACTATTTTTGGGCTTCATAATCAGAGCATAATCAAGGGTTCCTTCCTCCTTCAGAATGTCTAAAAACTCTTTCCGACTGACTAACATGACACTTGACCCAATGTGTTTACCCACACTCTCATCTGGTAAAGGATCCATCTTGTATTTTCTTCCATTTTTTGTTATGAGAAAGGAGTTTGTTTTTCCATCATGTTGGGATTGTACATCATATTTCCATGGATGCCCTAACAACAAGTGTCAAGCATCCATGGGGATTGCATCATATATTATTCTATCCTTATACTCCCCTATCTCAAACTCTACCCAAGATTATTCATCTACTAAGACTCGTTGCCCCTTGTTCAACCATGACACTTTTTAGGGGTTAGCATGATGTAATCTTTTCAATTTTAGTTTGTCTACCATTTTTAGGGAAACCAAATTCTCAGTGGAACCTGAATCAACTATTACCTTACATATCTTACCATGGGCCTTGCATGTGGTTCTGAATAATGTCTTCCTCTGAGGGGGTTCTTTCACTTGAGGCACCTTCATCATGGTTCTCCTCATTATCAATCTTTCTCCATCACGGGTCAGGTCTGCACTTCCAATTGGAGAATTGACACTTTGGAAATCATCTTTTTGAATCAACCTGTTCCTTCTCTCTCCTCCATGAGAGTTTGAGGCTTTCTCAGGACACTTGCTTGCAGTGTGCCCTATTTGGTTGCGTAGACACCCAAATATGTCCACTTAATTAACTAAATACTTAGCATTTATTTTATTATTTAACCATCGATCAACAATTAATTAAATTACTATTTAATTAATTCACCCTAACCTTCTTCTCCTATTAATTAAATAAATTATTCAATTTATTAGATTTAATTCATTTAAACCACATTATGACTTTTAATTAAATTAAAAAAAAATCATATTTGTTTAATAAAATACCCTCTCTCACATTTAAATAAATCAATATCTATTTTTAAATCCACCCACCCACTTGCATTTTCCTACAAATGCAAGTTGCACATTTAAATAACTTTTTATTTAAATAAATCTTATTTACCCTCACCCACTAACTATTCTTCTAAAACTTTCTAACCCCTTCCAAATTATTCTAAACCCCAAATTAACCCACCTTTAACCCATGCACAATCCCATACATGAAGGACTCTTACAGTGTCATTAATGTTTCCCTCCTTCAACACACTAACCCACATGGGTTTTGACCATTTAGTCAAGGCTTAACCATGGGTAAACTTTGCACAAGAGTTTACCCATTGGATAAAAGCATTTCTCTTGGATAAAAGCTTTATCCATTAACCCCGACCATGGAGACTAGCCCTCTCTTCTCAAGCCCTCTCATGTTGTCACTTGACACCATGGCATTTGTGCAAGTTACAAGCATGGAATGAGGATCATGCTCCTCTCATGCAATCTTAGCCCTTGCTAAACCAAATCAATCTTGACCATCCAATTCACTATTTTTCCTATAAATAGAACCTCATTCCTCAAGCAAAGGAGGAAACATTGTGAGCATTGTTACTATAGGTGCATTATCATTGTGACTTAATCTTTTCCATAGTATAGAAATCCTAGTTTGTGCATTGGCATGGTAATAGGATTTTAATCATCAACTACTTCAAACCTTCATTTGTCATCTTGGTGTGAGTGCTTAAAATTTGAGGGCATACTTCAAGTAGCCACAAGATCTTGAAGAGGAGAAGGACAAGGAAGAGCCAACATCATCAAGCATAGGGGGGAGTATTAGAGTTCTCTAGTTCTTTATTTTCCTATTTGCTTTGCTATTAATTTTTCTTGATATGCTTTTGAAATGGATTTATCTTCGTGTTATGCTTATGGTTGAAAGTTTACTAACATGATTTCATTGTGATTGTCACTAATCCATTTTTCATAGCTTCAGGTTGCAATTGAAGCATCTCCTTGTGAAGACACTAGGACCTTGTCCTGGTCCTCCAAACCTACCCCTTCCATTGGGTCTCCTTCCTCTAAAGATTCCTCTTGAACACGAGTCTCCACTATGCTCTTGTTGGCTAGACTCACCTTGGGGTTTTTAAGATTGACCTCTTCCCCCAAAATTACATTCTCCTCTATAGTTCTTTCCTCCTCTTCCCCTACCATATTGTTCACCTTTCCTTCTCAACTTATATTCCTCCGTCAAAGTCATTTGAAAGAATTCATCTACTATTTTAGGAGTCATCGGACTCATCTCATCTTGAATATTGAATTTGAGTCCATTCAAGTACCTAGCAACTTTCTCCTTTTCATCTTCATGGTGCCCTAATCTCAAACTCAATTTGTGGAATTCCTATGTGTAGGAAGCCACATCCAAATCCTTTTATTTTAAGTTTTGCATTCTCCTATAAATTTGTACTTCATAATCATCAGGCATGAATTGGGCTTTGATTTTGGACACCATCATGTCCCAAGAGTGAATCATGCTCTTTCCCATTTCCACCCTTTCTCCTTGAGTATGATTCAACCAAGTCAAACAAACACCCTTTAGTTTGGTCTTAGAAAACTTTACTTTCCTTTCCTCAACCACTTCCTTGTACTTAAAATAATTATTCAAGGCATCTATCAAATCCAAAATTTCTTCAACATTCATCTTCCCACTATAGGTAGGGATCTCAATCTTGGCCTCTGAAGAGTCTTTGCCTATTGTCCTTAAGGATTCAAGGAATGGTTTATGATTTGTAGGTATCTTTGCCTCCTGCCTTTGGGGTTCTTCTTCTTCTTCTTCTTTGTCCTCTTCTTCATCATAACCCTCGTCTAGCCCTTTCCCTTTCTTCATTACTTTGAGTTCAGCTTTGAGTGCCTCCTCGACTCTGGTCTTGATCATCTCTTCCATCTCTTGGAACTTCTTATCCACCTTTGTGGACATCCCCTTTGGAGGCATTATGTTAGCCTCTCCTTCACTTTCTTCTGCTGACATACACTAGACTTCCCTTAAACCAAATTGTAGAACCTTTTGGCTCTGATACCAATATGATGCGGAGACTTGTGAGGGCTTTAGTTGACAAACCAACTTTTTGGGACACAGTTCCAAAACCGACAGGTCCAACTTGGGGATAGTCACACAAAAATATTAGACCCTACACAAGACCCTAAGCATCGACACAAGCATCCTAGGTATGATGGGTGATTCATCATACAATACCAAGCCTTCACCCTACAAGGCTTCAACACTTACTCACAAGGTAACTTGCACATAACATGGTGGACGTTGGGCGGTGATCAAGCAACCCTTGAACATGTTTATGACAACATATATGGACCCCCAAAGGAGACTATATTGATCACAACCTTCAATCTAGAGTTCGACACAATGAAAACTAAACTTTGGTCGAGTAGCCCTTGAATGCTGGACAACACCAATATACACAATCACAAGGAATATGGACACCCCTTGCACACATAAAAAGTAATGTTTCAACAAGGTCTAAGACATGCCACAATTCCAACCTTTGATGCTTTAGATTACCCTTGAAATTCAATGTTGGCCTACTCGCCCTAGAGCCTCAATTAGGTCACTTTTTCAAAAGAACTACCCTACAAATTGGTCAAAAAAACAAGAAACCACTTTCAACACCTTCTATAAACATCCAATCCACCAAATCCTCCACTATTTGGGGTCCAAACCTCTTCAATTATGTCTAGTCCTCAAAACTTAGTCAAACCGTTAACTTGTCACATGGAGATGTCAGGTTAAAAACTCTTGGTTCTTCCTCCATCCTTCATGGTCATCTCTGAAACCTCCAAAATCCTATGATACACTTGTATAAATTTTTGGTTTTTGGCTCAAGGAATGTCAAGTTATGGCTCCATTTGTTCAAAACCTTAGGTTTGGAGGGTTTTCCAACCCGGTACGAGAAAATTGTGAAGATCTCTCTCCCTACTGCACTAAAACACCTCAAACCAATTGGATATGGAAGCCAAATCACTTTTCTAACATTCCAAGTACAACTTAGGCCAGTATTAATTTGTACAAAATAGAATTAAATGATTGTTACGTGTTTTTGCAGCAAGATTTAAGGAAAACAGAGATGCTTGTATTGCAAATTCTTCAAAAATGTTTCAAAAACCATTGCCTCAGTCAGAGAGAGACTTATATATACCAGTTACAACTTACCAATTGGCCATAACCACCTTTTGAACCATATAGTCATTGGAAGACAAATTTTGCAAAAGTTGTCATGCACTTTTTGCAACATTGACAACATTGTACTCTAACCAATAAACCTACCTAGACACATGCCAATCATGACAAATAGGCCACAAATGGCTCAAATATGACAAATACATTGATCTCACCCATTTTTGCACACTTGGGTGACCATTGGCCACTAGCAGACCAAATAGGTCTTGATAGGTTACAAAGCACAAAAATGGCATGAATGCCTTACATCATTGTCAAAACATCATGAAATGGTCTAATGGACGTTATTACATCACAAAAACATGAAACAACACAAAACAAAAGACTATGATCCTCTTGAGCCTCTAGGTGCTCTTGCACCATAAAGGAAAGGGAACTTAAGGAGTAATGAGAAAATAAGGGAGGTAGAAGAAAGAGTGAAGGATAACCCTCATCAAACAATGATAAATTGTAAGCACTTATCATTCTAATAATGGAACACAATTAGATTGGTTTTCATATCTTTGCTAAGGATGCTAAGGAAACTTTTGAACACAAATTTATCCTTGAGTCTACATGGAGAAGAAGTGGAATTGGGGATAATATTTTTTATTATCCTTGTTGTCACAGCAAGGGACAAACCACTTAATTCATACATGTAAGAGTGGCCTCAACACAACAAATAATGGGCATAACTAAAAGAAGGATTCCTAGATAATTCCTAATCTGTAATGGTACCAACAGAGAGTGCCCGTAAAATGAGAAAAAGTGACTTAGAGTAAGGGAAAAACAATAAGAGAGTTTGATCAATTATTTAAGGAAGTGGTAAGGAAATAATAGGAACCACTAATAAAAAAGCATAGAGTGAATAGTTTGTGTCTAGACTATTATTGGGACATGAGAATCCATAGATGAAAAAAAATATAACACCTAAATAATAGTGGTAGAGTTGGCTTCTAGGATTGAAGCTTACTTGTGGATAAGGTAGAATGAGAAAAAATAAATTTAAATCATAGAAAAGTTGATATTAAAAGTTGAACAATTGAAAATATAAATAACAAATCTTATCTAAGGGAGATAATCACGAGGTATCAACCATTTGTAGGAAGAAAATTTAGGTGTACCTATTGTTAGACACAATGCACCACTGAGAGGGGGGCGAATCAATGGTTCTTAATCTTTTCACTTTAATTGTCCTATGTGTGTATATTGATTATCAGATCTAACTCAATGCAGACTTATCGGTTAGTGGGGAGACTAATCACAAATGCATTCACACAAAAAGGGACATCACATAACACCAACATATACAAGGAAAACCCAAGATGGGAAAAACCTTGGTGAGAAATGATGTTGGAGTCTACTACTCCAATCCAACCTCACAATGAATCTCTGAATACAATGTTTAGGGCACCAACCCCTGATTTTAGCGCACCAATCCAAGGAGCTACAACCCCTACACCGAGCTCCAACTCAATGAATACAAAGTAGTCATTTACCAGTTAATAGCCTTGTTTCAAATGGATTTTGTAACTCTTCTTCAAATCTCTCTACTGGATTTTCTATCCAGTTCACTATCAATTCTCTCTCTACCGGTTCTTTCTTCTGGTTGCCTCTTCTCTCAACTACTCTGTTGCACTCCACTAGTTCTATCTTCTGTTGATTCCTTCTTGACTACTCTACACTCTTCTACAACTCTTCACTGTTGGTTTGTTCACCATCAGTTACCTCATTATTGCTAGTTGAACTCTTCAACCCTAGTCTCTTTCACACTCAGTCTCTCTTCTGATACTCGTTCAATACTTGATTGATTTATTCTCACATGCAACAACACTCTCTCATTCAGCAGCTTGTCGATTGCTTTAACCTCACCGGTTAAACCTTTGCCAAAAGTCTCCCTATTGATTGACCTCTATAATCCTCTGTAGATATCATACTTCATCTACTTTGTTTGTTCGACCTTGTGCATCACTTGACAACATCTCTCTCAGAGGCATCATACAATCTATATTTGGCCCGCATATTTGTATTCAACCTCTCTCGCCAAAAGCAACATTCAAACTTGGCACCTTAGGGTTTCTTCCACTGATCACGAGGTACATCGAATCCAATCAAATCTCATTCGATCTGAGCTCCAAGACAACTATTTGCATATCACCGCCATTAACGTGCCTTCCAATACACATTTTCTAAACTTAGCAAACACGACCCTATATCTCGACTTGCATCTATCAAATGCCATAAATATCTTAGTTGTTTCCTTTGACAAGAAAGCACAAAGATCGGATCGTCCTTCCTTGATCCACTCACCACACTGCTCCTTCAATCTTCTTCCATCTGCAAGATCAGTCCTTTCTGGATTTCTGTTGTTTTCTTCATCTCGAGCCGCAATCTTCTGCTTTTCTTCCTTGAGCCTCACAGTCAACATTTGATGTCGACCAACTGCCAACTACCTCACCGACACGATACTTCACCAACCTCTATGAGCTTGCCACTTCAACTCCACGTGGCATCCTTTGTCAGTATCCACTTCAGAAAAGATCTTTGTGTCAGTTCAGATGGGATCACCGACCAAACACTTAACCGGTCCTTCTTTTTTGTCGGTTCACTAACCCTGCCAGCATCTCACACTTTATCGGTTACCCTTCATGTTTCCACTTGGTTGATCTATTGGTGGGACACCTTAACTGGTCGCCAGACATGTCTATCTAGAACATGCTCCTTCTCATCAGATAGAAGCATATCACTTAGCCTCTTTGCTTCCTTACTGGTTCCCATGCTCACCGATAACCATCTTGATGGCACCTTGTCATCAACCTTCGACTAATACCAACTAAGGCATCTGCATACTAGTCGCATACTCTCTCTACAGATAATAAGTCTATTTATAGAAGCAAAAAAAGGAGTGGAAAATCATTTTTCAATCTTGGGATCATGATTATTGCCAACCACGATGAGAAATAAATCAAAGAATGACCAATGAGGTCTAATAAGCATCACCTTATATCCAATATGAACGAACGTCCATGAGTTACCAAGATGTCTATTCACAAGTTATCACAACAATAACATAGACAATAACATAGGAGGATATGGTGGGAGAAATGTTCAAGGCTATAGAAGAAGACATGTGGTCAAATGATTTAAATTTGATTAATAATGTATTGTGTTAACAAATGTAGAGAGGAGAAGCATAAAAATATGGATTCAATAGTGACTCTCTACATGATTCATTTAATTGTTATGGAGTGACACAATATTGTAATAATATCTCGAGACACTAACAAACAAATGAATTATTAGGGCCAAATTTAGTGTGAGGGATGAAATTAATAATGACAATAGCAAGAAATAAATCCTCAAATGATAGTAAATATAAAAGGATAGATGTGGAGGATAAGGAGGAAAAAAGGGACACTTCCTTGATAGATGAAGAATAATTTGAGAAAGAATACTCTAAAAGGAAACAAATACTATGTAAAAAGGTCATAATAGAGTAGCATTTAAGGTAGTTAAAATGGTATTGGGGCTCCAAATTTAATGGTTACAATGATAGTGGGTTTTTAGTACTTCAAATGTAATGGTAGGATTATATTTGACCTAAAATGCTCCAAATAATGAGTGATCTATAGACGGTCAATAGAAAACTCCTTGAAAGTCTTACATATACTACCTCCAAAGCCACAAATAGAAACCCCTAGAATATGATCTCCCATCTCAACTTTTTTAATTCTTTAGATCATCTAAGGATGCAAGAGAATAGCATAATTAGTTTTGAGAAAAAGAAAAGCCTCTAAAAAAATTATCACTTTGATAACATGTTGTATTTGCTGTGAAAGGCACCCAAGACCAAGAGATTGTAGGCAAAGCACAATTGAATTAGAAGATCATAGATTGCAATATGCAAGATCATTACATGTATATAAACTAATAATAATAGGTATGTATGTGGAGGATACACTACCAAGAGATGTGGATTTACAATGAATGCAGGATAATAAGAGATGTAGTTACATGCATGCACAATATCTCCAACAAAATAGAAAGTATATGTTACATAATGTAAGTAGAACTGACCTAAGTATATGCCCACCTAAGCAAGCCATCTTGTATTACACGCATAATATGCAATGAAGTAATAAATAAAATTCAAAAATAAAATAATGAACCAATAACAAGTCCATATGAATTAAAAATTTTCTAAGAAAAATGTTTAGATTAAGATAAATTAGATTATATGGCATGATGAATACCAAGTAATACATATGTACACAATAATGCATCAAGGAACACTATAAACCACAATGGAAGCACATGGGGGTGTATAAATCAAAGCACCAAGATCATTAACATCCTCACATGTGAATAGGCCATTTAAATCAATTATAATGAAAAAATATCATTGATTTTGAAACTTTTTGAATAATAATATTCGAGTTTCCTTTTCTTTTTGTTTCTACTAAATTATCACTAATTTTGAACTTTTTTTGAATAATAATATTCCAGGTTCCTTTCCTTTTTGTTTCTACTCCCTAGACCATTTATTAACATCTTTTGATACACATCTAATTTCTTTATTTTATTTTTAGGTTATGAAGATATTATTAGGTCAAGTTTATCTTGCTTGTTCTGACCAAGTCATTTGCATAAAAAAAAAGTTTTTTTCATGAATTTTATTCAAGATCTTATATAATATATCTAATATTACAGGAGGAATATAAGAATCTAAGGTACATGTATTACTCTCCACATCATTGTGACACATAAAATATGATTTTGATATTGTATCATCACCAACCTAAATAGAGGAGGTGGTTAACCATATATGGATGAGTCCATATAGAGTAACATGACATATTATAATCATTGGGATTAAGCTTTTACTCTTTAATACCTTAAGGTGTGATATCAAATAAAACCCAATACACCAATCCATGAATAGTCAAAAGTTCGAGAACCTTGTTCATTTTGATCGATCATCTTGCTTTACTTCCTCTAGCGCAAGTACCTCTTTTATAGATTGATTTTGTGTAATAAAAAATTTAGGGTTGATTAATCATCTAACAATGATTATATGGATGGGGATCAACATGCACTCAACATTGTTTTCTATTACAAGTATCTTTATAACTTTATTAAGTGTATCAAGTACAGTCCCCATGACTTGGATTCATGGACAACCTAATCACAATTTATGTGCTATTTTCCTAGGTATCACATCAAATGGAAAATCAATAGTAACTGGTTTAGTTGTAATAAGAAAACAAATAATGCTTGTGAATTATATATTCATATTATTGAAATCCTTAACTATAAGATCCATTTTATTTAACTTTGTTATGCCAAGAGACATTTTATAGTGGCAATAAGACACCATAACATCATGTTGTAACTGTGTACATAAAATCAAAACATAACTAGTATGTTTAAAAAACTAAAATTGGAAAATAAAAACTAATTGCAATATATATTCTTATACTTTTCAAAGTAAAAATAAAATAAAAGAAATGCTAAAATAATGAATGATAGTTTTTTTGAAAAAAATAAAAAATTTTACCTACAAAACTAAAAAAAAAGTGTACTGAAATAAAATGAATAATTCTAAAGTATGGCAAAATTTGAGGGTTGAAAGGGAGGATGGCTTTACATTTGTGTGGGTGTCATGCTAGGGCCGACGTACCCTAGCCTGTGTCATGTGCTCTGCTTGCTTCATTCTGGCGGCGGGGGGGGTTCTTGCTTGCTGGGGGTCGATTTTTGCTTGCCCATGGTTGGGTTTTTTGGGCTGACGTAGGGTTTTTTTTGCAACCCTTTTCTGTTTCTTCTATTATGAGTTGTCGTTGGGGGTGTGCAGGGTTTTGGGGTTGGGTTTTCTGTCGCTCTTCTTTTTCTTTTTGGGGTATTTTATCTGGATCCATGGAGAATAGCGGATTATCTCTGGAGATCTGGATATGGCAGATTTGTCTCATTTGATGCATGCATGTGGAAAGGAACACATTAGTAATTCCCAGTTAGGGGCAGGTGTCTCTTCTTTGAAAGAACCTTTTCGCATGAAAAAGGTGAATGCTTGTTTGGAGAGATCCCAAGATCATCCAGTTCTATTTATTGAACCTGAGCAAATTTCAGAGGATGTTGAATATTGGTGTAATCATGCTCTCAAATGCAAATTTATCGGTCTTCGCCTCTCTATACCTATTTTAGAGTCTTGGGCACGCCGTGTCTGGAATCCTGAAGGAGATATGGAGCTACTTATGGCAACCAATAACTATTTTCTGGTTATTTTTTCCAACCTAGTAGATAGGAACAAGGCTTTTGAGGGTGGTCCTTAATTTTTCAACTAGGTGGGACTCTTTATCAAACCTAGGAGATTCCCTCTCATTTGCTCGTGTGGATCCGATTGTCGAGGCTTCTATTGGAATTTTGGAGAGAAGATATTCTTCACTCAATCTCATTGCTTCTTGGTAAACTTATGGGTTCAGCTTCACAAACTCAAGATCGAAAGGTAATTTCCTACGCTCGTATATGTGTAGAAGTTAATTTAAATAATCCTTTGCCAAACTCTATGGAAATCTGTTTGGGGACATCTTCTTGGATCCAACAATTGGACTATGAGACCTTGCCATTTAGATGCATAATTTGTCATGAATATGGTCATTTACAGCGGAGATGTCCCAGAAATAAATCTTCTAAATTGGTCATTTTCGATCTTCCTCACTCTATTTTGGAGGAAGATAAGGGGAAAGCCCCTATGCTTGATGGTCTTGATGATAAAGATGGCTTCATTCATGTCAAACCTCATAATAAAGGCAAAGGAAAGAAGAGAACTCAGTTCGATATGCAAAATGATGTCACCCTAAATAGGTTTGATGTTCTAGATGATTTGGTCCAAGGGGAAGGAATTCTAGTTGAAATGTCCTTGGGTGCCCAATTTCAGCATGAGGTGCTAGATGGGGATTCCAAGAAAGAGGTTCGGTCCCTATCCTTTGAGAATCAAAGTGATGTTCAAATGGTTATGGATTTGCCTTCCCATGTTTAGGACAACAAAGATCTTAGTGGATCACAGGTCCCTGGAGGTGCAGTGGTCATGGCGTCTACTCCTCCTTCCACTATAGTGGCCTCAGATTCTGTGAAGAGTAACAAAGCCCCGCCTGTTTTAGGCTTGTAGCAGAAGACCCTCAAAAAGGGTTCTTTAGACAAACCTTTAAGGAGTGGATGAAAAACAAATCAGGAAAAAGGTTAAGCTTATTGGTGATACTTTGGTTGAGTCGGGGTCTATGAAGCCCATTGATTCCCACTTCTCTCAACCACATAAATGATTGTGCTCTCATGGAATGTAAGGGGGTTGAACAACATCCCCAGATAGAAGGTTGTTTGCAGATTAATTGACTTTGAGTCTCCTGATGTTGTTTTTATTTAGGAAACCAAGATTTAAGTGGATGGTTTGGCCAGTTGTGCTTTGCGTGTCTGGCCCCAGGGCCTTTGGCAAGGAGTGATCTCTCATGGCAATTCAAGGGGGGTTGCTTGTTTCTGGAACCCAAGGAAATTTTCCCATTTATGGTAGTTTTCTAGTAGGTCTTCCATTTCTATGGTCGCTTCTAGCTTTGAGACTAGAGAAAGATACCTCTTCTCTAATATTTATGCTCCTATTGATCTTGTGGGTAAGTCACATCTTTGGGCTCACATCAATATTGTTCAGGCTCAAGATCCTTTTCTCCCCTGGATTTTGGTTGGAGATTTTAACGTTGTTACTAGTTTGGAGGAAAAGTGAGGTGGGTTATTCAGGCTTGATCCTTCCTCAAATTTTCTCAGGGATAATATTGGTCTCTTTAATCTCATTGATGTGAAGCCAATTAATGGTGTCTTTACATGGAATAACAGGAGGAGTGGTGTTGAGGCTATCTCTGAAAGGCTTGATAGATTTTTGGTTTCCTGCTATTGGGTGCATGATAGATGGTCCACTAGTTCATAGATTCTTGATTGGAGGGGTTCTGATCATTGGCCTATTAAGCTTTCTATTACATCTCTTAGAACCTCAAAAAATCCCTCTTTCAAATTCCAATTGATGTGGCTTCGTGATCAGTCATTGAAGGATCTTATGGTTGATTGGTGATATGAAGGGGTGCTTACCCATGGGTGGGCTATGTACACCTTCGAGAAGATATTATAACATGTGAAATACAGGATGAAGAGGTGGAATAAATAATGTTTTGGGAATCTGCATAGACACATGATGGAAGCTCGATCCAAGCTGGATGATGTTACGCATTAAATTAGGGATCAAGGGATGACTCTGGAGCTCAGTATGGCCGAGTCCCTTGCTCTTAAGGACTTAGAAGAGTGGGAGTTGTGTGAGGAAATTTTCTAGAAACAAAAGTCTCGTGTGGATTGGCTCTAAGAAGGTGATAGAAACACAACTTTTTTTCATAATTTTGTTAAGGCTCGGAGGTATGGTAACTCTATTACCTCTCTCATATCTTCAGAAGGGATTCATCTTTCATCTAAAGAAGAAATTGCTAGGGAAGCTTTAAGTTATTTTTCTAATTTGTTTACCAAAGAGGATCCTGAAGCTATGGTGGAAGAGAGGGCCATCTTGAACTGTATTCCCCCTCTTGTCTCAGTTGAAATGTACGATTCTCTCTTGCACCCCATTTTGTTGTCTGAACTTGAGGGGGTTGTGTTTCAACTAAAAAAAGGCAAGGCTCCTAGCCCTGACGGGTTTCCTATTGAGTTTTTTTCAAGATTTTTGGGAGATTATAAAGTATGATCTTCTAGATGTGGTTCAGGAATCTCATAGGAATAAACAAATGCTCAGATATATGAATTCTACCTTCTTAACTCTCATTCCTAAGAAGTAGGGGGCTAATAGTTTGGATCAGTACAAGCCTATTGCTTTATGTAATGTTGTCTACAAGATAATCAATAAATTGATTGTTGAACGACTCAAACATCTCCTTTGCACTTTGGTTTCTAAGGAGCTAGGTCATTTTATTAATGGAAGATAAGTCCTTTATGGAGTTGTGATAGCAATGGAGGCTATTCATTTGATAACTTCCTCTAAGGAGAAGGTTATGTTTATTAAACTTGACATGGCCAGAGCTTATGATAGAGTGAGTTGGGATTTCTTACAGAAGATCTTTTTGGCTTTTGGTATTGGAGAAGAGTGGGTGAATTGGGTTCTTAGTTGTGTGACTTCTACCTCCTTCTCAATTCTTCTTAATGGATAACCCTCAAAATTGTTTAACGCTTCACGAGGGCTTCAGCAAGGGGACACTTTATCTCCCTATTTATTTATTCTTGTGGATGAAGGTCTTGGTAGATTTCTCACTTCCCAGGTGAGACATTGTCTTATTCAGGGTTGGAGTTGGAGCAATGCTCTACCTCCCTACTCTCATCTTCAATTTGTGGATGACACAGGTTTGACGGGCAAGGCCAGAATCAATGAGGTAGTGAATTTCAAGAGAGCTTTGGATATCTATTGCAAAGCCTCAGGTCAGAAAACTAATGAAGATAAATCATCCATATATTTTTTTAACACTCATTGGCTTATTCAGAATAGGATTGCCAGGATCCTCAAATTTTAGATGGAGTCCCTTCCTTTGTTGTACCTCAGGATTCCTTTAAATTTGGGGGTTCAACGCATAGATTTTTGGCAAGGAATTTTGGATAAATTTTGTTGCAAGGTTAATCATTGGACTTATAGGTGATTATCCTCTGCTGGAAGAGTGATTCTTCTGAAGATTATGGTGCAAGCACTTCCCATTTATAGGTGTTTTGTGCAGGCTCCCCCCTCCAGCTTTGTGAGAGAGTTCGATGCTCTTTCCCATCAATTTCTTTGGTCTGGTAGTTTTCTTTCTTCTAAGTGGAGTTTAGTTAAATGGGACTCTATTTGTAATCGAGACATGCTGGGGGTCTTGGCAGCTAAGCTGTATTGGAGGTGGTGTAACAGTCAGGATCAGGATTGGGCCAAGATTTTAACCCACAAGTATCTCCTTGGTGCTAATGATCATGAGGTACCTCGTCTTAGTTTAGTGGGCAGGGGCTCTTGTATCTGGGATACTCTTAAAAAAGGTGCCCAACTTATTAAAGATGGCCTTTTTTGGATTTGTAAAAGAGGCTATGAAGCTCTTTTTTGGCAGGACTCTTGGGATGGTCAACCTCCTATTATGTCTAGCTACCCACAGCTTCAGCCTCTTTGCAACATTTTCACTAATGCTAGATGGGTTAAGGTGGAGAATTTTAAAACGGTTAGGCAAATTGGACAGGTTGAGGTGACTTGCTGGAAGGATCCTCTTGAATGGCCCTTGGGTGGCTCAGATAAAGATTTTGTGGTGTTGCTTAATATCTTGGAGGGTAGGTTATGTAGTTCCCTCAAGGAGAGAGATATTTTGGCTTGGGGTCCTAACCCAAAAGGCAAGTTTTCTGTTGTTGAAGGTTATGCTCAGCTTGATAGGCAATTGCATGGCCTGACGGATGTTCCTTGGTCGAAGAAGGTTTGGAATAGCTTCTCTTGGCCAGAATGTAATTCTTTCTTAGGCTGATTACTTAGAGGAAATGCCTCATGTGTGAGAATCTTTGTAAGAGAGGCTTCCAGGGACCATCTATCTGTTATCTTTGTATGCATGATGAGGAAGACTACTCCCACTTGTTTTTTCTATGCCTTTTCTCTAGGGAGATTTGACACAAGTGGTGGGAGGCTTGGCAACATGCTTGTTTTCATGCTACCTCCTTAATTGACTTTTGGGATAGCTTGGACAGACCCCTAAGGAAGACCTCTTTTCTTCGAGTGGTCTGGGCTATTGGGCCATCCCTTATTATCTGGAATATGTGGCTGGAAAGGAATTGAAGGGTCTTTTGTGATTCACATGTAGGGAGTCCTCAACTATGGCAGAAGATAGTTAGTAGGCTTCATGAGACAATCTCTGCTATGTGCAATTTGTCTAAAAATGTTGATCCGGGTGATAATGCCTAATAAAGAATCTGCAATTAGAAAACATTAAAATGGACTGTGCTGCTGGAAATAGATCTTGACATGTGAAGCAATGGATAAGTAGAGATGGAAGGTGTATTCCCCCTCCCATGGGATTCTTAAAAATTAATACAGATGGCTCTTCCTATGGGAATCTTGGACATGCAGGTATTGGAGGTATAGGTAGAGGTGATGATGGTTGTGCAGTTTTTTTCCTCTCTATTTATATTGGGCATCACTCTAACAATCTTATGGAGGCCCTAGCTATTAAGATTGTTGTTGAGCGAGGCTTTTCTTTAGGATGGAGGAAGATTATTTGTGAGTCGGATTCTCAGATTATTGTGGACATGTTGAACAAACAAAATTTGAATGATGTGAGTTGGCAATTAGCTTTTGTGGTCAAACAAATTTTACAACTGTGTAATACATTGGAATTTGTCTCCTTTTGTCATATTCCCAGGGAGTGGAATAGAGTGGTTGATTATTTGGCCAAGTGGCCTTCAAAGCATGTTGATGGTTGGGATTTTAGTGGAAGGGATGGTCTACCTCCTAATTATCTTGAAACTTTAGACAGGTCACTAGACTTTGCAGTGGTGGTGCTGGTGGTTTTTTTAGGATCCTTTTAGTTTTAGTTTTTGTCTTGGTGGGCCTAAGGCTTAAACTTTGTATTTCTGTGTTTTCTGAATAAATCTTTACCCCTTTTTTCTTTTAAAAAAATAAAAATTCTAAAGTAAAACAATAATAAAAAATAAATAAATGATGTAGATAAAACAAAATAAATAGCTCTAAAGTAAAATGAAGTAACTTTCAAGTAAATAATATAACTCAAGACTCTACATATTGATATTTTTTAGATAAATGTATTTAAGGTATCCATTCTAGTCGCATCTAAAATTAAATAATTTGAGCAATCCTTACCACATATACTCAAATCAGAGTCACTATCAACCAAGGCATGTTTAATATCAATTGATATGTCCATAATTCACCACAAGACCCAAACCATTAAATAAAATTTCATGGTTGGTTTGAAACCAAATGGTTACCATTAAAGAAATGTGTGAAGTATTAGATTATACTTTTATCTTCTCTAAAGCTATTTGCATTATTTCCTTGTACAAGAATGAATTATTTAGTATTTGATAAAAAAACATCACATTCTTTTGGTAAAATTGATTGACTGGATGTAATTCTTTGACCTTTATCCATCCTCCAATAGGAATTACCTACTAGCATACCTATATATTTTTTAAAATATGTAAAGTATGCCAAGAATAACATGGTTGTTTAGAAGTAAGTTTTCTCGCGACTAATTTAAATAACAAATACCAATTACATATACTTTTAGGTTGCCAGCCAAGAACATTGGGCTAAATAAATTTGAAACTTTGTCAAGTTATTTCTATACTGTTAATTTAAATAGAATCATGGAAAAAATATTGTGTTTATTAGAAAACCCAAAGAGGATAAAGGGTTTGTTCTTTAAGGTTTCTCTTAACAACATTTGTAAATGTCAAAGTAGATGAAGAAATTATAGGATTAAATTACATAATCAATTGACATTGATGCCACTACTTATGTCAGATATATTTAAATGTTTGAAATACAATGTATTAATGATGATTGCCACCGCTAATAAAAATAACTTAAAGTGGTATGCTCTTAAATACAAATCCTATTCGTAAAATATAATAAAATGTTGGATTGTTGGATTTGGTTGATCATTGCTACTGCTAAGATATGTTGTTGTCATTGATGTCAACATATTCTTTTGGTTTATTCCAATGAGCTTGGGAAGATCTTCTGATCCGGTTTTGTAGTTTGATTTTGTTGATGACTGTTTTGCAGAATCCGATATTTCCTCCGCTATATTCCGGTGTGATCAGATCTTGTGTTGAAACTTTGGGATATTGTTTGCGATGATCTTTTGAATCTTCGTTTCAAATGGTTCGTGATTTGGTGCTTTGCAAGTTATCTTTCTTCATGACAATTGTTGTTTGGTTGTGTTCTTGAGCTTTGAGACGTTGACCGATGAAGATTTGAAAAGAGGTGTTGGTGCAACTCCTCCAAATGATTCTAACGTGCTTGTTGGTGTTCCCTAGTTGTTTCCTATTTATTTTGGTGATCTGCATTGATCGTTTTGTGAGTTTTTGGTGACTTCTATGAACTGGTGATGATTTTCGTGTTATGTGGTATTTATGGTGGTGTAGCGTGTTGCGTTTGATCTTGGCATGATTTTCAGTGGATTTGATTGTTTGGAAATTTGAATTAGGTCCATGCTATGTAATGTAAATCATAATATTGGTCCAGTGTTAGATCTTTGTATCACGTGATGTAATTTTTGTAATTGTAAGTTGAGGGTTGAGCTGACCTTGCTATCAAGGTTGATGATTTGTATATATAGATGAGATGCTTATGTAATTTAGGTGTCGGTATTATGTCTGCATTATCAGAGAGAGGTGATTGTGCGAACAAGAGACTTATCCTTCAGTGCAATGTTGAGGTGAGATTGGTTTTGCAGAGCAGACAATTGTGCTTAACTGGAACTATCATCAGACAATTGTAGATGCTATCATTACAATTCATTTCTTTTGGATTGTAGTTTGAATTATATAGAGCAGTGAGCTCTAGGCAGTGTGCCTGAATGCATGTGCATTCCCCATTGTAATATTTTCACATACTACTGCAGAGTATCATCTTACTGTGGGTAGGTTCCCACCATGGTTTTTCCCTTAACAGGGTTTTCCACGTCAAAAATCTTGGTGTTGGGTGTTGTGTTCTTAATTTGCTTATCTATTATTGTTGCAGTCTATCAGTTTATGTTTTGAAGTTTAATTTGTTGTGATCCGGTAAAGACTGACTCACCCCCCTTCTCGGTCTTCCTTCTTGATTGTTGCTAACATAAATTATGTATTCCATGTTAACAAACAAGAAGAAAAGGAAATGTACTCAATTGTTAGAAGAAATTCAATGATTATATGTATAAATAAAAAATAGCTCCAAGTTTTAGAAACAAAACAACAAGCAAAACACATCTAAAAAATAAAGTTGTCTAATGATTTATAATGGTACATCAAATTTGATTTCAAACACATTCTAGCATGTCAATCTACTGCTACTAAAGTACCAAATGCTTAATGTAGACAATTCATAATTCAAATAAAAAGGTTAAAATAAAGCATAAATTTTTAGAGCAATACTATAAAGATTTAATGCAATGAATTATTAGGTCTACCAAGCCACATGGATACAAAATATATAGATATGACAGTGTTGCATGCTTTGATATCCAACTAAGTCAAAACAATTTCATTTTTGAAAAAATAGGATATAAAAATGAACCATAGAACCAAAGATGTCGAGTTACTTTCATTTTCAAAGAACAAATCTTATAAAGATGAAACGTCACAACCAAAGGTATCTTTGCTATGAAAAAATAATAGGCAAATTAATAGCTCAGACCATATTATATAGATCACTTCATTTTTGGAAGACTAGTAGAACCTTACCAACATATTCACTTCAGTTCAAAACACAAAGTTTGTTAAGTAGAAAAGAACCGTGCTTCCCCCTTGTATGATGACTCCAGTGTAGTTGAAGTCTCATTCAGATGTAGCCATTAGTGTAGTTATTGTCTCATTCATATGCAAATATTAAACATAATCATAGTTTTAAGACCAACACCAAATACAATCATAGTTTTAAGACTAACACCAAATACAATCATAGTTTTAAGACCAAAGAGTAGGGGAAATAGTGTTTACCTTTAAGCTAGAAGATGGCTAAAGTAGAAAATCCAAAGCTTCCAACTATAAATAATAAAAAAAATAAGCAATATAGTTTGGAAACAACATTGAGGTTTGAATATGGATTATAGAATTGCATATCATGAGACTATCATTGGAAATATTTGCAATTAGTGAAATAATAAGTACAACAAGAATCATTTAACATATTTGTAATAGATGAGTCTGAATTTGGAGTATAAAAATGTAAATCTTAATTTTTTTATTCCAATGAGAAAAGAGCTTTGAAGAGGATAAAAGACTAGTGAGGTGGATTAGATAACAAATATGTAGATCAAACATATAATCACATGAAATCCAAAGACATAATTTGAAATGCTCAAAACAAGAATGAAATGCATATACCTCACAAACCAATACCTTCTCCTTCAGATGGAGCTTGATGAAGTGAAGGCACCCTTGGATGATGCTCCACTTGATGTGCTCCTCTTGCTTGCTTGATGTGGATGGCTCTCCAATGTTGTGCACAATATGAAATGGATTCTAGGAGGATGATATGGACAAAATGGTTAAGTGTGGATGAAATATGATTTGGACAAAATGGCTCTCCTCTTGCTTGCTAAGATGATTTCCTAGGCTCAAAAGGGTAGCATAAGATTACTGAACTTGGAGATGATCAATGAAGGGATAGAGTCTTCAATTTATAGGAAGAGGAGAGGAAGAATGGTTGGTTGGGATGGATCCAAGATGGAGGGCTAGGATTTCTTGTGAGCCCACACAAGGTCGAAGAAAGGGTGTGGAGACCAAGAGATATGTCTTAAAGGCATTTCTTGTCTCCACACTCCTCAAGGTGCATTGGGAAGACTTCCCAAGGTACCTTGAGAAGAGAAAGGTGCATTGGGAAGACATCTGAATGTGCCTTGAGAGGAGCAAGGGATGTGACATTCCTTGAAGAATGGAGAGGAGGAATTAAAAATTCTCCAAAAAGGGGCGATAATGGGGATTAGAGGAATAAGAAGGATTTAAAAATTCCTTGGGAGAGGAGATTCCTAGAGGATTGTGAGATTTTGAAAAGCTCACATTCACCTAGGAAAAGAGCATTAAAAGCTGGTGGTTGGATGGAAGGGACAAGAGGTTGACTTTGTGGCTAATCATGATGATTAGCCTCTAGCAACTCATTAGGAGGAGGATTAGAGGAAATGTTAGGTGGGATTAGGAGTTGTAGGAGGATTTGATTAGGAGAGAGAAGGAGTGGAGGGAATTAAAAATTAGAAGAATAAGGTTAAGTGAGTTTAGGGAGTTTCTAGAAGAATTTATTAGGTTAATGATGAATTAAGAAGATGATTTGTAAGAATCATGTAGGTTAACTAATTAATTGAAATTAATTAGCCAAGAGGTAGATTTGTGAGGATTTAATTTTTTAGAAGAATAAAGAAAGGGATTGATTTATTAAATAAATCAGTCACATACTATAGTGACAATATTAATTATATTTAATTAATATTGAGGAGAATTTGAATTAACACAATTAATTAATTAATTATGTGAGGAATTAAAAATAATTAAAAGTAATTATTTTTAAGTGTCTACAAGCTCGATAAAAATAAATCCTAGTGGCCCCCTAAGATATGTCAAAGTTTTATTTCATTTTCAAGAAATTTACTAAAATTTCAGCATATGACTTAAATTTGGTAAAATATTTTCCATACCTAATCCATAGTCTCATTGCTATCATTTATTATTTTGGGTACATGATTTAGGCTTAATCGGTAGTAAATGGATGAGATATTAAATTGCATAAACTAACATGATATTGGTGAACCAAAATAGCAAAAGATGAACTGAGAAAACTTCATTGAAAACGTAAATCATTCAAAATTAACCATTGATAATTATATATGCGAAGCTATAGTTTTATTTTTTTATTTAGATGTTTTTTCCTAAATGAAATTAAATGTATGGAAAAAAAATTCCCTTCAGAATCTAAAAAAGCCATCCCACGTGTTTATTTGAGAAATGGAGAGCTCTTGTTCACGGCAATAGTGCCCTAATACAACAACAACTACTTGCGGGGTAGACATGAATAAATATTTTGTATTCGAAGGCAAAGGTTCATAGGCCTTTGTCCCAATCAATCTAGACTACTACTGTGCTTGAATCCTGTCATGAATGCAATTATCCAAACTATGTCTCCTTCCTTTATCCACTACTTTAATTCAAAACATGCCAATTTATAAAACATGGAGTTGTTGGAAGTGCTTCCAAATCTATGAAATCATAACAAATTGATTGTATGTGATAACAAATTGAATACATGCGATAGTATTTTTTTAAAGATGCACTTCTTTATAACGAAATGTAGTCATGAGAGTGCTAAAATATTGACAACTAGAACAACTACCTTTGGAGAATCCATTTGTTTCTCCATCGATGAAAATATTTTCTTAGTATTAAATTGAGATTAAGGACATGAAAAACTGAAAATTCAAACTTTGATTGCGAATAGTGATTGTACATTGATAAAAGAAATACATATATGCTAAAATGTAACACAATCTGCCACTCAACCACTTTTCTATTCTAATCTCACCTCTTACTTAATGCAAGAGTTTGAAGCCAACAATTTGCGAAGTCTATTTAATGCCACTGTGGGTGACTAGCGAATTACAAAGGCATACAATCTTCTCACTTTCGTGGTTGGAACTACTAGTTACACGTCAATTTAAATATGAAAGCTATAAATTGATACAGGTTTTTGATGTCATTGTAGATGCCTCTTGGGGTTGTTAAAATATAGCATCGGTCGGATAAACCAAATGTCTAATTGGCCTTACAGCCTTAGATATTTGTCTTGTATTTATCTGTATATCTATCCTTATTATTCTGATCACATATAGATATATATTTATGTAACTATTTAATTATTAATTGGTTAATATTATGATTAATATTATAATCAATATTATGAATAATTAGTAACAACCTTGTGTTACTAATTATTCATAATATTAATTATATAATTTTATTTTTGACACATTTCCGATTATTAGTAAATAGTCATATTTCACTATTAGTTTGGTTGACTGATCACGCGTTTATTAGAACCTGATGAGATTATCGTGGGTTAATCATTTGTTGATGGTTCTCGACATGACTCCACATAGGAGTCATGACTCCTTGAGAAATCATGTCGATTCCACAAGCAGTCGTGACTCCTTTGTGGATCGACCTTTGTGTATAAATAACATGTCGTCGATAGATGCAGAAGTTCGACGAATATACATTGCAGATCAACTTTCCATCACAGTCGATATAGAGACAACCGTGTAGATTGACTTGTATGTGAATTACATACAGCCGTAGACGTAATATTACTTGTATGAGAATTACAGTTTACACTGTAACTACAACAACTCAGATTAAAGGCAAAGTTGAAATAATAAATAAGTGCAATCAATATTATAATATACAACATGCTATATCATTCTTAATTTAAAATTACCTATATATAAATCCAATTAAACTTAACTTGGTATCAGAGCCAGATTAAGGAAAACATTAGATTAGATTTATATAGGCAAATCCATCCTCTATTTATCCTCGAATTCTTCAACTCCCTTCTACACTTCAAAATGGTGAGTGGTGTTAGATTTGAGGATCGACTTGAAGGGCCTTCTAACTTTGTATCTTGGAAGTTTAGGATCATGTTGGCCTTAAGTGAAAACGAATTAGATGGATTTGTGAAGAAAGCCATACTGGAAGCAGAAGAAGAAGATGAAAAGCTTCAGTGGATGAGAAAGAACAATAAAGCCATGAAGATGCTAGTTGACTTAGTGAAAGATCGTATTGTGCCAATTATCTCAAAGATGGAGACTGCCCATGGCATGTTCAAATCATTAAAGAACATGTATGAAATAAACAATAGAAGCCAAGCTCTTGCTCTTAAGCAACAACTCCATCATGTCAAAATGATAAAAGGCAAATTCATCACCTCATACTTCATGAGGATCACTGAATTGAAAAATCAACTCTCTACTATAGGTCACACAATAGAGAGCAAAGAGTTAACCATGCTGGAACTAAATGGTCTCCCCTCCTCATGGGAGGCATTGGGAATGGCATGACTGGGTCTTGCATTGGACTGCGCCATCCCAGCACTGGTCATGGTTCCCGACCGTCCTCCTTGCAACTTGTTGTGTTCCATGATCTTCGCCATCTTCCGTGGGATTTGATGACGCACCATCGGTCACCCATCCTCACCAATCGGAGCCTACGACTTCACCAGGGTCTGCTTGCCGTGCAGTTTCGCTTGCTCCATCGGACCCATCTTCTGCACAAAGTCTAGCAGATCCCGCCACCCTTTCCTTGCATCCTCCAACTGGGTTTCAACTGAGCGAGAGGTTGACCACACCA